>NC_091992.1:55260965-55560965 GCF_044704955.1 Pristiophorus japonicus
TCAGTGTGGGGCGGTCAGTGTGGGGGGAGTCAGTGTGGGGAGGTCAGTGTGGGGGGGAGTCAGTGTGGGGAGGTCAGTGTGGGGGGGAGTCAGTGTGGGGTGGTGTCAGTGTGGGGGGAGTCAGTGTGGGGGGAGTCAGTGTGGGGCGGGAGTCAGTGTGGGGGTGGAGTCTGTGTGCGGGTGGAGTCAGTGTGGGGGGGTCAGTGTGGGGGCGAGTCAGTATGGTGGGAGTAAGTGTGGGGGAGTCAGTGTGGGGGGAGTCAGTGTGGGGGGGAGTCAGTGTGGGTGGAGTCAGTGTGGGTGGAGTCAGTGTGGGGGGGGGAGTCAGTGTGGGTGGGATTCAGTGTGGGGTGATCAGTGTGGAGGTGGAGTCAGTGTGGGGGGGAGTCAGTGTGGGTGGAGTCAGTGTGCGGGTGGAGTCAGTGTGGGGGGGTCAGTGTGGGGGCGAGTCAGTGTGGTGGGAGTAAGTGTGGGGGAGTCAGTGTGGGGGGAGTCAGTGTGGGGGGGTCAGTGTGGGGAGGAGTCATTGTGGGGGGCTCAGTGTGGGGGAGAGACAGTGTGGGGGAGTCAGTGTGGGTGGAGTCAGTGTGGGGGGGTCAGTGTGGGGGGAAGTCAGTGTGGGGGGAGTCAGTGTGGGGGGGAGTCAGTGTGGGACGGTCAGTGTGGGGTGAGTCAGTGTGGGAGGAGTCAGTGTGGTGGGAGTCAGACTGGGGGAGTCAGTGTGGGGGGAGTCAGTGTGGGGGGGAGTCAGTGTGGGTGGAGTCAGTGTGGCGGGAGTCAGTGTGGGGGGGGAGTCAGTGTGGGGGGGAGTCAGTGTGGGGGGGGTCAGTGTGGGGGTGGAGTCAGTGTGGGGGGAGTCAGTGTGGGGGGGGAGTCAGTGTGGGGGGGTGTCAGTGTGGGGGGGGTCAGTGTGGGGGTGGAGTCAGTGTGGGGGGGAGTCAGTGTGGGGGGAGTCAGTGTGGGGTGAGTCAGTGTGGGGGGAGTCAGTGTGGGGGGAGTCAGTGCATGGGGAGTCAGTGTGGGGGAGAGTCAGTGTCGGGGGAGTCAGTGTGGGGGGGAGTCAGTGTGTGGGGGTCAGTGTGGGGGAGTCAGTGTGGGGGAGTCAGTGTGGGGGGAGTCAGTGTGGGGGGAGTCAGTGTGGGTGAGTCAGTGTGTGTGGGTCAGTGTGGGGGGGAGTCAGTGTGGGGGAGTCATTGTGTGGGGAGTCAGTGTGGGGGGGAGTCAGTGTGGGGGGAGTCAGTGTGGGGGGGAGTCATTGTGTGGGGAGTCAGTGTGGGAGGGAGTCAGTGTGGGGGGAGTCAGTGTGGGGGGGGTCAGTGTGGGGGAGTCAGTTTGGGGGAGTCAGTGTGTGGGGGGAGTCACTGTGGGGGGAGTCAGTGTGGGGGAGTCAGTGGGGGGGAGTCAGTGTGGGGTAGTCAGTGTGGGGGGAGTCAGTGTGGGGGGGAGTCACTGTGTGGGGAGTCAGTGTGGGGGCGAGTCAATGTGGGGGGGAGTCATTGTGGGGGGAGTCAGTGTGAGGGGGAGTCAGTGTGGGGGGAGTCAGTGTAGGGGGAGTCAGTGTGGGGGGGAGTCATTGTGTGGGGAGTCAGTGTGGGGGGGAGTCAATGTGCGGGGGAGTCATTGTGGGGGGAGTCAGTGTGAGGCGGAGTCACTGTGTGGGGGGAGTCAGTGTGTGGGGGGAGTCAGTGTGGGGTTAAGTCAGTGTGTGGGGGACAGTGTGGGGGAGTCAGTGTGTGGGGGTAGTCAGTGTGGGGGGAGTCTGTGGGGGGGGAGTCAGTCTGGGGGGGTCAGTGTGGTGGGGAGTCAGTGTGGGGGGGCCAGTGTGTGGGGGAGTCAGTGTGGCGGGAGTCAGTGTGGGGGGGTCAGTGTGGGGGAGTCAGTATGGGGGAGTCAGTGTGGTGGGAGTCAATGTGAGGGGGAGTCAGTGTGGGGCGGTCAGTGTGGGGGGAGTCAGTGTGGGGGGAGTCAGTGTGGGGGAGTCAGTGTGGGGGTGGAGTTAGTATGGAGGGGGAGTCAGTGTGGGGGGGAGTCAGTGTGAGGGGGCCAGTGTGTTGGGGAGTCAGTGTGGGGGGAGTCAGTGTGGGGAGGTCAGTGTGGGAGGAGTAAGTGTGGGGGGAGTCAGTGTGGGGGGGAGTCAGTGTGGGGCGGTCAATGTGGGGGGAGTCAGTGTGGTGGGAGTCAGTGTGGTGGGAGTCAGTGTGGGGGGGAGTCAGTGTGGGGTGGTGTCAGTGTGGGGGGAGTCAGGGTGGGGGGAGTCAGTGTGGGGCGGGAGTCAGTGAGGGGGTGGAGTCAGTGTGGGGGTGGAGTCAGTGTGGGGGTGGAGTCAGTGTGGGGGCGAGTCAGTGTGGTGGGAGTAAGTGTGGGGGAGTCAGTGTGGGGGGAGTCAGTGTGGGGGGGTCAGTGTGGGGAGGAGTCAGTGTGGGGGGCTCAGTGTGGGGGGGAGACAGTGTGGGGGAGTCAGTGTGGGTGGAGTCAGTGTGGGGGGGTCAGTGTGGGGGGAAGTCAGTGTGGGGGGGGGTCAGTGTGGGGGGGAGTCAGTGTGGGACGGTCAGTGTGGGTGGAGTCAGTGTGGGGGGAGTCAGACTGGGGGAGCCAGTGTGGGGGGGAGTCAGTGTGGGTGGAGTCAGTGTGGGGGGAGTCAGTGTGGGGGGGGAGTCAGTGTGGGGGGGAGTCAGTGTGGGGAGGGTCAGTGTGGGGGTGGAGTCAGTGTGGGGGGGAGTCAGTGTGGGGGGAGTCACTGTCGGGGGAGTCAGTGTGGTGGGAGTCAGTGTGGGGGGGAGTCAGTATGGGGGGGTCAGTGTGGGGGCGAGTCAGTGTGGTGGGAGTAAGTGTGGGGGAGCCAGTGTGGGGGGAGTCAGTGTGGGGGGGTCAGTGTGGGGAGGAGTCATTGTGGGGGGCTCAGTGTGGGGGAGAGACAGTGTGGGGGAGTCAGTGTGGGGGGGTCAGTGTGGGGAGGAGTCAGTGTGGGGGGCTCAGTGTGGGGGGGAGACAGTGTGGGGGAGTCAGTGTGGGTGGAATCAGTGTGGGGGGGTCAGTGTGGGGGGAAGTCAGTGTGGGGGGGGGTCAGTGTGGGGGGGAGTCAGTGTGGGACGGTCAGTGTGGGTGGAGTCAGTGTGGGGGGAGTCAGACTGGGGGAGCCAGTGTGGGGGGGAGTCAGTGTGGGTGGAGTCAGTGTGGGGGGAGTCAGTGTGGGGGGGGAGTCAGTGTGGGGGGGAGTCAGTGTGGGGAGGGTCAGTGTGGGGGTGGAGTCAGTGTGGGGGGGAGTCAGTGTGGGGGGAGTCACTGTCGGGGGAGTCAGTGTGGTGGGAGTCAGTGTGGGGGGGAGTCAGTATGGGGGGGTCAGTGTGGGGGCGAGTCAGTGTGGTGGGAGTAAGTGTGGGGGAGCCAGTGTGGGGGGAGTCAGTGTGGGGGGGTCAGTGTGGGGAGGAGTCATTGTGGGGGGCTCAGTGTGGGGGAGAGACAGTGTGGGGGAGTCAGTGTGGGTGGAGTCAGTGTGGGGGGGTCAGTGTGGGGGGAAGTCAGTGTGGGGGGAGTCAGTGTGGGGGGGAGTCAGTGTGGGACGGTCAGTGTGGGGGGAGTCAGTGTGGGGGAGTCAGTGTGGGGGTGGAGTTAGTATGGAGGGGGAGTCAGTGTGGGGGGGAGTCAGTGTGAGGGGGCCAGTGTGTTGGGGAGTCAGTGTGGGGGGAGTCAGTGTGGGGAGGTCAGTGTGGGAGGAGTAAGTGTGGGGGGAGTCAGTGTGGGGGGGAGTCAGTGTGGGGCGGTCAATGTGGGGGGAGTCAGTGTGGTGGGAGTCAGTGTGGTGGGAGTCAGTGTGGGGGGGTCAGTGTGGGGGGGAGTCAGTGTGGGGTGGTGTCAGTGTGGGGGGAGTCAGGGTGGGGGGAGTCAGTGTGGGGCGGGAGTCAGTGGAGGGGGAGTCAGTGTGGGGGGGAGTCATTGTGTGGGGAGTCAGTGTGTGGGGGAGTCAATGTGGGGGGGAGTCATTGTGGGGGGAGTCAGTGTGAGCGGGAGTCAGTGTGGGGGGGAGTCAGTGTGTGGGGGCAGTCAGTGTGTGGGGGGAGTCAGTGTGGGGGGGGTCAGTGTGGGGGTAAGTCAGTGTGTGGGGGTCAGTGTGGGTGGAGTCAGTGTGGGGGGAGTCAGTGTGGTGGGAGTCAGACTGGGGGAGCCAGTGTTGGGGGGAGTCAGTGTGGGTGGAGTCAGTGTGGGGGGAGTCAGTGTGGGGGGGGAGTCAGTGTGGGGGGGAGTCAGTGTGGGGAGGGTCAGTGTGGGGGTGGAGTCAGTGTGGGGGGGAGTCAGTGTGGGGGGAGTCACTGTCGGGGGAGTCAGTGTGGTGGGAGTCAGTGTGGGGGGGAGTCAGTATGGGGGGGTCAGTGTGGGGGCGAGTCAGTGTGGTGGGAGTAAGTGTGGGGGAGCCAGTGTGGGGGGAGTCAGTGTGGGGGGGTCAGTGTGGGGAGGAGTCATTGTGGGGGGCTCAGTGTGGGGGAGAGACAGTGTGGGGGAGTCAGTGTGGGTGGAGTCAGTGTGGGGGGGTCAGTGTGGGGGGAAGTCAGTGTGGGGGGAGTCAGTGTGGGGGGGAGTCAGTGTGGGACGGTCAGTGTGGGGGGAGTCAGTGTGGGAGGAGTCAGTGTGTGGGGGAGTCAGTGTGTGGGGGTCAGTGTGGGAGAGTCAGTGTGGGGGAGTCAGTGTGGGGGGAGTTCGTGGGGGGAGTCAGTGTGGGTGAGTCAGTGTGGGGGGTTCAGTGTGGGGGGGAGTAGGTGTGGGGGAGTCATTGTGTGGGGAGTCAGTGTGGGGGGGAGTCAGTGTGGGGGGAGTCAGTGTGGGGGGAGTTAGTGTGGGGGGGAGTCATTGTGTGGGGAGTCAGTGTGGGGGGGAGTCAGTGTGGGGGGAGTCAGTGTGGGGGGGGACAGTTTGGGGGAGTCAGTGTGGGGGAGTCAGTGTGGGGGAGTCAGTGTGTGGGGGGAGTCACTGTGGGGGGAGTCAGTGTGGGGGAGTCAGTGGGGGGGAGTCAGTGTGGGGGAGTCAGTGTGGGGGGAGTCAGTGTGGGGGGGAGTCATTGTGTGGGGAGTCAGTGTGGGGGGGAGTCAATGTGGGGGAGAGTCATTGTGGGGGGAGTCAGTGTGGGGGGGAGTCAGTGTGGGGGGAGTCAGTGGAGGGGGAGTCAGTGTGGGGGGGAGTCATTGTGTGGGGAGTCAGTGTTTGGGGGAGTCAATGTGGGGGGGAGTCATTGTGGGGGGAGTCAGTGTGAGCGGGAGTCAGTGTGGGGGGGAGTCAGTGTGTGGGGGGAGTCAGTGTGTGGGGGGAGTCAGTGTGGGGGGGGTCAGTGTGGGGGTAAGTCAGTGTGTGGGGGTCAGTGTGGGGGAGTCAGTGTGTGGGGGTAGTCAATGTGGGGGGAGTCTGTGGGGGGGGAGTCAGTGTGGGGGGGTCAGTGTGAGGGGGAGTCAGTGTGGGGGGGCCAGTGTGTGGGGGAGTCAGTGTGGCGGGAGTCAGTGTGGGGGGGTCAGTGTGGGGGAGTCAGTGTGGGGGAGTCAGTGTGGTGGGAGTCAATGTGGGGGGGAGTCAGTGTGGGGGAGTCAGTGTGGGGGAGTCAGTGTGGGGGGAGTTAGTGTGGGGGGAGTCAGTGTGGGTGAGTCAGTGTGGGGGGGTCAGTGTGGGGAGGAGTCAGTGTGGGGGAGTCATTGTGTGGGGAGTCAGTGTGGGGGGGAGTCAGTGTGGGGGGAGCCAGTGTGGGGGGAGTTAGTGTGGGGGGGAGTCATTGTGTGGGGAGTCAGTGTGGGGGGGAGTCAGTGTGGGGGGAGTCAGTGTGGGGGGGGTGAGTGTGGGGGAGTCAGTGTGGGGGAGTCAGTGTGGGGGAGTCAGTGTGTGGGGGGAGTCACTGTGGGGGGAGTCAGTGTGGGGGAGTCAGTGGGGGGGAGTCAGTGTGGGGGGGAGTCATTGTGTGGGGAGTCAGTGTGGGGGGGAGTCAATGTGGGGGGGAGTCATTGTGGGGGGAGTCAGTGTGAGCGGGAGTCAGTGTGGGGGGGAGTCAGTGTGTGGGGGGAGTCAGTGTGTGGGGGGAGTCAGTGTGGGGGGAGTCAGTGTGGGGGTAAGTCAGTGTGTGGGGGTCAGTGTGGGGGAGTCAGTGTGTGGGGGTAGTGAATGTGGGGGGAGTCTGTGGGGGGGGAGTCAGTGTGGGGGGGTCAGTGTGGGGGGGAGTCAGTGTGGGGGGGCCAGTGTGTGGGGGAGTCAGTGTGGCGGGAGTCAGTGTGGGGGGGTCAGTGTGGGGGAGTCAGTGTGGGGGAGAGTTAGTATGGGGGGGTCAGTGTGGGGGGGAGTCAGTGTGGGGGGAGTCAGTGTGGGGCGGTCAGTGTGGGGGGAGTCAGTGTGGGGGGTGTCAGTATGGGGGAGTCAGTGTGGGGGAGTCAGTGTGTGGGGAGAATCACTGTGGGGGTAGTCAGTGGGGGGGAGTCAGTGTGGGGGAGTCAGTGTGGGGGGAGTCAGTGTGGGGGGGAGTCAGTGTGGGGGGGTCAGTGTGGGGGGGAGTCAGTGTGGGGGGGCCAGTGTGTGGGGGAGTCAGTGTGGCGGGAGTCAGTGTGGGGGGGTCAGTGTGGGGGAGTCAGTGTGAGGGAGTCAGTGTGGGGGGAGTCAGTATGGGTGAGTCAGTGTGGGGGGGTCAGTGTGGGGGGGAGTCAGTGTGGGGGAGTCAGTGGTGGGGGAGTCAGTGTGGGGGGCTCAGTGTGGGGGGGAGTCAGTGTGTGGGGGAGTCAGAGTGTGGGGGAGTCAGTGTGGCGGGAGTCAGTGTGGGGGGGTCAGTGTGGGGGGGAGTCAGTGTGGGGGGGCCAGTGTGTGGGGGAGTCAGTGTGGCGGGAGTCAGTGTGGGGGAGAGTCAGTGTGGGGGAGTCAGTGTGGGGGAGTCAGTGTGGGGGGAGTTAGTGTGGGGGGAGTCAGTGTGGGTGAGTCAGTGTGGGGGAGTCAGTGTGGGGGAGTCAGTGTGGTGGGAGTCAATGTGGGGGGGAGTCAGTGTGGGGGAGTCAGTGTGGGGGAGTCAGTGTGGGGGGAGTTAGTGTGGGGGGAGTCAGTGTGGGTGAGTCAGTGTGGGGGGGTCAGTGTGGGGATGAGTCAGTGTGGGGGAGTCATTGTGTGGGGAGTCAGTGTGGGGGGGAGTCAGTGTGGGGGGGTCAGTGTGGGGGGGAGTCAGTGTGGGGTGGTGTCAGTGTGGGGTGAGTCAGTGTGGGGGGAGTCAGTGTGGGGTGGGAGTAAGTGTGGGGGAGTCAGTGTGGGGGGGAGTCAATGTGGGGGGGAGTCATTGTGGGGGGACTCAGTGTGGGGGTGAGTCAGTGTGGGGGGAGTCAGTGTGGGGGGGAGTCATTGTGTGGGGAGTCAGTGTGGGGGGGAGTCATTGTGGGGGGAGTCAGTGTGAGGGGGAGTCAGTGTGTGGGGGGAGTCAGTGTGGGGGGAGTCAGTGTGGGGGTAAGTCAGTGTGGGGGGAGTCAGTGTGGGGGAAGTCAGTGTGGTGGGAGTCAGACTGGGGGAGACAGTGTGGGGGGGAGTCAGTGTGGGGGGAGTCAGTGTGGGGGGGAATCAGTGTGGGTGGAGTCAGTGTGGGGGGGGAGTCAGTGTGGGGGGGAGTCAGTGTGGGGGGAGTCAGGGTGGGGGGGTCAATGTGTGGGGGTGTCAATTTGGGGGGAGTCAGTGTATGGGGAGCCAGTGTGGGGGGGAGTCAGTGTGGGGGGAGTCAGTGTGGGGGGGGTCAGTATGGGGGAGTCAGTGTGGGGGAGTCAGTGTGTGGGGGGAATCACTGTGGGGGTAGTCAGTGGGGGGGAGTCAGTGTGGGGGAGTCAGTGTGGGGGGAGTCAGTGTGGGGGGGAGTCAGTGTGGGGGGGTCAGTGTGGGGGGGAGTCAGTGTGGGGGGGCCAGTGTGTGGGGGAGTCAGTGTGGCGGGAGTCAGTGTGGGGGGGTCAGTGTGGGGGAGTCAGTGTGGGGGAGTCAGTGTGGGGGGAGTCAGTATGGGTGAGTCAGTGTGGGGGGGTCAGTGTGGGGGGGAGTCAGTGTGGGGGAGTCAGTGGTGGGGGAGTCAGTGTGGGGGGCTCAGTGTGGGGGGGAGTCAGTGTGTGGGGGAGTCAGAGTGTGGGGGAGTCAGTGTGGCGGGAGTCAGTGTGGGGGGGTCAGTGTGGGGGGGAGTCAGTGTGGGGGGGCCAGTGTGTGGGGGAGTCAGTGTGGCGGGAGTCAGTGTGGGGGGAGTCAGTGTGGGGGAGTCAGTGTGGGGGAGTCAGTGTGGGGGGAGTCAGTGTGGGTGAGTCAGTGTGGGGGAGTCAGTGTGGGGGAGTCAGTGTGGTGGGAGTCAATGTGGGGGGGAGTCAGTGTGGGGGAGTCAGTGTGGGGGAGTCAGTGTGGGGGGAGTTAGTGTGGGGGGAGTCAGTGTGGGTGAGTCAGTGTGGGAAGGTCAGTGTGGGGATGAGTCAGTGTGGGGGAGTCATTGTGTGGGGAGTCAGTGTTGGGGGGAGTCAGTGTGGGTGGAGCCAGTGTGGGGGGAGTTAGTGTGGGGGGGAGTCATTGTGTGGGGAGTCAGTGTGGGGGGGAGTCAGTGTGGGGGGAGTCAGTGTGGGGGGGGTCAGTGTGGGGGAGTCAGTGTGGGGGAGTCAGTGTGGGGGGAGTCACTGTGGGGGGAGTCAGTGTGGGGGAGTCAGTGGGGGGGAGTCAGTGTGGGGGGGAGTCATTGTGTGGGGAGTCAGTGTGGGGGGGAGTCAATGTGGGGGGGAGGCATTGTGGGGGGGAGTCAGTGTGAGCGGGAGTCAGTGTGGGGGGGAGTCAGTGTGTGGGGGGAGTCAGTGTGTGGGGGGAGTCAGTGTGGGGGTAAGTCAGTGTGTGGGAGTCAGTGTGGGGGAGTCAGTGTGTGGGGGTAGTCAATGTGGGGGGAGTCTGTGGGGGGGGAGTCAGTGTGGGGTGGTCAGTGTGGGGGGGAGTCAGTGTGGGGGGGCCAGTGTGTGGGGGAGTCAGTGTGGCGGGAGTCAGTGTGGGGGGGTCAGTGTGGGGGAGTCAGTGTGGGGGAGTCAGTGTGGTGGGAGTCAATGTGGGGGGGGAGTCAGTGTGGGGCGGTCAGTGTGGGGGGAGTCAGTTTGGGGGGAGTCAGTGTGGGGAGTGAGTGTGGGGGTGGTGTCAGTGTGGAGGGGGAGTCAGTGTGGGGGGGGAGTCAGTGTGGGGGGGCCAGTGTGTGGGGGAGTCAGTGTGGGGGGAGTCAGTGTGGCGGGAGTCATTGTGGGGGGGGTCAGTGTGGGGGGAGTCAGTGTGGGGGGAGTCAGTGTGGGGGGGAGTCAGTGTGGGGGGAGTCAGTGTGGTGGGAGTCAGTGTGGTGGGAGTCAGTGTGGGGCGGAGTCAGTGTTGGGTGGTGTCAGTGTGGGGGGAGTCAGTGTGGGGGGAGTCAGTGTGGGGCGGGAGTCAGTGTGGGGGTGGAGTCAGTTTGGGGGTGGAGTCAGTGTGGGGGTGGAGTCAGTGTGGGGGCGAGTCAGTGTGGTGGGAGTAAGTGTGGGGGAGTCAGTGTGGGGGGAGTCAGTGTGGGGGGGTCAGTGTGGGGAGGAGTCAGTGTGGGGGGCTCAGTGTGGGGGGGAGACAGTGTGGGGGAGTCAGTGTGGGGGAGTCAGTGTGGGTGGAGTCAGTGTGGGGGGGTCAGTGTGGGGGGAAGTCAGTGTGCGGGGAGTCAGTGTGGGGGGGAGTCAGTGTGGGACGGTCAGTGTGGGGGGAGTCAGTGTGGGGGGAGTCAGTGTGGTGGGAGTCAGACTGGGGGAGTCAGTGTGGTGGGAGTCAGACTGGGGGAGTCAGTGTGGGGGGGAGTCAGTGTGGGGGGAGTCAGTGTGGGGGAGAGTCAGTGTGAGTGGAGTCAGTGTGGGGGGGTCAATGTGGGGGGGAGTCCGTGTGTGGGGGTGTCAGTTTGGGGGGAGTCAGTGTATGGGGAGTCAGTGTGGGGGAGAGTCAGTGTGAGTGGAGTCAGTGTGGGGGGGTCAATGTGGGGGGGAGTCCGTGTGTGGGGGTGTCATTGTGGGGGGAGTCAGTGTGGGGGGGGTCAGTATGGGGGAGTCAGTGTGGGGGAGTCAGTGTGTGGGGGGAATCACTGTGGGGGTAGTCAGTGGGGGGGAGTCAGTGTGGGGGAGTCAGTGTGGGGGGAGTCAGTGTGGGGGGGAGTCATTGTGTGGGGAGTCAGTGTGAGGGGGAGTCAATGTGGGGGGGAGTCATTGTGGGGGGACTCAGTGTGGGGGGGAGTCAGTGTGGGGGGAGTCAGTGTGGGGGGGAGTCATTGTGTGGGGAGTCAGTGTGGGGGGGAGTCAATGTGGGGGGGAGTCATTGTGGGGGGAGTCAGTGTGAGGGGGAGTAAGTGTGTGGGGGGAGTCAGTGTGGGGGGAGTCAGTGTGGGGGTAAGTCAGTGTGGGGGGAGTCAGTGTGGGGGGAGTCAGTGTGCTGGGAGTCAGACTGGGGGAGTCAGTGTGGGGGGGAGTCAGTGTGGGGGGAGGCAGTGTGGGGGGGAGTCAGTGTGGGTGGAGTCAGTGTGGGGGGGGAGTCAGTGTGGGGGGGAGTCAGTGTGGGGGGAGTCAGGGTGGGGGGGTCAATGTGGGGGGGAGTCAGTGTGTGGGGGTGTCAGTTTGGGGGGAGTCAGTGTATGGGGAGCCAGTGTGGGGGGGAGTCAGTGTGGGGGGAGTCAGTGTGGGGCGGGTCAGTATGGGGGAGTCAGTGTGGGGGAGTCAGTGTGTGGGGGGAATCACTGTGGGGGTAGTCAGTGGGGGGGTGTCAGTGTGGGGGAGTCAGTGTGGGGGGAGTCAGTGTGGGGGGGAGTCATTGTGTGGGGAGTCAGTGTGGGGGGGAGTCAATGTGGGGGGGAGTCAGTGTGGGGGGAAGTCAGTGTGGGGGGAGTCAGTGTGGGGGGGAGTCATTGTGTGGGGAGTCAGTGTGGGTGGGAGTCAATGTGGGGGGGAGTCATTGTGGGGGGAGTCAGTGTGAGGGGGAGTCAGTTTGTGGGGGGAGTCAGTGTGTGGGGGGAGTCAGTGTGGGGGGAGTCAGTGTGGGGGTAAGTCAGTGTGTGGGGGTCAGTGTGGGGGAGTCATTGTGTGGGGGTAGTCAGTGTGGGGGGAGTCTGTGGGGGGGGAGTCAGTGTGGGGGAGTCAGTGTGGGGGGAGTCTGTGTGGGGGGGGTCAGTGTGGGGGGAGTCAGTGTGGGGGGAGTCAGTGAGGGGGGAGTCAGGGTGGGGGGTCACTGTGGGGGGGAGTCAGTGTGTGGGGGAGTCAGTGTGGGGGGAGTCAGTGTATGGGGAGTCAGTGTGGGGGGGAGTCAGTGTGGGGGGAGTCAGTGTGTGGGAGTCAGTGTGGGGGGAAGTCAGTGTAGGGGGAGTCAGTGTGGGAGGGAGTCAGTGTGGGACGGTCAGTGTGGGGGGAGTCAGTGTGGGGGGAGTCAGTGTGCTGGGAGTCAGACTGGGGGAGTCAGTGTGGGGGGGAGTCAGTGTGTGGGGGAGTCAGTGTGGGGGGGTCAGTGTATGGGGAGTCAGTGTGGGGGGGAGTCAGTGTGTGGGGGTCAGTGTGGGGGAGTCAGTGTGGGGGGAGTCAGTATGGGTGAGTCAGTGTGGGGGGGTCAGTGTGGGGGGGAGTCAGTGTGGGGGAGTCAGTGGTGAGGGAGTCAGTGTGGGGGGCTCAGTGTGGGGGGGAGTCAGTGTGTGGGGGAGTCAGAGTGTGGGGGAGTCAGTGTGGGGGGAGTCAGTGTGGGGGGGTCAGTGTGGGGGGGAGTCAGTGTGGGGGGCTCTGTGTGGGGGGGAGACAGTGTGGGGGAGTCAGTGTGGTTGGAGTCAGTGTGGGGGGTTCAGTGTGGGGGGAAGTCAGTGTGGGGGGAGTCAGTGTGGGGGGAGTCATTGTGGGGGGGAGTCAGTTTGGGGAGGTCAGTGTGGTGGGGAGTCAATGTGGGGGGAGTCAGTGTGGGGGGAGTCAGGGTGGGGGCTCACTGTGGGGGGGAGTCAGTGTGTGGGGGAGTCAGTGTGGGGGGAGTCAGTGTATGGGGAGTCAGTGTGGGGGGGAGTCAGTGTCGGGGGAGTCAGTCTAGGGGGGGTCAGTGTGGGGGGGAGTCAGTGTATCGGGAGTCAGTGTGGGGGGAATCAGTGTGGGGGGAGTCAGGGTGGGGGGGTCACTGTGGGGGGGAGTCAGTGTGTGGGGGAGTCAGTGTTGGGGGAGTCAGTGTATGGGGAGTCAGTGTGGGAGGGAGTCAGTGTGGGGGGGGAGTCAGTGTGGGGGAGTCAGTGGTGGGGGAGTCAGTGTGGGGGGTCAGTGTGGGGGGGAGTCAGTGTGTGGGGGAGTCAGAGTGTGGGGGAGTCAGTGTGGGGGGGTCAGTGTGGGGGAGAGTCAGTGTGGGGGGCTCTGTGTGGGGGGGAGACAGTGTGGGGGAGTCAGTGTGGTTGGAGTCAGTGTGGGGGGGTCAGTGTGGGGGGAAGTCAGTGTGGGGGGAGTCAGTGTGGGGGGAGTCATTGTGGGGGGGAGTCAGTGTGGGGAGGTCAGTGTGGTGAGGAGTCAGTGTGGGGTGAGTCAGTGTGGGGGGAGTCAGTGTGGGGGGAGTCAGGGTCGGGGGTCACTGTGGGGGGGAGTCAGTGTGTGGGGGAGTCAGTGTGGGGGGAGTCAGTGTATGGGGAGTCAGTGTTGGGGGGAGTCAGTGTCGGGGGAGTCAGTCTGGGGGGGGTCAGTGTGGGGGGGAGTCAGTGTATGGGGAGTCAGTGTGGGGGGAATCAGTGTGGGGGGAGTCAGTGGGGGGGGGAGTCAGTGTGGGGGGAGTCAGTGTGGGGGGAGTCAGGGTGGGGGGTCACTGTGGGGGGGAGTCAGTGTGTGGGGGAGTCAGTGTGGGGGGAGTCAGTGTATGGGGAGTCAGTGTGGGAGGGAGTCAGTGTGGGGGGGAGTCAGTGTGTGGGGGTCAGTGTGGGGGGAAGTCAGTGTGGGGGGAGTCAGTGTGGGGGGAGTCAGTGTGCTGGGAGTCAGACTGGGGGAGTCAGTGTGGGGGGGGGGTCAGTGTGGGGGGGAGTCAGTGTGTGGGGGAGTCAGTATGGGGGTAGTCAGTGTATGGGGAGTCAGTGTGGGGGGAGTCAGTGTGGGGGAGTCAGTGTAGGGGAGTCAGTGTGGGAGGAGTCAGTATGGGTGAGTCAGTGTGGGCGGGTCAGTGTGGGGGGGAGTCAGTGTGGGGGAGTCAGTGGTGGGGGAGTCAGTGTGGGGGGGAGTCAGAGTGGGGGGGAGTCAGTGTGGGGGAGTCAGTGTGGGGGGAGTCAGTGTGGGGGGCTCAGTGTGGGGGGGAGTCAGTGTGGGGGGCTCAGTGTGGGGGGGAGACAGTGTGGGGGAGTCAGTGTGGGGGAGTCAGTGTGGGAGGAGTCAGTATGGGTGAGTCAGTGTGGGCGGGTCAGTGTGGGGGGGAGTCAGTGTGGGGGAGTCAGTGGTGGGGGAGTCAGTGTGGGGGGGAGTCAGAGTGGGGGGGAGTCAGTGTGGGGGAGTCAGTGTGGGGGGAGTCAGTGTGGGGGGCTCAGTGTGGGGGGGAGTCAGTGTGGGGGGCTCAGTGTGGGGGGGAGACAGTGTGGGGGAGTCAGTGTGGGTGGAATCAGTGTGGGGGGGTCAGTGTGGGGGGAAGTCAGTGTGGGTGGAGTCAGTGTGTGCGGGGAGTCACTTTGGGGGGGAGTCAGTGTGGGGGGAGTCAGTGTGGGGGGCTCAGTGTGGGGGGGAGTCAGTGTGGGGGGGAGTCAGTGTGGGGGGAGTCAGTGTGGGGGGGAGTCATTGTGTGGGGAGTCAGTGTAGGGGGGAGTCAATGTGGGGGGGAGTCAGTGTGGGGGGTAGTCAGTGTGGGGGAGTCAGTGTGGGGGGGGAGTCATTGTGTGGGGAGTTAGTTTGGGTGGGAGTCAATGTGGGGGGGAGTCATTGTGGGGGAAGTCAGTGTGAGGGGGAGTCAGTTTGTGGGGGGAGTCAGTGTGTGGGGGGAGTCAGTGTGGGGGGAGTCAGTGTGTGGGTAAGTCAGTGTGTGGGGGTCAGTGTGGGGGAGTCATTGTGTGGGGGTAGTCAGTGTGGGGGGAGTCTGTGGGGTGGAGTCAGTGTGGGGGGAGTCAGGGTGGGGGGGTCACTGTGGGGGGGAGTCAGTGTGTGGGGGAGTCAGTGTTGGGGGAGTCAGTGTATGGGGAGTCAGTGTGGGAGGGAGTCAGTGTGGGGGGGGAGTCAGTGTGGGGGAGTCAGTGGTGGGGGAGTCAGTGTGGGGGGTCAGTGTGGGGGGGAGTCAGTGTGTGGGGGAGTCAGAGTGTGGGGGAGTCAGTGTGGGGGGGTCAGTGTGGGGGGGAGTCAGTGTGGGGGGCTCTGTGTGGGGGGGAGTCAGTGTGGTTGGAGTCAGTGTGGGGGGGTCAGTGTGGGGGGAAGTCAGTGTGGGGGGAGTCAGTGTGGGGGGAGTCATTGTGGGGGGGAGTCAGTGTGGGGAGGTCAGTGTGGTGGGGAGTCAGTGTGGGGCGAGTCAGTGTGGGGGGAGTCAGTGTGGGGGGAGTCAGGGTAGGGGGTCACTGTGGGGGGGAGTCAGTGTGTGGGGGAGTCAGTGTATGGAGAGTCAGTGTATGGGGAGTCAGTGTTGGGGGGAGTCAGTGTCGGGGGAGTCAGTCTGGGGGGGGTCAGTGTGGGGGGGAGTCAGTGTATGGGGAGTCAGTGTGGGGGGAATCAGTGTGGGGGGAGTCAGTGGGGGGGGGAGTCAGTGTGGGGGGAGTCAGTGTGGGGGGAGTCAGGGTGGGGGGTCACTGTGGGGGGGAGTCAGTGTGTGGGGGAGTCAGTGTGGGGGGAGTCAGTGTGGGGGGAGTCAGTGTATGGGGAGTCAGTGTGGGAGGGAGTCAGTGTGGGGGGGAGTCAGTGTGTGGGGGTCAGTGTGGGGGGAAGTCAGTGTGGGGGGAATCAGTGTGGGGGGAGTCAGTGGGGTGGAGTCAGTGTGGGGGGAGTCAGGGTGGGGGGGTCACTGTGGGGGGGAGTCAGTGTGTGGGGGAGTCAGTGTTGGGGGAGTCAGTGTATGGGGAGTCAGTGTGGGAGGGAGTCAGTGTGGGGGGGGAGTCAGTGTGGGGGAGTCAGTGGTGGGGGAGTCAGTGTGGGGGGTCAGTGTGGGGGGGAGTCAGTGTGTGGGGGAGTCAGAGTGTGGGGGAGTCAGTGTGGGGGGGTCAGTGTGGGGGGGAGTCAGTGTGGGGGGCTCTGTGTGGGGGGGAGTCAGTGTGGTTGGAGTCAGTGTGGGGGGGTCAGTGTGGGGGGAAGTCAGTGTGGGGGGAGTCAGTGTGGGGGGAGTCATTGTGGGGGGGAGTCAGTGTGGGGAGGTCAGTGTGGTGGGGAGTCAGTGTGGGGCGAGTCAGTGTGGGGGGAGTCAGTGTGGGGGGAGTCAGGGTAGGGGGTCACTGTGGGGGGGAGTCAGTGTGTGGGGGAGTCAGTGTATGGAGAGTCAGTGTATGGGGAGTCAGTGTTGGGGGGAGTCAGTGTCGGGGGAGTCAGTCTGGGGGGGGTCAGTGTGGGGGGGAGTCAGTGTATGGGGAGTCAGTGTGGGGGGAATCAGTGTGGGGGGAGTCAGTGGGGGGGGGAGTCAGTGTGGGGGGAGTCAGTGTGGGGGGAGTCAGGGTGGGGGGTCACTGTGGGGGGGAGTCAGTGTGTGGGGGAGTCAGTGTGGGGGGAGTCAGTGTGGGGGGAGTCAGTGTATGGGGAGTCAGTGTGGGAGGGAGTCAGTGTGGGGGGGAGTCAGTGTGTGGGGGTCAGTGTGGGGGGAAGTCAGTGTGGGGGGAGTCAGTGTGGGGGGAGTCAGTGTGCTGGGAGTCAGACTGGGGGAGTCAGTGTGGGGGGGGGTCAGTGTGGGGGGGAGTCAGTGTGTGGGGGTCAGTGTGGGGGAGTCAGTGTAGGGGAGTCAGTGTGGGAGGAGTCAGTATGGGTGAGTCAGTGTGGGCGGGTCAGTGTGGGGGGGAGTCAGTGTGGGGGAGTCAGTGGTGGGGGAGTCAGTGTGGGGGGGAGTCAGAGTGGGGGGGAGTCAGTGTGGGGGAGTCAGTGTGGGGGGAGTCAGTGTGGGGGGCTCAGTGTGGGGGGGAGTCAGTGTGGGGGGCTCAGTGTGGGGGGGAGACAGTGTGGGGGAGTCAGTGTGGGTGGAATCAGTGTGGGTGGAATCAGTGTGGGGGGGTCAGTGTGGGGGGAAGTCAGTGTGGGTGGAGTCAGTGTGTGCGGGGAGTCACTTTGGGGGGGAGACAGTGTGGGGGGAGTCAGTGTGGGGGGCTCAGTGTGGGGGGGAGTCAGTGTGGGGGGGAGTCAGTGTGGGGGGAGTCAGTGTGGGGGGGAGTCATTGTGTGGGGAGTCAGTGTGGGGGGTAGTCAATGTGGGGGGAGTCAGTGTGGGGGGTAGTCAGTGTGGGGGAGTCAGTGTGGGGAGGGGAGTCATTGTGTGGGGAGTTAGTGTGGGTGGGAGTCAATGTGGGGGGGAGTCATTGTGGGGGGAGTCAGTGTGAGGGGGAGTCAGTGTGGGGGGGAGTCAGAGTGGGGGGGAGTCAGTGTGGGGGAGTCAGTGTGGGGGGAGTCAGTGTGGGGGGCTCAGTGTGGGGGGGAGTCAGTGTGGGGGGCTCAGTGTGGGGGGGAGACAGTGTGGGGGAGTCAGTGTGGGTGGAATCAGTGTGGGGGGGTCAGTGTGGGGGGAAGTCAGTGTGGGTGGAGTCAGTGTGTGCGGGGAGTCACTTTGGGGGGGAGTCAGTGTGGGGGGAGTCAGTGTGGGCGGCTCAGTGTGGGGGGGAGTCAGTGTGGGGGGGAGTCAGTGTGGGGGGAGTCAGTGTGGGGGGGAGTCATTGTGTGGGGAGTCAGTGTAGGGGGGAGTCAATGTGGGGGGGAGTCAGTGTGGGGGGTAGTCAGTGTGGGGGAGTCAGTGTGGGGGGGGAGTCATTGTGTGGGGAGTTAGTTTGGGTGGGAGTCAATGTGGGGGGGAGTCATTGTGGGGGAAGTCAGTGTGAGGGGGAGTCAGTTTGTGGGGGGAGTCAGTGTGTGGGGGGAGTCAGTGTGGGGGGAGTCAGTGTGTGGGTAAGTCAGTGTGTGGGGGTCAGTGTGGGGGAGTCATTGTGTGGGGGTAGTCAGTGTGGGGGGAGTCTGTGGGGGGGGAGTCAGTGTGGGGGGAATCAGTGTGGGGGGAGTCAGTGGGGGGGAGTCAGTGTGGGGGGAGTCAGGGTGGGGGGGTCACTGTGGGGGGGAGTCAGTGTGTGGGGGAGTCAGTGTTGGGGGAGTCAGTGTATGGGGAGTCAGTGTGGGAGGGAGTCAGTGTGGGGGGGGAGTCAGTGGTGGGGGAGTCAGTGTGGGGGGTCAGTGTGGGGGGGAGTCAGTGTGTGGGGGAGTCAGAGTGTGGGGGAGTCAGTGTGGGGGGGTCAGTGTGGGGGGGAGTCAGTGTGGGGGCTCTGTGTGGGGGGGAGTCAGTGTGGTTGGAGTCAGTGTGGGGGGGTCAGTGTGGGGGGAAGTCAGTGTGGGGGGAGTCAGTGTGGGGGGAGTCATTGTGGGGGGGAGTCAGTGTGGGGAGGTCAGTGTGGTGGGGAGTCAGTGTGGGGCGAGTCAGTGTGGGGGGAGTCAGTGTGGGGGGAGTCAGGGTAGGGGGTCACTGTGGGGGGGAGTCAGTGTGTGGGGGAGTCAGTGTATGGAGAGTCAGTGTATGGGGAGTCAGTGTTGGGGGGAGTCAGTGTCGGGGGAGTCAGTCTGGGGGGGGTCAGTGTGGGGGGGAGTCAGTGTATGGGGAGTCAGTGTGGGGGGAATCAGTGTGGGGGGAGTCAGTGGGGGGGGGAGTCAGTGTGGGGGGAGTCAGTGTGGGGGGAGTCAGGGTGGGGGGTCACTGTGGGGGGGAGTCAGTGTGTGGGGGAGTCAGTGTGGGGGGAGTCAGTGTATGGGGAGTCAGTGTGGGAGGGAGTCAGTGTGGGGGGGAGTCAGTGTGTGGGGGTCAGTGTGGGGGGAAGTCAGTGTGGGGGGAGTCAGTGTGGGGGGAGTCAGTGTGCTGGGAGTCAGACTGGGGGAGTCAGTGTGGGGGAGTCAGTGTGGGGGGAGTCTGTGTGGGGGGGGTCAGTGTGGGGGGAGTCAGTGTGGGGGGAGTCAGTGAGGGGGGAGTCAGGGTGGGGGGTCACTGTGGGGGGGAGTCAGTGTGTGGGGGAGTCAGTGTGGGGGGAGTCAGTGTATGGGGAGTCAGTGTGGGGGGGAGTCAGTGTGGGGGGAGTCAGTGTGTGGGAGTCAGTGTGGGGGGAAGTCAGTGTAGGGGGAGTCAGTGTGGGAGGGAGTCAGTGTGGGACGGTCAGTGTGGGGGGAGTCAGTGTGGGGGGAGTCAGTGTGCTGGGAGTCAGACTGGGGGAGTCAGTGTGGGGGGGGTCAGTGTGGGGGGGAGTCAGTGTGTGGGGGAGTCAGTGTGGGGGGGTCAGTGTATGGGGAGTCAGTGTGGGGGGGAGTCAGTGTGTGGGGGTCAGTGTGGGGGAGTCAGTGTGGGGGGAGTCAGTATGGGTGAGTCAGTGTGGGGGGGTCAGTGTGGGGGGGAATCAGTGTGGGGGAGTCAGTGGTGAGGGAGTCAGTGTGGGGGGCTCAGTGTGGGGGGGAGTCAGTGTGTGGGGGAGTCAGAGTGTGGGGGAGTCAGTGTGGGGGGAGTCAGTGTGGGGGGGTCAGTGTGGGGGGGAGTCAGTGTGGGGGGCTCTGTGTGGGGGGGAGACAGTGTGGGGGAGTCAGTGTGGTTGGAGTCAGTGTGGGGGGTTCAGTGTGGGGGGAAGTCAGTGTGGGGGGAGTCAGTGTGGGGGGAGTCATTGTGGGGGGGAGTCAGTTTGGGGAGGTCAGTGTGGTGGGGAGTCAATGTGGGGGGAGTCAGTGTGGGGGGAGTCAGGGTGGGGGCTCACTGTGGGGGGGAGTCAGTGTGTGGGGGAGTCAGTGTGGGGGGAGTCAGTGTATGGGGAGTCAGTGTGGGGGGGAGTCAGTGTCGGGGGAGTCAGTCTAGGGGGGGTCAGTGTGGGGGGGAGTCAGTGTATCGGGAGTCAGTGTGGGGGGAATCAGTGTGGGGGGAATCAGGGTGGGGGGGTCACTGTGGGGGGGAGTCAGTGTGTGGGGGAGTCAGTGTTGGGGGAGTCAGTGTATGGGGAGTCAGTGTGGGAGGGAGTCAGTGTGGGGGGGGAGTCAGTGTGGGGGAGTCAGTGGTGGGGGAGTCAGTGTGGGGGGTCAGTGTGGGGGAGAGTCAGTGTGTGGGGGAGTCAGAGTGTGGGGGAGTCAGTGTGGGGGGGTCAGTGTGGGGAAGAGTCAGTGTGGGGGGCTCTGTGTGGGGGGGAGACAGTGTGGGGGAGTCAGTGTGGTTGGAGTCAGTGTGGGGGGGTCAGTGTGGGGGGAAGTCAGTGTGGGGGGAGTCAGTGTGGGGGGAGTCAGTGTGGGGGGAGTCAGTGTGCTGGGAGTCAGACTGGGGGAGTCAGTGTGGGGGGGGGGTCAGTGTGGGGGGGAGTCAGTGTGTGGGGGTGTCAGTATGGGGGTAGTCAGTGTATGGGCAGTCAGTGTGGGGGGGAGTCAGTGTGTGGGGGTCAGTGTGGGGGAGTCAGTGTAGGGGAGTCAGTGTGGGAGGAGTCAGTATGGGTGAGTCAGTGTGGGCGGGTCAGTGTGGGGGGGAGTCAGTGTGGGGGAGTCAGTGGTGGGGGAGTCAGTGTGGGGGGGGGTCAGAGTGGGGGGGAGTCAGTGTGGGGGAGTCAGTGTGGGGGGAGTCAGTGTGGGGGGCTCAGTGTGGGGGGGAGTCAGTGTGGGGGGCTCAGTGTGGGGGGGAGACAGTGTGGGGGAGTCAGTGTGGGTGGAATCAGTGTGGGTGGAATCAGTGTGGGGGGGTCAGTGTGGGGGGAAGTCAGTGTGGGTGGAGTCAGTGTGTGCGGGGAGTCACTTTGGGGGGGAGTCAGTGTGGGGGGAGTCAGTGTGGGGGGCTCAGTGTGGGGGGGAGTCAGTGTGGGGGGGAGTCAGTGTGGGGGGAGTCAGTGTGGGGGGGAGTCATTGTGTGGGGAGTCAGTGTGGGGGGGAGTCAATGTGGGGGGGAGTCAGTGTGGGGGGTAGTCAGTGTGGGGGAGTCAGTGTGGGGAGGGGAGTCATTGTGTGGGGAGTTAGTGTGGGTGGGAGTCAATGTGGGGGGCAGTCATTGTGGGGGGAGTCAGTGTGAGGGGGAGTCAGTGTGGGGGGGAGTCAGAGTGGGGGGGAGTCAGTGTGGGGGAGTCAGTGTGGGGGGAGTCAGTGTGGGGGGCTCAGTGTGGGGGGGAGTCAGTGTGGGGGGCTCAGTGTGGGGGGGAGACAGTGTGGGGGAGTCAGTGTGGGTGGAATCAGTGTGGGGGGGTCAGTGTGGGGGGAAGTCAGTGTGGGTGGAGTCAGTGTGTGCGGGGAGTCACTTTGGGGGGGAGTCAGTGTGGGGGGAGTCAGTGTGGGGGGCTCAGTGTGGGGGGGAGTCAGTGTGGGGGGGAGTCAGTGTGGGGGGAGTCAGTGTGGGGGGGAGTCATTGTGTGGGGAGTCAGTGTAGGGGGGAGTCAATGTGGGGGGGAGTCAGTGTGGGGGGTAGTCAGTGTGGGGGAGTCAGTGTGGGGGGGGAGTCATTGTGTGGGGAGTTAGTTTGGGTGGGAGTCAATGTGGGGGGGAGTCATTGTGGGGGAAGTCAGTGTGAGGGGGAGTCAGTTTGTGGGGGGAGTCAGTGTGTGGGGGGAGTCAGTGTGGGGGGAGTCAGTGTGTGGGTAAGTCAGTGTGTGGGGGTCAGTGTGGGGGAGTCATTGTGTGGGGGTAGTCAGTGTGGGGGGAGTCTGTGGGGGGGGAGTCAGTGTGGGGGGAATCAGTGTGGGGGGAGTCAGTGGGGGGGAGTCAGTGTGGGGGGAGTCAGGGTGGGGGGGTCACTGTGGGGGGGAGTCAGTGTGTGGGGGAGTCAGTGTTGGGGGAGTCAGTGTATGGGGAGTCAGTGTGGGAGGGAGTCAGTGTGGGGGGGGAGTCAGTGTGGGGGAGTCAGTGGTGGGGGAGTCAGTGTGGGGGGTCAGTGTGGGGGGGAGTCAGTGTGTGGGGGAGTCAGAGTGTGGGGGAGTCAGTGTGGGGGGGTCAGTGTGGGGGGGAGTCAGTGTGGGGGGCTCTGTGTGGGGGGGAGTCAGTGTGGTTGGAGTCAGTGTGGGGGGGTCAGTGTGGGGGGAGTCAGGGTAGGGGGTCACTGTGGGGGGGAGTCAGTGTGTGGGGGAGTCAGTGTATGGAGAGTCAGTGTATGGGGAGTCAGTGTTGGGGGGAGTCAGTGTCGGGGGAGTCAGTCTGGGGGGGGTCAGTGTGGGGGGGAGTCAGTGTATGGGGAGTCAGTGTGGGGGGAATCAGTGTGGGGGGAGTCAGTGGGGGGGGGAGTCAGTGTGGGGGGAGTCAGTGTGGGGGGAGTCAGGGTGGGGGGTCACTGTGGGGGGGAGTCAGTGTGTGGGGGAGTCAGTGTGGGGGGAGTCAGTGTATGGGGAGTCAGTGTGGGAGGGAGTCAGTGTGGGGGGGAGTCAGTGTGTGGGGGTCAGTGTGGGGGGAAGTCAGTGTGGGGGGAGTCAGTGTGGGGGGAGTCAGTGTGCTGGGAGTCAGACTGGGGGAGTCAGTGTGGGGGGGGGTCAGTGTGGGGGGGAGCCAGTGTGTGGGGGTGTCAGTATGGGGGTAGTCAGTGTATGGGCAGTCAGTGTGGGGGGGAGTCAGTGTGTGGGGGTCAGTGTGGGGGAGTCAGTGTAGGGGAGTCAGTGTGGGAGGAGTCAGTATGGGTGAGTCAGTGTGGGCGGGTCAGTGTGGGGGGGAGTCAGTGTGGGGGAGTCAGTGGTGGGGGAGTCAGTGTGGGGGGGAGTCAGAGTGGGGGGGAGTCAGTGTGGGGGAGTCAGTGTGGGGGGAGTCAGTGTGGGGGGCTCAGTGTGGGGGGGAGTCAGTGTGGGGGGCTCAGTGTGGGGGGGAGACAGTGTGGGGGAGTCAGTGTGGGTGGAATCAGTGTGGGTGGAATCAGTGTGGGCGGGTCAGTGTGGGGGGAAGTCAGTGTGGGTGGAGTCAGTGTGTGCGGGGAGTCACTTTGGGGGGGAGTCAGTGTGGGGGGAGTCAGTGTGGGGGGCTCAGTGTGGGGGGGAGTCAGTGTGGGGGGGAGTCAGTGTGGGGGGAGTCAGTGTGGGGGGGAGTCATTGTGTGGGGAGTCAGTGTGGGGGGGAGTCAATGTGGGGGGGAGTCAGTGTGGGGGGTAGTCAGTGTGGGGGAGTCAGTGTGGGGAGGGGAGTCATTGTGTGGGGAGTTAGTGTGGGTGGGAGTCAATGTGGGGGGGAGTCATTGTGGGGGGAGTCAGTGTGAGGGGGAGTCAGTTTGTGGGGGGAGTCAGTGTGTGGGGGGAGTCAGTGTGGGGGGAGTCAGTGTGTGGGTAAGTCAGTGTGTGGGGGTCAGTGTGGGGGAGTCATTGTGTGGGGGTAGTCAGTGTGGGGGGAGTCTGTGGGGGGGGAGTCAGTGTGGGGGAGTCAGTGTGGGGGGAGTCTGTGTGGGGGGTCAGTGTGGGGGGAGTCAGTGTGGGGGGAGTCAGTGAGGGGGGGAGTCAGGGTGGGGGGTCACTGTGGGGGGGAGTCAGTGTGTGGGGGAGCCAGTGTGGGGGGAGTCAGTGTATGGGGAGTCAGTGTTGGGGGGAGTCAGTGTCGGGGGAGTCAGTCTGGGGGGGGTCAGTGTGGGGGGGAGTCAGTGTATGGGGAGTCAGTGTGGGGGGAATCAGTGTGGGGGGAGTCAGTGAGGGGGGGAGTCAGGGTGGGGGGTCACTGTGGGGGGGAGTCAGTGTGTGGGTGAGTCAGTGTGGGGAGAGTCAGTGTATGGGGAGTCAGTGTTGGGGGGAGTCAGTGTCGGGGGAGTCAGTCTGGGGGGGTCAGTGTGGGGGGGAGTCAGTGTATGGGGAGTCAGTGTGGGGGGAATCAGTGTGGGGGGAGTCAGTGGGGGGGAGTCAGTGTGGGGGGAGTCAGTGTGGGGGGAGTCAGTGTATGGGGAGTCAGTGTCGGAGGGAGTCAGTGTGGGGGGGAGTCAGTGTGTGGGGGTCAGTGTGGGGGGAAGTCAGTGTGGGGGGAGTCAGTGTGGGGGGAGTCAGTGTGCTGGGAGTCAGACTGGGGGAGTCAGTGTGGGGGGGGTCAGTGTGGGGGGGAGTCAGTGTGTGGGGGAGTCAGTATGGGGGGAGTCAGTGTATGGGGAGTCAGTGTGGGGGGGAGTCAGTGTGTGGGGGTCAGTGTGGGGGAGTCAGTGTAGGGGAGTCAGTGTGGGAGGAGTCAGTATGGGTGAGTCAGTGTGGGCGGGTCAGTGTGGGGGGGATTGAGTGTGGGGGAGTCAGTGGTGGGGGAGTCAGTGTGGGGGGGAGTCAGAGTGGGGGGGAGTCAGTGTGGGGGAGTCAGTGTGGGGGGAGTCAGTGTGGGGGGCTCAGTGTGGGGGGGAGACAGT
Organism: Pristiophorus japonicus; assembly: GCF_044704955.1. Taxonomy (NCBI): domain Eukaryota; kingdom Metazoa; phylum Chordata; class Chondrichthyes; family Pristiophoridae; genus Pristiophorus; species Pristiophorus japonicus. The sequence continues at coordinate 55,284,358 of NC_091992.1, forward strand.
GTGGGGGAGTCAGTGTGGGTGGAATCAGTGTGGGGGGGTCAGTGTGGGGGGAAGTCAGTGTGGGTGGAGTCAGTGTGTTCGGGGAGTCACTTTGGGGGGGAGTCAGTGTGGGGGGAGTCAGTGTGGGGGGCTCAGTGTGGGGGGGAGTCAGTGTGGGGGGGAGTCAGTGTGGGGGGAGTCAGTGTGGGGGGAGTCATTGTGTGGGGAGTCAGTGTGTGGGGGAGTCAATGTGGGGGGGAGTCAGTGTGGGGGGGAGTCAGTGTGGGGGAGTCAGTGTGGGGGGGAGTCATTGTGTGGGGAGTTAGTGTGGGTGGGAGTCAATGTGGGGGGGAGTCATTGTGGGGGGAGTCAGTGTGAGGGGGAGTCAGTTTGTGGGGGGAGTCAGTGTGTGGGGGTAGTCAGTGTGGGGGGAGTCAGTGTGGGGGTAAGTCAGTGTGTGGGGGTCAGTGTGGGGGAGTCATTGTGTGGGGGTAGTCAGTGTGGGGGGAGTCTGTGGGGGGGAGTCAGTGTGGGGGAGTCAGTGTGGGGGGAGTCTGTGTGGGGGGGTCAGTGTGGGGGGCGTCAGTGTGGGGGGAGTCAGTGAGGGGGGAGTCAGGGTGGGGGGTCACTGTGGGGGGGAGTCAGTGTGTGGGGGAGTCAGTGTGGGGGGAGTCAGTGTATGGGGAGTCAGTGTGGGGGGGAGTCAGTGTGGGGGGAGTCAGTGTGGGGGGGAGTCAGTGTGTGGGAGTCAGTGTGGGGGGAAGTCAGTGTAGGGGGAGTCAGTGTGGGAGGGAGTCAGTGTGGGACGGTCAGTGTGGGGGGAGTCAGTGTGGGAGGAGTCAGTGTGCTGGGAGTCAGACTGGGGGAGTCAGTGTGGGGGGGGTCAGTGTGGGGGGGAGTCAGTGTGTGGGGGAGTCAGTGTGGGGGGGTCAGTGTATGGGGAGTCAGTGTGGGGGGGAGTCAGTGTGTGGGGGTCAGTGTGGGGGAGTCAGTGTGGGGGGAGTCAGTATGGGTGAGTCAGTGTGGGGGGTCAGTGTGGGGGGGAGTCAGTGTGGGGGAGTCAGTGGTGGGGGAGTCAGTGTGGGGGGCTCAATGTGGGGGGGAGTCAGTGTGTGGGCGAGTCAGAGTGTGGGGGAGTCAGTGTGGGGGGAGTCAGTGTGGGGGGGTCAGTGTGGGGGGGAGTCAGTGTGGGGGGCTCTGTGTGGGGGGGAGACAGTGTGGGGGAGTCAGTGTGGTTGGAGTCAGTGTGGGGGGGTCAGTGTGGGGGGAAGTCAGTGTGGGGGGAGTCATTGTGGGGGGGAGTCAGTGTGGGGAGGTCAGTGTGGTGGGGAGTCAGTGTGGGGGAGTCAGTGTGGGGGGAGTCATTGTGGGGGGAGTCAGGGTGGGATGTCACTGTGGGGGGGAGTCAGTGTGTGGGGGAGTCAGTGTGGGGGAAGTCAGTTAATGGGGAGTCAGTGTGGGGGGGAGTCAGTGTCGGGGGAGTCAGTCTGGGGGGGGTCAGTGTGGGGGGGAGTCAGTGTATGGGGAGTCAGTGTGGGGGGAATCAGTGTGGGGGGAGTCAGTGGGGGGGAGTCAGTGTGGGGGGAGTCAGTGTGGGGGAAGTCAGGGTGGGGGCTCATTGTGGGGGGTGTCAGTGTGTGGGGGAGTCAGTGTTGGGGGAGTCAGTGTATGGAGAGTCAGTGTGGGAGGGAGTCAGTGTGGGGGGGAGTCAGTGTGGGGGAGTCAGTGGTGGGGGAGTCAGTGTGGGGGGCTCAGTGTGGGGGGGAGTCAGTGTGTGGGGGAGTCAGAGTGTGGGGGAGTCAGTGTGGGGGGAGTCAGTGTGGGGGGGTCAGTGTAGGGGGGAGTCAGTGTGGGGGGCTCTGTGTGGGGGGGAGACAGTGTGGGGGAGTCAGTGTGTTTGGAGTCAGTGTGGGGGGGTCAGTGTGGGGGGTAGTCAGTGTGGGGAGAGTCAGTGTGGGGGGAGTCATTGTGGGGGGGAGTCAGTGTGGGGAGGTCAGTGTGGTGGGGAGTCAGTGTGGGGTGAGTCAGTGTGGGGGGAGTCAGTGTGGGGGGAGTCAGGGTGGGGGGTCACTGTGGGGGGGAGTCAGTGTGTGGAGGAGTCAGTGTGGGGGGAGTCAGTGTATGGAGAGTCAGTGTGGGGGGAGTCAGTGTCGGGGGAGTCAGTCTGGGGGGGGTCAGTGTGGGGGGAATCAGTGTGGGGGGAGTCAGTGGGGGGGAGTCAGTGTGGGGGGAGTCAGTGTGGGGGGAGTCAGGGTGGGGGGTCACTGTGGGTGGGAGTCAGTGTGTGGGGGAGTCAGTGTGGGGGGAGTCAGTGTGGGAGGGAGTCAGTGTGGGGGGGAGTCAGTGTGTGGGGGTCAGTGTGGGGGGAAGTCAGTGTGGGTGGAGTCAGTGTGGGGGGGAGTCAGTGTGGGACGGTCAGTGTGGGGGGAGTCAGTGTGGGGGGAGTCAGTGTGCTGGGAGTCAGACTGGGGGAGTCAGTGTGGGGGGGGGTCAGTGTGGGGGGGAGTCAGTGTGTGGGGGAGTCAGTATGGGGGGAGTCAGTGTATGGGGAGTCAGTGTGGGGGGGAGTCAGTGTGTGGGGGTCAGTGTGGGGGAGTCAGTGTAGGGGAGTCAGTGTGGAAGGAGTCAGTATGGGTGAGTCAGTGTGGGCGGGTCAGTGTGGGGGGGAGTCAGTGTGGGGGAGTCAGTGGTGGGGGAGTCAGTGTGGGGGGGAGTCAGAGTGGGGGGGAGTCAGTGTGGGGGAGTCAGTGTGGGGGGAGTCAGTGTGGGGGGCTCAGTGTGGGGGGGAGTCAGTGTGGGGGGCTCAGTGTGGGGGGGAGACAGTGTGGGGGAGTCAGTGTGGGTGGAATCAGTGTGGGGGGGTCAGTGTGGGGGGAAGTCAGTGTGGGTGGAGTCAGTGTGTGCGGGGAGTCACTTTGGGGGGGAGTCAGTGTGGGGGGAGTCAGTGTGGGGGGCTCAGTGTGGGGGGGAGTCAGTGTGGGGGGGAGTCAGTGTGGGGGAGTCAGTGTGGGGTGGTCAGTGTGGGGCGAAGTCAGTGTGGGGGGGTCAGTGTGGGGGGGCATCAGTGTGGGGGGAGTCAGTGTGAGGCGGAGTCATTGTGTGGGGAGTCAGTGTGGGGGGAGTCAGTGTGTGGGGAGGCAGTGTGGGGGAGTTATTGTGGGGGAAGTCAGTGTGGGGGGCTCAGTGTGGGGGGAGAAAGTGTGGAGGAGTCAGTGTGGGGGGGTCAGTGTGGGGGGAAGTCATTGTGGGGGGGTCAGTGTGGGGGGGTCAGTGTGGGACGGTCAGTGTGGGGGGAGTCAGTGTGGTGGGAGTCAGTGTGGTGGGAGTCAGTGTGGGGGAGTCAGTGTGGTGGGAGTAAGTGTGGGGGAGTCAGTGTGGGGGGAGTCATTGTGGGGGGGTCAGTGTGGGGGGGAGTCAGTGTGGGGGGAGTCAGTGTGGGGGGAGTCAGGGTGGGGGGTCACTGTGGGAGGGAGTCAGTGTTTGGGGGAGTCAGTGTGGGGGGAGTCAGTGTATGGGGAGTCAGTGTGGGGGGGAGTCAGTGTGGGGGGGAGTCAGTGTGTGGGGGTCAGTGTGGGGGAGTCAGTGTGGGGGAGTCAGTGTGGGGGGAGTCAGTGTAGGGGGAGTCACTGTGGGGGAGTCAGTGTGGGGGAGTCATTGTGGGGGGAGTCAGTGTGGGGGAGAGTCAGTGTGGGGGGAGTCAGTGTGGGGGGAGGCAGTGTGGGGGAGTCATTGTGGGGGAAGTCAGTGTGGGGGGCTCAGTGTGGGGGGAGAAAGTGTGGGGGAGTCAGTGTGGGGGGGTCAGTGTGGGGGGAAGTCATTGTGGGGGGGTCAGTGTGGGGGGGTCAGTGTGGGACGGTCAGTGTGGGGGGAGTCGGTGTGGTGGGAGTCAGTGTGGTGGGAGTCAGTGTGGGGGAGTCAGTGTGGGGGGGAGTCAGTGTGGGTGGAGTCAGTGTGGGGGGAGTCAGTGTGGGGGAATCAGTGTGGGGGGGGAGTCAATGTGGGGGGGGAGTCAGTGTGGGGGGGTCACTGTGGGGGGGGGGCCAGTGTGTGGGGTTGTCAGTGTGGGGGAGTCAGTGTGGGGGGAGTCAGTGTGGGGGGGAGTCAGTGTGGGGCGGTCAGTGTGGGGGGAGTCAGTGTGGGGGGAGTCAGTGTGGTGGGAGTCAGTGTGGGGGGGAGTCAGTGTGGGGGGGTCAGTGTGGGGGCGAGTCAGTGTGGGGTGGTGTCAGTGTGGGGGGAGTCAGTGTGGGGGGAGTCAGTGTGGGGGGGGATTCAGTGTGGGGGGGAGTCAGTGTGAGGGTGGAGTCAGTGTGGGGGTGGAGTCAGTGTGGGGGCGAGTCAGTGTGGTGGGAGTAAGTGTGGGGGAGTCAGTGTGGGGGGAGTCATTGTGGGGGGGTCAGTGTGGGGGGGAGTCAGTGTGGGGGGAGTCAGTGTGGGGGGAGTCAGGGTGGGGGGTCACTGTGGGAGGGAGTCAGTGTTTGGGGGAGTCAGTGTGGGGGGAGTCAGTGTATGGGGAGTCAGTGTGGGGGGGAGTCAGTGTGGGGGGGAGTCAGTGTGTGGGGGTCAGTGTGGGGGAGTCAGTGTGGGGGAGTCAGTGTGGGGGGAGTCAGTGTAGGGGGAGTCACTGTGGGGGAGTCAGTGTGGGGGGGAGTCAGTGTGGGGGAGTCATTGTGGGGGGAGTCAGTGTGGGGGAGAGTCAGTGTGGGGGGAGTCAGTGTGGGGGAGTCAGTGTGGGGGGAGTCAATGTGGGGGAGTCAGTGTGGGTGGAGTCAGTGTGTGGGGAGTCAGTTTGGGGGGAGTCAGTGTGGGGGGGAGTCATTGTGTGGGGAGTCAGTTTGGGGGGAGTCAGTGTGGGGGGAGTCAGTGTGGGGGAGTCATTGTGGGGTGGAGTCAATGTGGGGGGCTCAGTTTGGGGGGAGATAGTGTGGGGGAGTCAGTGTGGCGAGGTCAGTGTGGGGGGAAGTCATTGTGCGGGGAGTCAGTGTGGGGGGGAGTCAATGTGGGGGGGAGTCATTGTGGGGGGAGTCAGTGTGGGGGGGAGTCATTGTGTGGGGAGTCAGTGTGGGGGGGAGTCAGTGTGGGAGTGAGTCAGTGTGTGGGGGGAGTCAGTGTGTGGGGGGAGTCAGTGTGGGGGGAGTCAGTGTGGGGGTAAGTCAGTGTGTGGGGGTCAGTGTGGGGGAGTCAGTGTGGGGGGAGTCAGTGTGGGGGGAGTCAGTGTGGGGGGGTCAGTGTGGGGGGGAGTCAGTGTGGGGGGGCCAGTGTGTGGGGGAGTCAGTGTGGGGGAATCAGTGTGGGGGAGTCAGTGTGGGGGAGTCAGTGTGGTGGGAGTCAGTTTGGGGGGAGTCAGTGTGGGGGAGTCAGTGTGGGGGTGGAGTAAGTGTGGAGGGGGAGTCAGTGTGGGGGGGGGGGTCAGTGTGGGGGGGCCAGTGTGTGGGGGAGTCAGTGTGGGGGGAGTCAGTGTGGGGGGAGTCAGTGTGGGGGGATCAGTGTGGATGGAATCAGTGTGGGGGAGTCAGTGTGTGGGGGTCAGTGTGGGGCGAAGTCAGTGTGGGGGGGTCTGTGTGGGGGGCCGTCAGTGTAGGGGGAGTCAGTGTGGGGGGGAGTCAATGTGGGGGGAATCATTGTGGGGGGAGTCAGTGTGGGGGGGAGTCAGTGTGGGGCGATCAGTGTGGGGTGAGTCAGTTTGGGGGGAGTCAGTTTGGGGGTGGAGTCAGTGTGGGGGTGGAGTCAGTGTGGAGGGGGAGTCAGTGTGGGGGGGAGTCAGTGTGGGGGGGGCAGTGTGTGGGGGAGTCAGTGTGGGGGGAGTAAGTGTGGGGGGAGTCAGTGTGGGGGGAGTCAGTGTGGGGGAGTCAGTGTGGGGGGGAGTCAGTTTGGGGCGGTCAGTGTGGGGGGAGTCTGTGTGGGGGGAGTCAATGTGGTGGGTGTCAGTGTGGGGGGGAGTCAGTGTGGGGGGGTCAGTGTGGGGGGGAGTCAGTGTGGGGGGAGTCAGTGTTGGGGGGTCAGTGTGGGGGGAGTCAGTGTGGGGGGGAGTCAGTGTAGGGGGAGTCAGTGTGGGGGGGTCAGTGTGGGTGGAGTCAGTGTGGGGGGGTCAGTGTGGGGGAACCAGTGTGGGGGGGTCAGTGTGGGGGGGTCAGTGTGGGGGAGTCAGTGTGTGGGAGTCAGTGTGGGGGGGTCAGTGTGGGGGGAGTCAGAGTGGAGGGGAGTCAGTGTGGGGGAGTCAGTGTGTGGGGAGTCAGTGTGGTGGGGCCAGTCTATGGGGGAGTCAGTGTGGGGGGAGTCAGTGTGGGGGAGTCAGTGTGGGGGAGTCAGTGTGGAGGGGGAGTCAGTGTGGGGGGGAGTCAGTGTGGGGGAGTCAGTGTGGAGGGGGAGTCAGTGTGGGGGGGAGTCAGTGTGGGGGGGCCAGTGTGTGGGGGAGTCAGTGTGGGGGGAGTCAGTGTGGGGGGAGTCAGTGTGGGGGAGTCAGTGTGGGGGGAGTCAGTGTGGGGGGGAGTCAGTGTGGGGCGGTCAGTGTGGGGCGGTCAGTGTGGGGGGAGTCAGTGTGCGGGGAGTCAGTGTGGTGGGAGTCAGTGTGGGCGGGAGTCAGTGTGGGGGGGTCAGTGTGGGGGGAGTCAGTGTAGGGGGAGTCAGTGTGGGGGAGTCAGTGTGGGGGGGAGTCAGTGTGGGGGAGTCATTGTGGGGGGAGTCAGTGTGGGGGAGAGTCAGTGTGGGGGGAGTCAGTGTGGGGGAGTCAGTGTGGGGGGAGTCAATGTGGGGGAGTCAGTGTGGGTGGAGTCAGTGTCTGCGGGGAGTCACTTTGGGGGGGAGTCAGAATGGGGGGAGTCAGTGTGGGGGGCTCAGTGTGGGGGGGAGTCAGTGTCGGGGGGAGTCAGTGTGGTGGAGTCAGTGTGGGGGGAGTCAGTGTGGGGGGGTCAGTGTGGGGCGAAGTCAGTGTGCGTGGGTCAGTGTGGGGGGCCGTCAATGTGGGGGGAGTCAGTGTGGGGGGGGAGTCATTGTGTGGGGAGTCAGTTTGGGGGGATTCAGTGTGGGGGGAGTCAGTGTGGGGGAGTCATTGTGGGGTGGAGTCAATGTGGGGGGCTCAGTTTGGGGGGAGAAAGTGTGGGGGAGTCAGTGTGGGGGGGTCAGTGTGGGGGGAAGTTATTGTGCGGGGAGTCAGTGTGGGGGGGAGTCAATGTGGGGGGGAGTCATTGTGGGGGGAGTCAGTGTGGGGGGGAGTCATTGTGTGGGGAGTCAGTGTGGGGGGGAGTCAGTGTGGGAGTGAGTCAGTGTGTGGGGGGAGTCAGTGTGTGGGGGGAGTCAGTGTGGGGGGAGTCAGTGTGGGGGTAAGTCAGTGTGTGGGGGTCAGTGTGGGGGAGTCAGTGTGGGGGGGAGTCAGTGTGGGGGGGCCAGTGTGTGGGGGAGTCAGTGTGGGGGAGTCAGTGTGGGGGAGTCAGTGTGGGGGAGTCAGTGTGGTGGGAGTCAGTGTGGGGGTGAGTCAGTGTGGGGCGGTCAGTGTGGAGGGAGTCAGTTTGGGGGGAGTCAGTGTGGGGGAGTCAGTGTGGGGGTGGAGTAAGTGTGGAGGGGGAGTCAGTGTGTGGGGGGGTCAGTGTGGGGGGGCCAGTGTGTGGGGGAGTCAGTGTGGGGGGAGTCAGTGTGGGGGGAGTCAGTGTGGGGGGATCAGTGTGGATGGAGTCAGTGTGGGGGAGTCAGTGTGGGGGGGTCAGTGTGGGGCGAAGGCAGTGTGGGGGGGTCTGTGTGGGGGGCCGTCAGTGTAGGGGGAGTCAGTGTGGGGGGGAGTCAATGTGGGGGGAATCATTGTGGGGGGAGTCAGTGTGGGGGGGAGTCAGTGTGGGGCGGTCAGTGTGGGGTGAGTCAGTTTGGGGGGAGTCAGTTTGGGGGTGGAGTCAGTGTGGGGGTGGAGTCAGTGTGGAGGGGGAGTCAGTGTGGGGGGGAGTCAGTGTGGGGGGAGCAGTGTGTGCGGGAGTCAGTGTGGGGGGAGTAAGTGTGGGGGGAGTCAGTGTGGGGGGAGTCAGTGTGGGGGAGTCAGTGTGGGGGGGAGTCAGTTTGGGGCGGTCAGTGTGGGGGGAGTCTGTGTGGGGGGAGTCAATGTGGTGGGTGTCAGTGTGGGGGGGAGTCAGTGTGGGGGGGTCAGTGTGGGGGGGAGTCAGTGTGGGGGGAGTCAGTGTGGGGGGGTCAGTGTGGGGGGAGTCAGTGTGGGGGGGAGTCAGTGTAGGGGGAGTCAGTGTGGGGGGGTCAGTGTGGGTGGAGTCAGTGTGGGGGGGTCAGTGTGGGGGAACCAGTGTGGGGGGGTCAGTGTGGGGGGGTCAGTGTGGGGGAGTCAGTGTGGGGGGGTCAGTGTGGGGGGAGTCAGTGTGGGGGGGCCAGTGTGTGGGGGAGTCAGTGTGTGGGGAGTCAGTGTGGTGGGGCCAGTCTATGGGGGAGTCAGTGTGGGGGGAGTCAGTGTGGGGGAGTCAGTGTGGGGGAGTCAGTGTGGAGGGGGAGTCAGTGTGGGGGGGAGTCAGTGTGGAGGGGGAGTCAGTGTGGGGGGGAGTCAGTGTGGGGGGGCCAGTGTGTGGGGGAGTCAGTGTGGGGGGAGTCAGTGTGGGGGGAGTCAGTGTGGGGGAGTCAGTGTGGGGGGAGTCAGTGTGGGGGGGAGTCAGTGTGGGGCGGTCAGTGTGGGGCGGTCAGTGTGGGGGGAGTCAGTGTGCGGGGAGTCAGTGTGCGGGGAGTCAGTGTGGTGGGAGTCAGTGTGGGCGGGAGTCAGTGTGGGGGGGTCAGTGTGGGGGGGAGTCAGTGTGCGGTGGTGTCAGTGTGTGGGTGAGTCAGTGTGGGGGGAGTCAGTGTAGGGGTGGAGTCAGTGTGGGGGGGGAGTCAGTGTGGGGGTGGAGTCAGTGTGGGGGCGAGTCAGTGTGGGGGGAGTCAGTGTGGGGGGAGTCAGTGTGGGGGGGTCAGTGTGGGGGGGAGTCAGTGTGGGTGGGAGTCAGTGTGGGGGAGTCAGTGTGGGGGGAGTCAGTGTGGGGCGAAGTCAGTGTGGGGGGGTCAGTGTGGGGGGCCGTCAATGTGGGGGGAGTCAGTGTGGGGGGGAGTCATTGTGTGGGGAGTCAGTGGTGGGGGGTGTCAGTGTGGGGGGAGTCAGTGTGGGGGGAGTTAGTGTGGGGGAGTCATTGTGGGGGGGAGTCACTGTGGGGGGCTCAGTTTGGGGGGAGAAAGTGTGGGGGAGTCAGTGTGGGGTGGTCAGTGTGGGGGGAAGTCATTGTGGGGGGGTCAGTGTGGTGGGAGTCAGTGTGGGGTGGTCAGTGTGGGGGGAGTCAGTGTGGGACGGTCAGTGTGGGGGGAGTCAGTGCGGGGGGGAGTCAATGTGGGGGGTGTCATTGTGGGTGGAGTCAGTGTGGGGGGGAGTCAGTGTGGGGGGAGTCAGTGTGGGGGGGAGTCAGTGTAGGGGGGAGTCAGTGTGTGGGGGGAGTCAGTGTGTGGGGGGAGTCAGTGTGGGGGAGTCAATGTGGGGGGCGTCAGTGTGGGGGGGAGTCCTTGTGTGGGGAGTCAGTGTGGGGGGGAGTCAATGTGGGGGGGAGTCATTGTGGGGGGAATCAGTGTGGGGGGGAGTCATTGTGTGGGGAGTCAGTGTGGGGGTGAGTCAGAGTGAGGGTGAGTCAGTGTGTGGGGGGAGTCAGTGTGTGGGGGGAGTCAGTGTGGGGGGAGTCAGTGTGGGGGTAAGTCAGTGTGTGGGGGTCAGTGTGGGGGAGTCAGTATGTGGGGGTGGTCAGTGTGGGGGGGTCAGTGTGGGGGGGGAGTCAGTGTGGGGGGGCCAGTGTGTGGGGGAGTCAGTGTGGGGGGAGTCAGTGTGGGGGAGTCAGTGTGGGGGAGTCAGTGTGGTGGGAGTCAGTGTGGGGGGGAGTCAGTGTGGGGCGTTCAGTGTGGGGGGAGTCAGTTTGGGGGGAGTCAGTGTGGGGGAGTCAGTGTGGGGGTGGAGTAAGTGTGGAGTGGGAGTCAGTGTGGGGGGGAGTCAGTGTGGGGGGACCAGTGTGTGGGGGAGTCAGTGTGGGGGGAGTCAGTGTGGGGGGGTCAGTGTGGGTGGAGTCAGTGTGGGGGAGTCAGTGTGGGGGGGTCAGTGTGGGGCGAAGTCAGTGTGGGGGAGTCAGTGTGGGGGGCCGTCAGTGTGGGGGGAGTCAGTGTGGTGGGGAGTCATTGTGTGGGGAGTCAGTGTGGGGGGAGTCAGTGTGGGGGGAGTCAGTGTGGGGGGAAGTCAGTGTGGGGGAGTCATTGTGGGGAAGAGTCAGTGTGGGGGGCTCAGATAGGGGGAGAAAGTGTGGGGGAGTCAGTGTGGGGGAGTCAGTGTGGGGGAAAGTCATTGTGGGGGGGTCAGTGTGGGGGGAGTCAGTGTGGGGGGGTCAGTGTGGGGGGAGTCAGTGTGGGATGGTCAGTGTGGGGGGAGTCAATGTGGTGGTAATCAGTGTGGGTGGAGTCAGTGTGTGCGGGGAGTCACTTTGGGGGGGAGTCAGTGTGGGGGGAGTCAGTGTGGGGGGGAGTCAGTGTAGGGGGGAGTCAGTGTGTGGGGGGAGTCAATGTGTGTGGGGAGTCAGTGTGGGGGAGTCAGTGTGGGGGAGTCATTGTGTGGGGAGTCAGTGTGGGGGGGAGTCAATGTGGGGGGTGTCATTGTGGGTGGAGTCAGTGTGGGGGGAAGTCAGTGTGGGGGGAGTCAGTGTGGGGGGGAGTCAGTGTAGGGGGGAGTCAGTGTGTGGGGGGAGTCAGTGTGTGGGGGGAGTCAGTGTGGGGGAGTCAGTGTGGGGGGCGTCAGTGTGGGGGGGAGTCCTTGTGTGGGGAGTCAGTGTGGGGGGGAGTCAATGTGGGGGGGAGTCATTGTGGGGGGAGTCAGTGTGGGGGGGAGTCATTGTGTGGGGAGTCAGTGTGGGAGGGAGTCAGTGTGGGGGGGAGTCAGTGTGGGGGGAATCAGTGTGGGGGATAGTCAGTGTTTGGGGGTCAGTGTGGGGGAGTCAGTGTGTGGGGGTAGTCAGTGTGGGGGGAGTCAGTGTGGGGGGAGTCTGTGGGGGGGTCAGTGTGGGGGGGAGTCAGTGTGGGGGGGCCAGTGTGTGGGGGAGTCAGTGTGGGGGAGTCAGTGTGGTGGGAGTCAGTGTGGGGGGGAGTCAGTGTGGGGCGGTCAGTGTGGGGGGAGTCAGTTTGGGGGGAGTCAGTGTGGGGGAGTCAGTGTGGGGGTGGAGTCAGTGTGGAGGGGGAGTCAGTGTGGGGGGGAGTCAGTGTGGGGGGGCCAGTGTGTGGGGGAGTCAGTGTGGGGGGAGTCAGTGTGGTGGCAGTCAGTGTGGGGGGGAGTCAGTGTGCGGGGAGTCAGTTTGGGGGGAGTCAGTGTGGTGGAGTCAGTGTGGAGGGGGAGTCAGTGTGGAGGGGGAGTCAGTGTGGGGGGGCCAGTGTGTGGGGGAGTCAGTGTGGGGGGAGTCAGTGTGGGGGGAGTCAGTGTGGGGGAGTCAGTGTGGGGGGAGTCAGTGTGGGGCGGTCAGTGTGGGGCGGTCAGTGTGGGGGGAATCAGTGTGGGGGGAGTCAGTGTGGTGGGAGTCAGTGTGGGCGGGAGTCAGTGTGGGGGGGTCAGTGTGGGGTGGAGTCAGTGTGGGGTGGTGTCAGTGTGGGGTGAATCAGTGTGGGGGGAGTCAGTGTAGGGGGGGAGTCAGTGTGGGGGGGGAGTCAGTGTGGGGGTGGAGTCAGTGTGGGGGTGGAGTCAGTGTGGGGGCGAGTCAGTGTGGTGGGAGTAAGTGTGGGGGAGTCAGTGTGGGGGGAGTCAGTGTGGGGGGGTCAGTGTGGGGGGAGTCAGTGTGGGGGGAGTCAGTGTGGGGGGAGTCAGGGTTGGGGGTCACTGTGGGGGGGAGTCAGTGTGTGGGGGAGTCAGTGTGGGGGGAGTCAGTGTATGGGGAGTCAGTGTGGGGGGGAGTCAGTGTGGGGGGAGTCAGTGTGGGGGGGAGTCAGTGTGTGGGAGTCAGTGTGGGGGGAAATCAGTGTGGGGGGAGTCAGTGTGGGGGGGAGTCAGTGTGGGACGGTCAGTGTGGGGGGAGTCAGTGTGGGGGGAGTCGATGTGCTGGGAATCAGACTGGGGGAGTCAGTGTGGGGGTGGTCAGTGTGGGGGGGAGTCAATGTGTCGGGGAGTCAGTGTGGTGGGGGTCAGTGTATGGAGAGTCAGTGTGGGGGGGAGTCAGTGTGTGGGGGTCAGTGTGGGGGAGTCATTGTGGGGGAGTCAGTGTGGGGGGAGTCAGTATGGGTGAGTCAGTGTGGGGGGATCAGTGTGGGGGGGAGTCATTGTGGGGGAGTCAGTGGTGGGGGAGTCAGTGTGGGGGGCTCAGTGTGGGGGGGAGTCAGTGTGTGGGGGAGTCAGAGTGGGGGGGGAGTCAGTGTGGGGGAGTCAGAGTGGGGGGGAGTCAGTGTGGGGGAGTCAGTGTGGGGGGGAGTCAGTGTGGGGGGCGCAATGTGGGGGGGAAACAGTGTGGTTGGAGTCAGTGTGGGGGGGTCAGTGTGGGGGGAAGTCAGTGTGGGGGGAGTCAGTGTGGGGGAGTCATTGTGGGGGGGAGTCAGTGTGGGGGGGTCAGTGTGGTGGGGAGTCAGTGTGGGGGGAGTCACTGTGGGGGGAGTCACTGTGGGGGGAGTCAGTGTGGTGGGAGTCAGTGTGGGGGGGAGTCAGTGTGGGGAGTCAGTGTGGGGGCGAGTCAATGTGGGGGGTGTCATTGTGGGTGGAGTCAGTGTGGGGGGGAGTCAGTGTGGGGGGAGTCAGTGTGGGGGTGGAGTAAGTGTGGAGGGGGAGTCAGTGTGGGGGGGAGTCAGTGTGGGGGGGGCAGTGTGTGGGGGAGTCAGTGTGGGGGGAAGTCAGTGTGGGGGGAGTCAGTGTGGGGGAGTCATTGTGGGGGGGAGTTAGTGTGGGGGGGTCAGTGTGGTGGGGAGTCAGTGTGGGGCGGTCAGTGTGGGGGGAATCAGTGTGGGCGGGAGTCAGTGTGGTGGAGTCAGTGTGGGGGAGTCAGTGTGGTGGGAGTCAGTGTGGGGGGGAGTCAGTGTGGGGCGTTCAGTGTGGGGGGAGTCAGTTTGGGGGGAGTCAGTGTGGGGGAGTCAGTGTGGGGGTGGAGTAAGTGTGGAGGGGGAGTCAGTGTGGGGGGGAGTCAGTGTGGGGGGGGCAGTGTGTGGGGGAGTCAGTGTGGGGGGAGTCAGTGTGGGGGGAGTCAGTGTGGGGGGGTCAGTGTGGGTGGAGTCAGTGTGGGGGGGTCAGTGTGGGGCGAAGTCAGTGTGGGGGAGTCAGTGTGGGGGACCGTCAGTGTGGGGGGAGTTAGTGTGGGGGGGAGTCATTGTGTGGGGAGTCAGTGTGGGGGGAGTCAGTGTGGGGGGAGTTAGTGTGGGGGGAGTCAGTGTGGGGGAGTCATTGTGGGGGGGAGTCAGTGTGGGGGGCTCAGTTTGGAGGGAGAAAGTGTGGGGGAGTCTGTGGGGGGGTCAGTGTGGGGGGAAGTCATTGTGGGGGGGTCAGTGTGGGGGGAGTCAGTGTGGGGGGGTCAGTGTGGGGGGAGTCAGTGTGGGATGGTCAGTGTGGGGGGAGTCAGTGTGTGGGGAGTCAGTGTTGGGGAGTCAGTGTGGGGGGAGTCATTGTGTGGGGAGTCAGTGTGGGGGGGAGTCAATGTGGGGGGTGTCATTGTGGGTGGAGTCAGTGTGGGGGGGAGTCAGTGTGGGGGGAGTCAGTGTGGGGGGGAGTCAGTGTAGGGGGGAGTCAGTGTGTGGGGGGAGTCAGTGTGTGGGGGGAGTCAGTGTGGGGGAGTCAGTGTGGGGGGCGTCAGTGTGGGGGGGAGTCCTTGTGTGGGGAGATAGTGTGGGGGGGAGTCAATGTGGGGGGGGAGTCATTGTGGGGGGAATCAGTGTGGGGGGAGTCATTGTGTGGGGAGTAAGTGTGGGAGGGAGTCAGTGTGGGGGCGAGTCAATGTGTGGGGGGAGTCAGTGTGTGGGGGGAGTCAGTGTGGGGGTAAGTCAGTGTGTGGGGGTCAGTGTGGGGGAGTCAGTGTGTGGGGGTAGTCAGTGTGGGGGGAGTCAGTGTGGGGGGAGTCTGTGGGTGGGGGGAGTCAGTGTGGGGGGGTCAGTGTGGGGGGGAGTCAGTGTGGGGGGGCCAGTGTGTGGGGGAGTCAGTGTGGGGGAGTCAGTGTGGGGGAGTCAGTGTGGTGGGAGTCAGTGTGGGGGGGAGTCAGTGTGGGGCGGTCAGTGTGTGGGGGAGTCAGTGTGGGGGGAGTCAGTTTGGGGGGAGTCAGTGTGGGGGAGTCAGTGTGGGGGTGGAGTCAGTGTGGAGGGGGAGTCAGACGGGGGGGGGGAGTCAGTGTGGGGGGGCCAGTGTGTGGGGGAGTCAGTGTGGGGGAGTCAGTGTGGGGGGAGTCATTGTGGGGGAGTCAGTGTGGGGGAGTCAGTGTGGCGGGGTCAGTGTGTGGGGAGTCATTGTGGGGGAGTCAGTGTGGGGGAGTCAGTGTGGTGGGGTCAGTGTGGGGGAGTCAGTGTGGGGGAGTCAGTGTGGGGGGGTCAGTGTGGGGGGGAGTCAGTGTGGGGGGAGTCAGTGTGGGGGGGTCAGTGTGTGCGAGTCAGTGTGGGGGAGTCAGTGTGGGGGAGTCATAGTGGGGGGGCGGTGAGTCAGTGTGTGGGGGAGTCAGTGTGGGGGAGTCAGTGTGGGGGGGAGCGGGATTCAGTGTGTGGGGGAGTCAGTGTGGGGGGGGGGAGTCAGTGTGTGGGGAGTCAGTGTGGGGCGGAGTCAGTGTGGGGGAGTCAATGTAGGGGAGTCAGTGTGGGGGGGTCAGTTTGGGGGAGTCAGTGTGGGGGAGTCAGTGTGGGGGGAGTTAGTGTGGGGGAGTCAGTATGGGGGGGTCAGTTTGGGGGAGTCAGTGTGGGGAGTGTCAGTGTGGGGGAGTCAGTGTGGGGGAGTCAGTGTGGGGAGGTTAGTGTGTGGGGAGTCAGTGACGGGAGTCAGTGTGGGGGGGTCAGTGTGTGGGGAGTCAGTGTGGGGGAGTCAGTGCAGCGGGGTCAGTGTCGGGGAGTCAGTGT
Source organism: Pristiophorus japonicus (assembly GCF_044704955.1). Taxonomy (NCBI): domain Eukaryota; kingdom Metazoa; phylum Chordata; class Chondrichthyes; family Pristiophoridae; genus Pristiophorus; species Pristiophorus japonicus. The sequence continues at coordinate 55,299,358 of NC_091992.1, forward strand.
GTGGGGAGTCAGTGTGGGGGAGTCAGTGTGGGGGGGTCAGTGTGTGGGGGATCAGTGTGGGGGAGTCAGTGTGGGGGGTTCAGTGTGGGGTGGTCAGTGTCTGGGGTGTCAGTGTGAGGGAGTCAGTGTGTGGGGAGTCAGTGTGTGGGGAGTCAGTGTGGGGGAGTCAGTGTGGGGGGTCAGTGTGGGGGAGTCAGTGTGGGGGGGTCAGTGTGGGGGATTCAGTGTGGGGGGAGTCAGTGTGGGGGGGTCAGTGTGGGGGAGTCAGTGTGGGGGAGTCAGTGTGGGGGGGAGTCAGTGTGGGGGGGAGTCAGTGTGAGGGAGTCAGTGTGGGGGGGTCAGTGTGGGGGAGTCAGTGTGGGGTTCAGTGTGGGGGGGTCAGTGTGGGGGGGGTCAGTGTGTGGGGGGTCAGTGTGGGGGAGTCAGTGTGGGGGGTTCAGTGTGGGGTGGTCAGTGTGTGGGGAATCAGTGTGGGCGGGAGTCAGTGTGGTGGAGTCAGTGTGGGGGAGTCAGTGTGGGGGAGTCAGTGTGGGGGAGTCAGTGTGGGGGAGTCAGTGTGGGCGAGTCAGAGTGGGGGGGGGGTGAGTCAGTGTGTGGGGGAGTCAGTGTGGGGGGGTCAGTGTGTGGGGAGTCAGTGAGGGGGGGATTCAGTGTGGGGGGGTCAGTGTGGGGGAGTCACTGTGGGGGAGTCAGAGTGGTGGGTGTGAGTCAGTGTGTGGGGAGTCAGTGTGGGGCGGAGTCAGTGTGGGGAAGTCAGTGTGGGGGAGTCAGTGTGGGGGGGAGCGGGATTCAGTGTGTGGGGGAGTCAGTGTGGGGGGGGGGAGTCAGTGTGTGGGGAGTCAGTGTGGGGCGGAGTCAGTGTGGGGGAGTCAATGTAGGGGAGTCATTGTGGGGGGGTCAGTTTGGGGGAGTCAGTGTGGGGGAGTCAGTGTGGGGGGAGTTAGTGTGGGGGAGTCAGTATGGGGGGGTCAGTTTGGGGGAGTCAGTGTGGGGAGTGTCAGTGTGGGGGAGTCAGTGTGGGGGAGTCAGTGTGGGGAGGTTAGTGTGTGGGGAGTCAGTGACGGGGGTCAGTGTGGGGGGGTCAGTGTGTGGGGAGTCAGTGTGGGGGAGTCAGTGCAGCGGGGTCAGTGTCGGGGAGTCAGTGTGTGGGGAGTCAGTGTGGGGGAGTCAGTGTGGGGGGGTCAGTGTGTGGGGGATCAGTGTGGGGGAGTCAGTGTGGGGGGTTCAGTGTGGGGTGGTCAGTGTCTGGGGTGTCAGTGTGAGGGAGTCAGTGTGTGGGGAGTCAGTGTGTGGGGAGTCAGTGTGGGGGAGTCAGTGTGGGGGGTCAGTGTGGGGGAGTCAGTGTGGGGGGGTCAGTGTGGGGGATTCAGTGTGGGGGGAGTCAGTGTGGGGGGGTCAGTGTGGGGGAGTCAGTGTGGGGGAGTCAGTGTGGGGGGGAGTCAGTGTGGGGGGGAGTCAGTGTGAGGGAGTCAGTGTGGGGGGGTCAGTGTGGGGGAGTCAGTGTGGGGTTCAGTGTGGGGGGGTCAGTGTGGGGGGGGTCAGTGTGTGGGGGGTCAGTGTGGGGGAGTCAGTGTGGGGGGTTCAGTGTGGGGTGGTCAGTGTGTGGGGAATCAGTGTGGGCGGGAGTCAGTGTGGTGGAGTCAGTGTGGGGGAGTCAGTGTGGGGGAGTCAGTGTGGTGGGAGTCAGTGTGGGGGGGAGTCAGTGTGGGGCGTTCAGTGTGGGGGGAGTCAGTTTGGGGGGAGTCAGTGTGGGGGAGTCAGTGTGGGGGTGGAGTAAGTGTGGAGGGGGAGTCAGTGTGGGGGGGAGTCAGTGTGGGGGGGGCAGTGTGTGGGGGAGTCAGTGTGGGGTTCAGTGTGGGGGGGTCAGTTTGGGGGAGTCAGTGTGGGGGAGTCAGTGTGGGGGGAGTTAGTGTGGGGGAGTCAGTATGGGGGGGTCAGTTTGGGGGAGTCAGTGTGGGGAGTGTCAGTGTGGGGGAGTCAGTGTGGGGGAGACAGTGTGGGGAGGTTAGTGTGTGGGGAGTCAGTGACGGGAGTCAGTGTGGGGGGGTCAGTGTGTGGGGAGTCAGTGTGGGGGAGTCAGTGCAGCGGGGTCAGTGTCGGGGAGTCAGTGTGTGGGGAGTCAGTGTGGGGGAGTCAGTGTGGGGGGGTCAGTGTGTGGGGGATCAGTGTGGGGGAGTCAGTGTGGGGGGTTCAGTGTGGGGTGGTCAGTGTCTGGGGTGTCAGTGTGAGGGAGTCAGTGTGTGGGGAGTCAGTGTGTGGGGAGTCAGTGTGGGGGAGTCAGTGTGGGGGGTCAGTGTGGGGGAGTCAGTGTGGGGGGGTCAGTGTGGGGGATTCAGTGTGGGGGGAGTCAGTGTGGGGGGGTCAGTGTGGGGGAGTCAGTGTGGGGGAGTCAGTGTGGGGGGGAGTCAGTGTGGGGGGGAGTCAGTGTGAGGGAGTCAGTGTGGGGGGGTCAGTGTGGGGGAGTCAGTGTGGGGTTCAGTGTGGGGGGGTCAGTGTGGGGGGGGTCAGTGTGTGGGGGGTCAGTGTGGGGGAGTCAGTGTGGGGAGTCAGTGTGGGGCGGTCAGTGTGGGGGGAATCAGTGTGGGCGGGAGTCAGTGTGGTGGAGTCAGTGTGGGGGAGTCAGTGTGGTGGGAGTCAGTGTGGGGGGGAGTCAGTGTGGGGCGTTCAGTGTGGGGGGAGTCAGTTTGGGGGGAGTCAGTGTGGGGGAGTCAGTGTGGGGGTGGAGTAAGTGTGGAGGGGGAGTCAGTGTGGGGGGGAGTCAGTGTGGGGGGGGCAGTGTGTGGGGGAGTCAGTGTGGGGGGAGTCAGTGTGGGGGAGTCAGTGTGGGGGGAGTCAGTGTGGGGGGGTCAGTGTCGGGGAGTCACTGTGTGGGGAGTCAGTGTGGGGGAGTCAGTGTGGGGGTGGAGTAAGTGTGGAGGGGGAGTCAGTGTGGGGGGGAGTCAGTGCAGCGGGGTCAGTGTCGGGGAGTCACTGTGTGGGGAGTCAGTGTGGGGGAGTCAGTGTGGGGGTGGAGTAAGTGTGGAGGGGGAGTCAGTGTGGGGGGGAGTCAGTGTGGGGGGGGCAGTGTGTGGGGGAGTCAGTGTGGGGGGAGTCAGTGTGGGGGGAGTCAGTGTGGGGGGGTCAGTGTGGGTGGAGTCAGTGTGGGGGGGTCAGTGTGGGGCGAAGTCAGTGTGGGGGAGTCAGTGTGGGGGACCGTCAGTGTGGGGGGAGTTAGTGTGGGGGGGAGTCATTGTGTGGGGAGTCAGTGTGGGGGGAGTCAGTGTGGGGGGAGTCAGTGTGGGGGGAGTCAGTGTGGGGGAGTCATTGTGGGGGGGAGTCAGTGTGGGGGGCTCAGTTTGGAGGGAGAAAGTGTGGGGGAGTCTGTGGGGGGGTCAGTGTGGGGGGAAGTCATTGTGGGGGGGTCAGTGTGGGATGGTCAGTGTGGGGGGAGTCAGTGTGTGGGGAGTCAGTGTTGGGGAGTCAGTGTGGGGGGAGTCATTGTGTGGGGAGTCAGTGTGGGGGGGAGTCAATGTGGGGGGTGTCATTGTGGGTGGAGTCAGTGTGGGGGGGAGTCAGTGTGGGGGGAGTCAGTGTGGGGGGGAGTCAGTGTAGGGGGGAGTCAGTGTGTGGGGGGAGTCAGTGTGTGGGGGGAGTCAGTGTGGGGGAGTCAGTGTGGGGGGCGTCAGTGTGGGGGGGAGTCCTTGTGTGGGGAGATAGTGTGGGGGGGAGTCAATGTGGGGGGGGAGTCATTGTGGGGGGAATCAGTGTGGGGGGAGTCATTGTGTGGGGAGTAAGTGTGGGAGGGAGTCAGTGTGGGGGCGAGTCAATGTGTGGGGGGAGTCAGTGTGTGGGGGGAGTCAGTGTGGGGGTAAGTCAGTGTGTGGGGGTCAGTGTGGGGGAGTCAGTGTGTGGGGGTAGTCAGTGTGGGGGGAGTCAGTGTGGGGGGAGTCTGTGGGTGGGGGGAGTCAGTGTGGGGGGGTCAGTGTGGGGGGGAGTCAGTGTGGGGGGGCCAGTGTGTGGGGGAGTCAGTGTGGGGGAGTCAGTGTGGGGGAGTCAGTGTGGTGGGAGTCAGTGTGGGGGGGAGTCAGTGTGGGGCGGTCAGTGTGTGGGGGAGTCAGTGTGGGGGGAGTCAGTTTGGGGGGAGTCAGTGTGGGGGAGTCAGTGTGGGGGTGGAGTCAGTGTGGAGGGGGAGTCAGACGGGGGGGGGAGTCAGTGTGGGGGGGCCAGTGTGTGGGGGAGTCAGTGTGGGGGAGTGAGTGTGGGGGGAGTCATTGTGGGGGAGTCAGTGTGGGGGAGTCAGTGTGGCGGGGTCAGTGTGTGGGGAGTCATTGTGGGGGAGTCAGTGTGGGGGAGTCAGTGTGGTGGGGTCAGTGTGGGGGAGTCAGTGTGGGGGAGTCAGTGTGGGGGGGTCAGTGTGGGGGGGAGTCAGTGTGGGGGGAGTCAGTGTGGGGGGGTCAGTGTGTGCGAGTCAGTGTGGGGGAGTCAGTGTGGGGGAGTCAGAGTGGGGGGGGGGTGAGTCAGTGTGTGGGGGAGTCAGTGTGGGGGGGTCAGTGTGTGGGGAGTCAGTGAGGGGGGGATTCAGTGTGGGGGGGTCAGTGTGGGGGAGTCACTGTGGGGGAGTCAGAGTGGGGGGTGTGAGTCAGTGTGTGGGGAGTCAGTGTGGGGCGGAGTCAGTGTGGGGAAGTCAGTGTGGGGGAGTCAGTGTGGGGGGGAGCGGGATTCAGTGTGTGGGGGAGTCAGTGTGGGGGGGGGGAGTCAGTGTGTGGGGAGTCAGTGTGGGGCGGAGTCAGTGTGGGGGAGTAAATGTAGGGGAGTCAGTGTGGGGGGGTCAGTTTGGGGGAGTCAGTGTGGGGGAGTCAGTGTGGGGGGAGTTAGTGTGGGGGAGTCAGTATGGGGGGGTCAGTTTGGGGGAGTCAGTGTGGGGAGTGTCAGTGTGGGGGAGTCAGTGTGGGGGAGTCAGTGTGGGGAGGTTAGTGTGTGGGGAGTCAGTGACGGGAGTCAGTGTGGGGGGGTCAGTGTGTGGGGAGTCAGTGTGGGGGAGTCAGTGCAGCGGGGTCAGTGTCGGGGAGTCAGTGTGTGGGGAGTCAGTGTGGGGGAGTCAGTGTGGGGGGGTCAGTGTGTGGGGGATCAGTGTGGGGGAGTCAGTGTGGGGGGTTCAGTGTGGGGTGGTCAGTGTCTGGGGTGTCAGTGTGAGGGAGTCAGTGTGTGGGGAGTCAGTGTGTGGGGAGTCAGTGTGGGGGAGTCAGTGTGGGGGGTCAGTGTGGGGGAGTCAGTGTGGGGGGGTCAGTGTGGGGGATTCAGTGTGTGGGGAGTCAGTGTGGGGGGGTCAGTGTGGGGGAGTCAGTGTGGGGGAGTCAGTGTGGGGGGGAGTCAGTGTGGGGGGGAGTCAGTGTGAGGGAGTCAGTGTGGGGGGGTCAGTGTGGGGGAGTCAGTGTGGGGTTCAGTGTGGGGGGGTCAGTGTGGGGGGGGTCAGTGTGTGGGGGGTCAGTGTGGGGGAGTCAGTGTGGGGGGTTCAGTGTGGGGTGGTCAGTGTCTGGGGTGTCAGTGTGAGGGAGTCAGTGTGTGGGGAGTCAGTGTGTGGGGAGTCAGTGTGGGGGAGTCAGTGTGGGGGGTCAGTGTGGGGGAGTCAGTGTGGGGGGGTCAGTGTGGGGCGAAGTCAGTGTGGGGGAGTCAGTGTGGGGGACCGTCAGTGTGGGGGGAGTCAGTGTTGGGGGGAGTCATTGTGTGGGGAGTCAGTGTGGGGGGAGTCAGTGTGGGCGGAGTCAGTGTGGGGGGAGTCAGTGTGGGGGAGTCATTGTGGGGGGGAGTCAGTGTGGGGGGCTCAGTTTGGGGGGAGAAAGTGTGGGGGAGTCTGTGGGGGGGTCAGTGTGGGGGGAAGTCATTGTGGGGGGGTCAGTGTGGGGGGAGTCAGTGTGGGGGGGTCAGTGTGGGGGGAGTCAGTGTGGGATGGTCAGTGTGGGGGGAGTCAGTGTGGTGGGAATCAGTGTGGGTGGAGTCAGTGTGTGCGGGGAGTCACTTTGGGGGGGAGTCAGTGTGGGAGGAGTCAGTGTGGGGGGGAGTCAGTGTAGGGGGGAGTCAGTGTGTGGGGGGAGTCAATGTGTGTGGGGAGTCAGTGTTGGGGAGTCAGTGTGGGGGGAGTCATTGTGTGGGGAGTCAGAGTGGGGGGGAGTCAATGTGGGGGGTGTCATTGTGGGTGGAGTCAGTGTGGGGGGGAGTCAGTGTGGGGGGAGTCTGTGTGGGGGGGAGTCAGTGTAGGGGGGAGTCAGTGTGTGGGGGGAGTCAGTATGTGGGGGGAGTCAGTGTGGGGGAGTCAGTGTGGGGGGAATCAGTGTGGGGGGGAGTCATTGTGGGGGGAATCAGTGTGGGGGGAGTCATTGTGTGGGGAGTAAGTGTGGGAGGGAGTCAGTGTGGGGGCGAGTCAATGTGTGGGGGGAGTCAGTGTGTGGAGGGAGTCAGTGTGGGGGTAAGTCAGTGTGTGGGGGTCAGTGTGGGGGGAGTCAGTGTGGGGGGAGTCTGTGGGGGGGGGGAGTCAGTGTGGGGGGGTCAGTGTGGGGGGGAGTCAGTGTGGGGGGGCCAGTGTGTGGGGGAGTCAGTGTGGGGGAGTCAGTGTGGGGGAGTCAGTGTGGTGGGAGTCAGTGTGGGGGGGAGTCAGTGTGGGGCGGTCAGTGTGTGGGGGATTCAGTCTGGGGGGAGTCAGTTTGGGGGGAGTCAGTGTGGGGGAGTCAGTGTGGGGGTGGAGTCAGTGTGGAGGGGGAGTCAGTGTGGGGGGGAGTCAGTGTGGGGGGGCCAGTGTGTGGGGGAGTCAGTGTGGGGGAGTCAGTGTGGGGGGAGTCATTGTGGGGGAGTCAGTGTGGGGGAGTCAGTGTGGCGGGGTCAGTGTGTGGGGAGTCATTGTGGGGGAGTCAGTGTGGGGGAGTCAGTGTGGTGGGGTCAGTGTGGGGGAGTCAGTGTGGGGGAGTCAGTGTGGGGGGGTCAGTGTGGGGGGGAGTCAGTGTGGGGGGAGTCAGTGTGGGGGGGTCAGTGTGTGGGAGTCAGTGTGGGGGAGTCAGTTTGGGGGAGTCAGAGTGGGGGGGGGTGAGTCAGTGTGTGGGGGAGTCAGTGTGGGGGGGTCAGTGTGTGGGGAGTCAGTGAGGGGGGGATTCAGTGTGGGGGGGTCAGTGTGGGGGAGTCACTGTGGGGGAGTCAGAGTGGGGGGTGTGAGTCAGTGTGTGGGGAGTCAGTGTGGGGCGGAGTCAGTGTGGGGAAGTCAGTGTGGGGGAGTCAGTGTGGGGGGGAGCGGGATTCAGTGTGTGGGGGAGTCAGTGTGGGGGGGGGAGTCAGTGTGTGGGGAGTCAGTGTGGGGCGGAGTCAGTGTGGGGGAGTCAATGTAGGGGAGTCAGTGTGGGGGGGTCAGTTTGGGGGAGTCAGTGTGGGGGAGTCAGTGTGGGGGGAGTTAGTGTGGGGGAGTCAGTATGGGGGGGTCAGTTTGGGGGAGTCAGTGTGGGGAGTGTCAGTGTGGGGGAGTCAGTGTGGGGGAGTCAGTGTGGGGGGGTTAGTGTGTGGGGAGTCAGTGACGGGAGTCAGTCTGGGGGGGGTCAGTGTGTGGGGAGTCAGTGTGGGGGAGTCAGTGCAGCGGGGTCAGTGTCGGGGAGTCACTGTGTGGGGAGTCAGTGTGGGGGAGTCAGTGTGGGGGTGGAGTAAGTGTGGAGGGGGAGTCAGTGTGGGGGGGAGTCAGTGTGGGGGGGGCAGTGTGTGGGGGAGTCAGTGTGGGGGGAGTCAGTGTGGGGGGAGTCAGTGTGGGGGGGTCAGTGTGGGTGGAGTCAGTGTGGGGGGGTCAGTGTGGGGCGAAGTCAGTGTGGGGGAGTCAGTGTGGGGGACCGTCAGTGTGGGGGGAGTTAGTGTGGGGGGGAGTCATTGTGTGGGGAGTCAGTGTGGGGGGAGTCAGTGTGGGGGGAGTCAGTGTGGGGGGAGTCAGTGTGGGGGAGTCATTGTGGGGGGGAGTCAGTGTGGGGGGCTCAGTTTGGAGGGAGAAAGTGTGGGGGAGTCTGTGGGGGGGTCAGTGTGGGGGGAAGTCATTGTGGGGGGGTCAGTGTGGGGGGAGTCAGTGTGGGGGGGTCAGTGTGGGGGGAGTCAGTGTGGGATGGTCAGTGTGGGGGGAGTCAGTGTGTGGGGAGTCAGTGTTGGGGAGTCAGTGTGGGGGGAGTCATTGTGTGGGGAGTCAGTGTGGGGGGGAGTCAATGTGGGGGGTGTCATTGTGGGTGGAGTCAGTGTGGGGGGGAGTCAGTGTGGGGGGAGTCAGTGTGGGGGGGAGTCAGTGTAGGGGGGAGTCAGTGTGTGGGGGGAGTCAGTGTGTGGGGGGAGTCAGTGTGGGGGAGTCAGTGTGGGGGGCGTCAGTGTGGGGGGGAGTCCTTGTGTGGGGAGATAGTGTGGGGGGGAGTCAATGTGGGGGGGGAGTCATTGTGGGGGGAATCAGTGTGGGGGGAGTCATTGTGTGGGGAGTAAGTGTGGGAGGGAGTCAGTGTGGGGGCGAGTCAATGTGTGGGGGGAGTCAGTGTGTGGGGGGAGTCAGTGTGGGGGTAAGTCAGTGTGTGGGGGTCAGTGTGGGGGAGTCAGTGTGTGGGGGTAGTCAGTGTGGGGGGAGTCAGTGTGGGGGGAGTCTGTGGGTGGGGGGAGTCAGTGTGGGGGGGTCAGTGTGGGGGGGAGTCAGTGTGGGGGGGCCAGTGTGTGGGGGAGTCAGTGTGGGGGAGTCAGTGTGGGGGAGTCAGTGTGGTGGGAGTCAGTGTGGGGGGGAGTCAGTGTGGGGCGGTCAGTGTGTGGGGGAGTCAGTGTGGGGGGAGTCAGTTTGGGGGGAGTCAGTGTGGGGGAGTCAGTGTGGGGGTGGAGTCAGTGTGGAGGGGGAGTCAGACGGGGGGGGGAGTCAGTGTGGGGGGGCCAGTGTGTGGGGGAGTCAGTGTGGGGGAGTCAGTGTGGGGGGAGTCATTGTGGGGGAGTCAGTGTGGGGGAGTCAGTGTGGCGGGGTCAGTGTGTGGGGAGTCATTGTGGGGGAGTCAGTGTGGGGGAGTCAGTGTGGTGGGGTCAGTGTGGGGGAGTCAGTGTGGGGGAGTCAGTGTGGGGGGGTCAGTGTGGGGGGGAGTCAGTGTGGGGGGAGTCAGTGTGGGGGGGTCAGTGTGTGCGAGTCAGTGTGGGGGAGTCAGTGTGGGGGAGTCAGTGTGGGGGAGTCAGAGTGGGGGGGGGTGAGTCAGTGTGTGGGGGAGTCAGTGTGGGGGGGTCAGTGTGTGGGGAGTCAGTGAGGGGGGGATTCAGTGTGGGGGGGTCAGTGTGGGGGAGTCACTGTGGGGGAGTCAGAGTGGGGGGTGTGAGTCAGTGTGTGGGGAGTCAGTGTGGGGCGGAGTCAGTGTGGGGAAGTCAGTGTGGGGGAGTCAGTGTGGGGGGGAGCGGGATTCAGTGTGTGGGGGAGTCAGTGTGGGGGGGGGAGTCAGTGTGTGGGGAGTCAGTGTGGGGCGGAGTCAGTGTGGGGGAGTCAATGTAGGGGAGTCAGTGTGGGGGGGTCAGTTTGGGGGAGTCAGTGTGGGGGAGTCAGTGTGGGGGGAGTTAGTGTGGGGGAGTCAGTATGGGGGGGTCAGTTTGGGGGAGTCAGTGTGGGGAGTGTCAGTGTGGGGGAGTCAGTGTGGGGGAGTCAGTGTGGGGGGGTTAGTGTGTGGGGAGTCAGTGACGGGAGTCAGTCTGGGGGGGGTCAGTGTGTGGGGAGTCAGTGTGGGGGAGTCAGTGCAGCGGGGTCAGTGTCGGGGAGTCACTGTGTGGGGAGTCAGTGTGGGGGAGTCAGTGTGGGGGTGGAGTAAGTGTGGAGGGGGAGTCAGTGTGGGGGGGAGTCAGTGTGGGGGGGGCAGTGTGTGGGGGAGTCAGTGTGGGGGGAGTCAGTGTGGGGGGAGTCAGTGTGGGGGGGTCAGTGTGGGTGGAGTCAGTGTGGGGGGGTCAGTGTGGGGCGAAGTCAGTGTGGGGGAGTCAGTGTGGGGGACCGTCAGTGTGGGGGGAGTTAGTGTGGGGGGGAGTCATTGTGTGGGGAGTCAGTGTGGGGGGAGTCAGTGTGGGGGGAGTCAGTGTGGGGGGAGTCAGTGTGGGGGAGTCATTGTGGGGGGGAGTCAGTGTGGGGGGCTCAGTTTGGAGGGAGAAAGTGTGGGGGAGTCTGTGGGGGGGTCAGTGTGGGGGGAAGTCATTGTGGGGGGGTCAGTGTGGGGGGAGTCAGTGTGGGGGGGTCAGTGTGGGGGGAGTCAGTGTGGGATGGTCAGTGTGGGGGGAGTCAGTGTGTGGGGAGTCAGTGTTGGGGAGTCAGTGTGGGGGGAGTCATTGTGTGGGGAGTCAGTGTGGGGGGGAGTCAATGTGGGGGGTGTCATTGTGGGTGGAGTCAGTGTGGGGGGGAGTCAGTGTGGGGGGAGTCAGTGTGGGGGGGAGTCAGTGTAGGGGGGAGTCAGTGTGTGGGGGGAGTCAGTGTGTGGGGGGAGTCAGTGTGGGGGAGTCAGTGTGGGGGGCGTCAGTGTGGGGGGGAGTCCTTGTGTGGGGAGATAGTGTGGGGGGGAGTCAATGTGGGGGGGGAGTCATTGTGGGGGGAATCAGTGTGGGGGGAGTCATTGTGTGGGGAGTAAGTGTGGGAGGGAGTCAGTGTGGGGGCGAGTCAATGTGTGGGGGGAGTCAGTGTGTGGGGGGAGTCAGTGTGGGGGTAAGTCAGTGTGTGGGGGTCAGTGTGGGGGAGTCAGTGTGTGGGGGTAGTCAGTGTGGGGGGAGTCAGTGTGGGGGGAGTCTGTGGGTGGGGGGAGTCAGTGTGGGGGGGTCAGTGTGGGGGGGAGTCAGTGTGGGGGGGCCAGTGTGTGGGGGAGTCAGTGTGGGGGAGTCAGTGTGGGGGAGTCAGTGTGGTGGGAGTCAGTGTGGGGGGGAGTCAGTGTGGGGCGGTCAGTGTGTGGGGGAGTCAGTGTGGGGGGAGTCAGTTTGGGGGGAGTCAGTGTGGGGGAGTCAGTGTGGGGGTGGAGTCAGTGTGGAGGGGGAGTCAGACGGGGGGGGGAGTCAGTGTGGGGGGGCCAGTGTGTGGGGGAGTCAGTGTGGGGGAGTCAGTGTGGGGGGAGTCATTGTGGGGGAGTCAGTGTGGGGGAGTCAGTGTGGCGGGGTCAGTGTGTGGGGAGTCATTGTGGGGGAGTCAGTGTGGGGGAGTCAGTGTGGTGGGGTCAGTGTGGGGGAGTCAGTGTGGGGGAGTCAGTGTGGGGGGGTCAGTGTGGGGGGGAGTCAGTGTGGGGGGAGTCAGTGTGGGGGGGTCAGTGTGTGCGAGTCAGTGTGGGGGAGTCAGTGTGGGGGAGTCAGTGTGGGGGAGTCAGAGTGGGGGGGGGGTGAGTCAGTGTGTGGGGGAGTCAGTGTGGGGGGGTCAGTGTGTGGGGAGTCAGTGAGGGGGGGATTCAGTGTGGGGGGGTCAGTGTGGGGGAGTCACTGTGGGGGAGTCAGAGTGGGGGGTGTGAGTCAGTGTGTGGGGAGTCAGTGTGGGGCGGAGTCAGTGTGGGGAAGTCAGTGTGGGGGAGTCAGTGTGGGGGGGAGCGGGATTCAGTGTGTGGGGGAGTCAGTGTGGGGGGGGGGAGTCAGTGTGTGGGGAGTCAGTGTGGGGCGGAGTCAGTGTGGGGGAGTCAATGTAGGGGAGTCAGTGTGGGGGGGTCAGTTTGGGGGAGTCAGTGTGGGGGAGTCAGTGTGGGGGGAGTTAGTGTGGGGGAGTCAGTATGGGGGGGTCAGTTTGGGGGAGTCAGTGTGGGGAGTGTCAGTGTGGGGGAGTCAGTGTGGGGGAGTCAGTGTGGGGAGGTTAGTGTGTGGGGAGTCAGTGACGGGAGTCAGTGTGGGGGGGTCAGTGTGTGGGGAGTCAGTGTGGGGGAGTCAGTGCAGCGGGGTCAGTGTCGGGGAGTCAGTGTGTGGGGAGTCAGTGTGGGGGAGTCAGTGTGGGGGGGTCAGTGTGTGGGGGATCAGTGTGGGGGAGTCAGTGTGGGGGGTTCAGTGTGGGGTGGTCAGTGTCTGGGGTGTCAGTGTGAGGGAGTCAGTGTGTGGGGAGTCAGTGTGTGGGGAGTCAGTGTGGGGGAGTCAGTGTGGGGGGTCAGTGTGGGGGAGTCAGTGTGGGGGGGTCAGTGTGGGGGATTCAGTGTGGGGGGAGTCAGTGTGGGGGGGTCAGTGTGGGGGAGTCAGTGTGGGGGAGTCAGTGTGGGGGGGAGTCAGTGTGGGGGGGAGTCAGTGTGAGGGAGTCAGTGTGGGGGGGTCAGTGTGGGGGAGTCAGTGTGGGGTTCAGTGTGGGGGGGTCAGTGTGGGGGGGGTCAGTGTGTGGGGGGTCAGTGTGGGGGAGTCAGTGTGGGGGGTTCAGTGTGGGGTGGTCAGTGTCTGGGGTGTCAGTGTGAGGGAGTCAGTGTGTGGGGAGTCAGTGTGTGGGGAGTCAGTGTGGGGGAGTCAGTGTGGGGGGTCAGTGTGGGGGGAATCAGTGTGGGGGGGAGTCATTGTGGGGGGAATCAGTGTGGGGGGAGTCATTGTGTGGGGAGTAAGTGTGGGAGGGAGTCAGTGTGGGGGCGAGTCAATGTGTGGGGGGAGTCAGTGTGTGGAGGGAGTCAGTGTGGGGGTAAGTCAGTGTGTGGGGGTCAGTGTGGGGGGAGTCAGTGTGGGGGGAGTCTGTGGGGGGGGGGGGAGTCAGTGTGGGGGGGTCAGTGTGGGGGGGAGTCAGTGTGGGGGGGCCAGTGTGTGGGGGAGTCAGTGTGGGGGAGTCAGTGTGGGGGAGTCAGTGTGGTGGGAGTCAGTGTGGGGGGGAGTCAGTGTGGGGCGGTCAGTGTGTGGGGGATTCAGTCTGGGGGGAGTCAGTTTGGGGGGAGTCAGTGTGGGGGAGTCAGTGTGGGGGTGGAGTCAGTGTGGAGGGGGAGTCAGTGTGGGGGGGAGTCAGTGTGGGGGGGCCAGTGTGTGGGGGAGTCAGTGTGGGGGAGTCAGTGTGGGGGGAGTCATTGTGGGGGAGTCAGTGTGGGGGAGTCAGTGTGGCGGGGTCAGTGTGTGGGGAGTCATTGTGGGGGAGTCAGTGTGGGGGAGTCAGTGTGGTGGGGTCAGTGTGGGGGAGTCAGTGTGGGGGAGTCAGTGTGGGGGGGTCAGTGTGGGGGGGAGTCAGTGTGGGGGGAGTCAGTGTGGGGGGGTCAGTGTGTGGGAGTCAGTGTGGGGGAGTCAGTTTGGGGGAGTCAGAGTGGGGGGGGGTGAGTCAGTGTGTGGGGGAGTCAGTGTGGGGGGGTCAGTGTGTGGGGAGTCAGTGAGGGGGGGATTCAGTGTGGGGGGGTCAGTGTGGGGGAGTCACTGTGGGGGAGTCAGAGTGGGGGGTGTGAGTCAGTGTGTGGGGAGTCAGTGTGGGGCGGAGTCAGTGTGGGGAAGTCAGTGTGGGGGAGTCAGTGTGGGGGGGAGCGGGATTCAGTGTGTGGGGGAGTCAGTGTGCGGGGGGGAGTCAGTGTGTGGGGAGTCAGTGTGGGGCGGAGTCAGTGTGGGGGAGTCAATGTAGGGGAGTCAGTGTGGGGGGGTCAGTTTGGGGGAGTCAGTGTGGGGGAGTCAGTGTGGGGGGAGTTAGTGTGGGGGAGTCAGTATGGGGGGGTCAGTTTGGGGGAGTCAGTGTGGGGAGTGTCAGTGTGGGGGAGTCAGTGTGGGGGAGTCAGTGTGGGGGGGTTAGTGTGTGGGGAGTCAGTGACGGGAGTCAGTCTGGGGGGGGTCAGTGTGTGGGGAGTCAGTGTGGGGGAGTCAGTGCAGCGGGGTCAGTGTCGGGGAGTCACTGTGTGGGGAGTCAGTGTGGGGGAGTCAGTGTGGGGATGGAGTAAGTGTGGAGGGGGAGTCAGTGTGGGGGGGAGTCAGTGTGGGGGGGGCAGTGTGTGGGGGAGTCAGTGTGGGGGGAGTCAGTGTGGGGGGAGTCAGTGTGGGGGGGTCAGTGTGGGTGGAGTCAGTGTGGGGGGGTCAGTGTGGGGCGAAGTCAGTGTGGGGGAGTCAGTGTGGGGGACCGTCAGTGTGGGGGGAGTTAGTGTGGGGGGGAGTCATTGTGTGGGGAGTCAGTGTGGGGGGAGTCAGTGTGGGGGGAGTCAGTGTGGGGGGAGTCAGTGTGGGGGAGTCATTGTTGGGGGGAGTCAGTGTGGGGGGCTCAGTTTGGAGGGAGAAAGTGTGGGGGAGTCTGTGGGGGGGTCAGTGTGGGGGGAAGTCATTGTGGGGGGGTCAGTGTGGGGGGAGTCAGTGTGGGGGGGTCAGTGTGGGGGGAGTCAGTGTGGGATGGTCAGTGTGGGGGGAGTCAGTGTGTGGGGAGTCAGTGTTGGGGAGTCAGTGTGGGGGGAGTCATTGTGTGGGGAGTCAGTGTGGGGGGGAGTCAATGTGGGGGGTGTCATTGTGGGTGGAGTCAGTGTGGGGGGGAGTCAGTGTGGGGGGAGTCAGTGTGGGGGGGAGTCAGTGTAGGGGGGAGTCAGTGTGTGGGGGGAGTCAGTGTGTGGGGGGAGTCAGTGTGGGGGAGTCAGTGTGGGGGGCGTCAGTGTGGGGGAGTCATTGTTGGGGGGAGTCAGTGTGGGGGGCTCAGTTTGGAGGGAGAAAGTGTGGGGGAGTCTGTGGGGGGGTCAGTGTGGGGGGAAGTCATTGTGGGGGGGTCAGTGTGGGGGGAGTCAGTGTGGGGGGGTCAGTGTGGGGGGAGTCAGTGTGGGATGGTCAGTGTGGGGGGAGTCAGTGTGGGGGAGTCACTGTGGGGGAGTCAGAGTGGGGGGTGTGAGTCAGTGTGTGGGGAGTCAGTGTGGGGCGGAGTCAGTGTGGGGAAGTCAGTGTGGGGGAGTCAGTGTGGGGGGGAGCGGGATTCAGTGTGTGGGGGAGTCAGTGTGGGGGGGGGGAGTCAGTGTGTGGGGAGTCAGTGTGGGGCGGAGTCAGTGTGGGGGAGTCAATGTAGGGGAGTCAGTGTGGGGGGGTCAGTTTGGGGGAGTCAGTGTGGGGGAGTCAGTGTGGGGGGAGTTAGTGTGGGGGAGTCAGTATGGGGGGGTCAGTTTGGGGGAGTCAGTGTGGGGAGTGTCAGTGTGGGGGAGTCAGTGTGGGGGAGTCAGTGTGGGGAGGTTAGTGTGTGGGGAGTCAGTGACGGGAGTCAGTGTGGGGGGGTCAGTGTGTGGGGAGTCAGTGTGGGGGAGTCAGTGCAGCGGGGTCAGTGTCGGGGAGTCAGTGTGTGGGGAGTCAGTGTGGGGGAGTCAGTGTGGGGGGGTCAGTGTGTGGGGGATCAGTGTGGGGGAGTCAGTGTGGGGGGTTCAGTGTGGGGTGGTCAGTGTCTGGGGTGTCAGTGTGAGGGAGTCAGTGTGTGGGGAGTCAGTGTGTGGGGAGTCAGTGTGGGGGAGTCAGTGTGGGGGGTCAGTGTGGGGGAGTCAGTGTGGGGGGGTCAGTGTGGGGGATTCAGTGTGGGGGGAGTCAGTGTGGGGGGGTCAGTGTGGGGGAGTCAGTGTGGGGGAGTCAGTGTGGGGGGGAGTCAGTGTGGGGGGGAGTCAGTGTGAGGGAGTCAGTGTGGGGGGGTCAGTGTGGGGGAGTCAGTGTGGGGTTCAGTGTGGGGGGGTCAGTGTGGGGGGGGTCAGTGTGTGGGGGGTCAGTGTGGGGGAGTCAGTGTGGGGGGTTCAGTGTGGGGTGGTCAGTGTCTGGGGTGTCAGTGTGAGGGAGTCAGTGTGTGGGGAGTCAGTGTGTGGGGAGTCAGTGTGGGGGAGTCAGTGTGGGGGGTCAGTGTGGGGGGAATCAGTGTGGGGGGGAGTCATTGTGGGGGGAATCAGTGTGGGGGGAGTCATTGTGTGGGGAGTAAGTGTGGGAGGGAGTCAGTGTGGGGGCGAGTCAATGTGTGGGGGGAGTCAGTGTGTGGAGGGAGTCAGTGTGGGGGTAAGTCAGTGTGTGGGGGTCAGTGTGGGGGGAGTCAGTGTGGGGGGAGTCTGTGGGGGGGGGGGGAGTCAGTGTGGGGGGGTCAGTGTGGGGGGGAGTCAGTGTGGGGGGGCCAGTGTGTGGGGGAGTCAGTGTGGGGGAGTCAGTGTGGGGGAGTCAGTGTGGTGGGAGTCAGTGTGGGGGGGAGTCAGTGTGGGGCGGTCAGTGTGTGGGGGATTCAGTCTGGGGGGAGTCAGTTTGGGGGGAGTCAGTGTGGGGGAGTCAGTGTGGGGGTGGAGTCAGTGTGGAGGGGGAGTCAGTGTGGGGGGGAGTCAGTGTGGGGGGGCCAGTGTGTGGGGGAGTCAGTGTGGGGGAGTCAGTGTGGGGGGAGTCATTGTGGGGGAGTCAGTGTGGGGGAGTCAGTGTGGCGGGGTCAGTGTGTGGGGAGTCATTGTGGGGGAGTCAGTGTGGGGGAGTCAGTGTGGTGGGGTCAGTGTGGGGGAGTCAGTGTGGGGGAGTCAGTGTGGGGGGGTCAGTGTGGGGGGGAGTCAGTGTGGGGGGAGTCAGTGTGGGGGGGTCAGTGTGTGGGAGTCAGTGTGGGGGAGTCAGTTTGGGGGAGTCAGAGTGGGGGGGGGTGAGTCAGTGTGTGGGGGAGTCAGTGTGGGGGGGTCAGTGTGTGGGGAGTCAGTGAGGGGGGGATTCAGTGTGGGGGGGTCAGTGTGGGGGAGTCACTGTGGGGGAGTCAGAGTGGGGGGTGTGAGTCAGTGTGTGGGGAGTCAGTGTGGGGCGGAGTCAGTGTGGGGAAGTCAGTGTGGGGGAGTCAGTGTGGGGGGGAGCGGGATTCAGTGTGTGGGGGAGTCAGTGTGGGGGGGGGAGTCAGTGTGTGGGGAGTCAGTGTGGGGCGGAGTCAGTGTGGGGGAGTCAATGTAGGGGAGTCAGTGTGGGGGGGTCAGTTTGGGGGAGTCAGTGTGGGGGAGTCAGTGTGGGGGGAGTTAGTGTGGGGGAGTCAGTATGGGGGGGTCAGTTTGGGGGAGTCAGTGTGGGGAGTGTCAGTGTGGGGGAGTCAGTGTGGGGGAGTCAGTGTGGGGGGGTTAGTGTGTGGGGAGTCAGTGACGGGAGTCAGTCTGGGGGGGGTCAGTGTGTGGGGAGTCAGTGTGGGGGAGTCAGTGCAGCGGGGTCAGTGTCGGGGAGTCACTGTGTGGGGAGTCAGTGTGGGGGAGTCAGTGTGGGGTTGGAGTAAGTGTGGAGGGGGAGTCAGTGTGGGGGGGAGTCAGTGTGGGGGGGGCAGTGTGTGGGGGAGTCAGTGTGGGGGGAGTCAGTGTGGGGGGAGTCAGTGTGGGGGGGTCAGTGTGGGTGGAGTCAGTGTGGGGGGGTCAGTGTGGGGCGAAGTCAGTGTGGGGGAGTCAGTGTGGGGGACCGTCAGTGTGGGGGGAGTTAGTGTGGGGGGGAGTCATTGTGTGGGGAGTCAGTGTGGGGGGAGTCAGTGTGGGGGGAGTCAGTGTGGGGGGAGTCAGTGTGGGGGAGTCATTGTTGGGGGGAGTCAGTGTGGGGGGCTCAGTTTGGAGGGAGAAAGTGTGGGGGAGTCTGTGGGGGGGTCAGTGTGGGGGGAAGTCATTGTGGGGGGGTCAGTGTGGGGGGAGTCAGTGTGGGGGGGTCAGTGTGGGGGGAGTCAGTGTGGGATGGTCAGTGTGGGGGGAGTCAGTGTGTGGGGAGTCAGTGTTGGGGAGTCAGTGTGGGGGGAGTCATTGTGTGGGGAGTCAGTGTGGGGGGGAGTCAATGTGGGGGGTGTCATTGTGGGTGGAGTCAGTGTGGGGGGGAGTCAGTGTGGGGGGAGTCAGTGTGGGGGGGAGTCAGTGTAGGGGGGAGTCAGTGTGTGGGGGGAGTCAGTGTTTGGGGGGAGTCAGTGTGGGGGAGTCAGTGTGGGGGGCGTCAGTGTGGGGGGGAGTCCTTGTGTGGGGAGATAGTGTGGGGGGGAGTCAATGTGGGGGGGGAGTCATTGTGGGGGGAATCAGTGTGGGGGGAGTCATTGTGTGGGGAGTAAGTGTGGGAGGGAGTCAGTGTGGGGGCGAGTCAATGTGTGGGGGGAGTCAGTGTGTGGGGGGAGTCAGTGTGGGGGTAAGTCAGTGTGTGGGGGTCAGTGTGGGGGAGTCAGTGTGTGGGGGTAGTCAGTGTGGGGGGAGTCAGTGTGGGGGGAGTCTGTGGGTGGGGGGAGTCAGTGTGGGGGGGTCAGTGTGGGGGGGAGTCAGTGTGGGGGGGCCAGTGTGTGGGGGAGTCAGTGTGGGGGAGTCAGTGTGGGGGAGTCAGTGTGGTGGGAGTCAGTGTGGGGGGGAGTCAGTGTGGGGCGGTCAGTGTGTGGGGGAGTCAGTGTGGGGGGAGTCAGTTTGGGGGGAGTCAGTGTGGGGGAGTCAGTGTGGGGGTGGAGTCAGTGTGGAGGGGGAGTCAGACGGGGGGGGGAGTCAGTGTGGGGGGGCCAGTGTGTGGGGGAGTCAGTGTGGGGGAGTCAGTGTGGGGGGAGTCATTGTGGGGGAGTCAGTGTGGGGGAGTCAATGTGGCGGGGTCAGTGTGTGGGGAGTCATTGTGGGGGAGTCAGTGTGGGGGAGGCAGTGTGGTGGGGTCAGTGTGGGGGAGTCAGTGTGGGGGAGTCAGTGTGGGGGGGTCAGTGTGGGGGGGAGTCAGTGTGGGGGGAGTCAGTGTGGGGGGGTCAGTGTGTGCGAGTCAGTGTGGGGGAGTCAGTGTGGGGGAGTCAGTGTGGGGGAGTCAGAGTGGGGGGGGGGTGAGTCAGTGTGTGGGGGAGTCAGTGTGGGGGGGTCAGTGTGTGGGGAGTCAGTGAGGGGGGGATTCAGTGTGGGGGGGTCAGTGTGGGGGAGTCACTGTGGGGGAGTCAGAGTGGGGGGTGTGAGTCAGTGTGTGGGGAGTCAGTGTGGGGCGGAGTCAGTGTGGGGAAGTCAGTGTGGGGGAGTCAGTGTGGGGGGGAGCGGGATTCAGTGTGTGGGGGAGTCAGTGTGGGGGGGGGGAGTCAGTGTGTGGGGAGTCAGTGTGGGGCGGAGTCAGTGTGGGGGAGTCAATGTAGGGGAGTCAGTGTGGGGGGGTCAGTTTGGGGGAGTCAGTGTGGGGGAGTCAGTGTGGGGGGAGTTAGTGTGGGGGAGTCAGTATGGGGGGGTCAGTTTGGGGGAGTCAGTGTGGGGAGTGTCAGTGTGGGGGAGTCAGTGTGGGGGAGTCAGTGTGGGGGGGTTAGTGTGTGGGGAGTCAGTGACGGGAGTCAGTGTGGGGGGGTCAGTGTGTGGGGAGTCAGTGTGGGGGAGTCAGTGCAGCGGGGTCAGTGTCGGGGAGTCACTGTGTGGGGAGTCAGTGTGGGGGAGTCAGTGTGGGGGTGGAGTAAGTGTGGAGGGGGAGTCAGTGTGGGGGGGAGTCAGTGTGGGGGGGGCAGTGTGTGGGGGAGTCAGTGTGGGGGGAGTCAGTGTGGGGGGAGTCAGTGTGGGGGGGTCAGTGTGGGTGGAGTCAGTGTGGGGGGGTCAGTGTGGGGCGAAGTCAGTGTGGGGGAGTCAGTGTGGGGGACCGTCAGTGTGGGGGGAGTTAGTGTGGGGGGGAGTCATTGTGTGGGGAGTCAGTGTGGGGGGAGTCAGTGTGGGGGGAGTCAGTGTGGGGGGAGTCAGTGTGGGGGAGTCATTGTGGGGGGGAGTCAGTGTGGGGGGCTCAGTTTGGAGGGAGAAAGTGTGGGGGAGTCTGTGGGGGGGTCAGTGTGGGGGGAAGTCATTGTGGGGGGGTCAGTGTGGGGGGAGTCAGTGTGGGGGGGTCAGTGTGGGGGGAGTCAGTGTGGGATGGTCAGTGTGGGGGGAGTCAGTGTGTGGGGAGTCAGTGTTGGGGAGTCAGTGTGGGGGGAGTCATTGTGTGGGGAGTCAGTGTGGGGGGGAGTCAATGTGGGGGGTGTCATTGTGGGTGGAGTCAGTGTGGGGGGGAGTCAGTGTGGGGGGAGTCAGTGTGGGGGGGAGTCAGTGTAGGGGGGAGTCAGTGTGTGGGGGGAGTCAGTGTGTGGGGGGAGTCAGTGTGGGGGAGTCAGTGTGGGGGGCGTCAGTGTGGGGGGGAGTCCTTGTGTGGGGAGATAGTGTGGGGGGGAGTCAATGTGGGGGGGGAGTCATTGTGGGGGGAATCAGTGTGGGGGGAGTCATTGTGTGGGGAGTAAGTGTGGGAGGGAGTCAGTGTGGGGGCGACTCAATGTGTGGGGGGAGTCAGTGTGTGGGGGGAGTCAGTGTGGGGGTAAGTCAGTGTGTGGGGGTCAGTGTGGGGGAGTCAGTGTGTGGGGGTAGTCAGTGTGGGGGGAGTCAGTGTGGGGGGAGTCTGTGGGTGGGGGGAGTCAGTGTGGGGGGGTCAGTGTGGGGGGGAGTCAGTGTGGGGGGGCCAGTGTGTGGGGGAGTCAGTGTGGGGGAGTCAGTGTGGGGGAGTCAGTGTGGTGGGAGTCAGTGTGGGGGGGAGTCAGTGTGGGGCGGTCAGTGTGTGGGGGAGTCAGTGTGGGGGGAGTCAGTTTGGGGGGAGTCAGTGTGGGGGAGTCAGTGTGGGGGTGGAGTCAGTGTGGAGGGGGAGTCAGACGGGGGGGGGAGTCAGTGTGGGGGGGCCAGTGTGTGGGGGAGTCAGTGTGGGGGAGTCAGTGTGGGGGGAGTCATTGTGGGGGAGTCAGTGTGGGGGAGTCAGTGTGGCGGGGTCAGTGTGTGGGGAGTCATTGTGGGGGAGTCAGTGTGGGGGAGTCAGTGTGGTGGGGTCAGTGTGGGGGAGTCAGTGTGGGGGAGTCAGTGTGGGGGGGTCAGTGTGGGGGGGAGTCAGTGTGGGGGGAGTCAGTGTGGGGGGGTCAGTGTGTGCGAGTCAGTGTGGGGGAGTCAGTGTGGGGGAGTCAGTGTGGGGGAGTCAGAGTGGGGGGGGGGTGAGTCAGTGTGTGGGGGAGTCAGTGTGGGGGGGTCAGTGTGTGGGGAGTCAGTGAGGGGGGGATTCAGTGTGGGGGGGTCAGTGTGGGGGAGTCACTGTGGGGGAGTCAGAGTGGGGGGTGTGAGTCAGTGTGTGGGGAGTCAGTGTGGGGCGGAGTCAGTGTGGGGAAGTCAGTGTGGGGGAGTCAGTGTGGGGGGGAGCGGGATTCAGTGTGTGGGGGAGTCAGTGTGGGGGGGGGGAGTCAGTGTGTGGGGAGTCAGTGTGGGGCGGAGTCAGTGTGGGGGAGTCAATGTAGGGGAGTCAGTGTGGGGGGGTCAGTTTGGGGGAGTCAGTGTGGGGGAGTCAGTGTGGGGGGAGTTAGTGTGGGGGAGTCAGTATGGGGGGGTCAGTTTGGGGGAGTCAGTGTGGGGAGTGTCAGTGTGGGGGAGTCAGTGTGGGGGAGTCAGTGTGGGGAGGTTAGTGTGTGGGGAGTCAGTGACGGGAGTCAGTGTGGGGGGGTCAGTGTGTGGGGAGTCAGTGTGGGGGAGTCAGTGCAGCGGGGTCAGTGTCGGGGAGTCAGTGTGTGGGGAGTCAGTGTGGGGGAGTCAGTGTGGGGGGGTCAGTGTGTGGGGGATCAGTGTGGGGGAGTCAGTGTGGGGGGTTCAGTGTGGGGTGGTCAGTGTCTGGGGTGTCAGTGTGAGGGAGTCAGTGTGTGGGGAGTCAGTGTGTGGGGAGTCAGTGTGGGGGAGTCAGTGTGGGGGGTCAGTGTGGGGGAGTCAGTGTGGGGGGAGTCAGTGTGGGGGGGTCAGTGTGGGGGAGTCAGTGTGGGGGAGTCAGTGTGGGGGGGAGTCAGTGTGGGGGGGAGTCAGTGTGAGGGAGTCAGTGTGGGGGGGTCAGTGTGGGGGAGTCAGTGTGGGGTTCAGTGTGGGGGAGTCAGTGTGGGGGGTCAGTGTGGGGGATTCAGTGTGGGGGGAGTCAGTGTGGGGGGGTCAGTGTGGGGGAGTCAGTGTGGGGGAGTCAGTGTGGGGGGGAGTCAGTGTGGGGGGGAGTCAGTGTGAGGGAGTCAGTGTGGGGGGGTCAGTGTGGGGGAGTCAGTGTGGGGTTCAGTGTGGGGGGGTCAGTGTGGGGGGGGTCAGTGTGTGGGGGGTCAGTGTGGGGGAGTCAGTGTGGGGGGTTCAGTGTGGGGTGGTCAGTGTCTGGGGTGTCAGTGTGAGGGAGTCAGTGTGTGGGGAGTCAGTGTGTGGGGAGTCAGTGTGGGGGAGTCAGTGTGGGGGGTCAGTGTGGGGGGAATCAGTGTGGGGGGGAGTCATTGTGGGGGGAATCAGTGTGGGGGGAGTCATTGTGTGGGGAGTAAGTGTGGGAGGGAGTCAGTGTGGGGGCGAGTCAATGTGTGGGGGGAGTCAGTGTGTGGAGGGAGTCAGTGTGGGGGTAAGTCAGTGTGTGGGGGTCAGTGTGGGGGGAGTCAGTGTGGGGGGAGTCTGTGGGGGGGGGGGAGTCAGTGTGGGGGGGTCAGTGTGGGGGGGAGTCAGTGTGGGGGGGCCAGTGTGTGGGGGAGTCAGTGTGGGGGAGTCAGTGTGGGGGAGTCAGTGTGGTGGGAGTCAGTGTGGGGGGGAGTCAGTGTGGGGCGGTCAGTGTGTGGGGGATTCAGTCTGGGGGGAGTCAGTTTGGGGGGAGTCAGTGTGGGGGAGTCAGTGTGGGGGTGGAGTCAGTGTGGAGGGGGAGTCAGTGTGGGGGGGAGTCAGTGTGGGGGGGCCAGTGTGTGGGGGAGTCAGTGTGGGGGAGTCAGTGTGGGGGGAGTCATTGTGGGGGAGTCAGTGTGGGGGAGTCAGTGTGGCGGGGTCAGTGTGTGGGGAGTCATTGTGGGGGAGTCAGTGTGGGGGAGTCAGTGTGGTGGGGTCAGTGTGGGGGAGTCAGTGTGGGGGAGTCAGTGTGGGGGGGTCAGTGTGGGGGGGAGTCAGTGTGGGGGGAGTCAGTGTGGGGGGGTCAGTGTGTAGGAGTCAGTGTGGGGGAGTCAGTTTGGGGGAGTCAGAGTGGGGGGGGGTGAGTCAGTGTGTGGGGGAGTCAGTGTGGGGGGGTCAGTGTGTGGGGAGTCAGTGAGGGGGGGATTCAGTGTGGGGGGGTCAGTGTGGGGGAGTCACTGTGGGGGAGTCAGAGTGGGGGGTGTGAGTCAGTGTGTGGGGAGTCAGTGTGGGGCGGAGTCAGTGTGGGGAAGTCAGTGTGGGGGAGTCAGTGTGGGGGGGAGCGGGATTCAGTGTGTGGGGGAGTCAGTGTGGGGGGGGGAGTCAGTGTGTGGGGAGTCAGTGTGGGGCGGAGTCAGTGTGGGGGAGTCAATGTAGGGGAGTCAGTGTGGGGGGGTCAGTTTGGGGGAGTCAGTGTGGGGGAGTCAGTGTGGGGGGAGTTAGTGTGGGGGAGTCAGTATGGGGGGGTCAGTTTGGGGGAGTCAGTGTGGGGAGTGTCAGTGTGGGGGAGTCAGTGTGGGGGAGTCAGTGTGGGGGGGTTAGTGTGTGGGGAGTCAGTGACGGGAGTCAGTCTGGGGGGGGTCAGTGTGTGGGGAGTCAGTGTGGGGGAGTCAGTGCAGCGGGGTCAGTGTCGGGGAGTCACTGTGTGGGGAGTCAGTGTGGGGGAGTCAGTGTGGGGGTGGAGTAAGTGTGGAGGGGGAGTCAGTGTGGGGGGGAGTCAGTGTGGGGGGGGCAGTGTGTGGGGGAGTCAGTGTGGGGGGAGTCAGTGTGGGGGGAGTCAGTGTGGGGGGGTCAGTGTGGGTGGAGTCAGTGTGGGGGGGTCAGTGTGGGGCGAAGTCAGTGTGGGGGAGTCAGTGTGGGGGACCGTCAGTGTGGGGGGAGTTAGTGTGGGGGGGAGTCATTGTGTGGGGAGTCAGTGTGGGGGGAGTCACTGTGGGGGGAGTCAGTGTGGGGGGAGTCAGTGTGGGGGAGTCATTGTGGGGGGGAGTCAGTGTGGGGGGCTCAGTTTGGAGGGAGAAAGTGTGGGGGAGTCTGTGGGGGGGTCAGTGTGGGGGGAAGTCATTGTGGGGGGGTCAGTGTGGGGGGAGTCAGTGTGGGGGGGTCAGTGTGGGGGGAGTCAGTGTGGGATGGTCAGTGTGGGGGGAGTCAGTGTGTGGGGAGTCAGTGTTGGGGAGTCAGTGTGGGGGGAGTCATTGTGTGGGGAGTCAGTGTGGGGGGGAGTCAATGTGGGGGGTGTCATTGTGGGTGGAGTCAGTGTGGGGGGGAGTCAGTGTGGGGGGAGTCAGTGTGGGGGGGAGTCAGTGTAGGGGGGAGTCAGTGTGTGGGGGGAGTCAGTGTGTGGGGGGAGTCAGTGTGGGGGAGTCAGTGTGGGGGGCGTCAGTGTGGGGGGGAGTCCTTGTGTGGGGAGATAGTGTGGGGGGGAGTCAATGTGGGGGGGGAGTCATTGTGGGGGGAATCAGTGTGGGGGGAGTCATTGTGTGGGGAGTAAGTGTGGGAGGGAGTCAGTGTGGCGCCGAGTCAATGTGTGGGGGGAGTCAGTGTGTGGGGGGAGTCAGTGTGGGGGTAAGTCAGTGTGTGGGGGTCAGTGTGGGGGAGTCAGTGTGTGGGGGTAGTCAGTGCGGGGGGAGTCAGTGTGGGGGGAGTCTGTGGGTGGGGGGAGTCAGTGTGGGGTGGTCAGTGTGGGGGGGAGTCAGTGTGGGGGGGCCAGTGTGTGGGGGAGTCAGTGTGGGGGAGTCAGTGTGGGGGAGTCAGTGTGGTGGGAGTCAGTGTGGGGGGGAGTCAGTGTGGGGCGGTCAGTGTGTGGGGGAGTCAGTGTGGGGGGAGTCAGTTTGGGGGGAGTCAGTGTGGGGGAGTCAGTGTGGGGGTGGAGTCAGTGTGGAGGGGGAGTCAGACGGGGGGGGGAGTCAGTGTGGGGGGGCCAGTGTGTGGGGGAGTCAGTGTGGGGGAGTCAGTGTGGGGGGAGTCATTGTGGGGGAGTCAGTGTGGGGGAGTCAGTGTGGCGGGGTCAGTGTGTGGGGAGTCATTGTGGGGGAGTCAGTGTGGGGGAGTCAGTGTGGTGGGGTCAGTGTGGGGGAGTCAGTGTGGGGGAGTCAGTGTGGGGGGGTCAGTGTGGGGGGGAGTCAGTGTGGGGGGAGTCAGTGTGTGCGAGTCAGTGTGGGGGAGTCAGTGTGGGGGAGTCAGTGTGGGGGAGTCAGAGTGGGGGGGGGTGAGTCAGTGTGTGGGGGAGTCAGTGTGGGGGGGTCAGTGTGTGGGGAGTCAGTGAGGGGGGGATTCAGTGTGGGGGGGTCAGTGTGGGGGAGTCACTGTGGGGGAGTCAGAGTGGGGGGTGTGAGTCAGTGTGTGGGGAGTCAGTGTGGGGCGGAGTCAGTGTGGGGAAGTCAGTGTGGGGGAGTCAGTGTGGGGGGGAGCGGGATTCAGTGTGTGGGGGAGTCAGTGTGGGGGGGGGGAGTCAGTGTGTGGGGAGTCAGTGTGGGGCGGAGTCAGTGTGGGGGAGTCAATGTAGGGGAGTCAGTGTGGGGGGGTCAGTTTGGGGGAGTCAGTGTGGGGGAGTCAGTGTGGGGGGAGTTAGTGTGGGGGAGTCAGTATGGGGGGGTCAGTTTGGGGGAGTCAGTGTGGGGAGTGTCAGTGTGGGGGAGTCAGTGTGGGGGAGTCAGTGTGGGGAGGTTAGTGTGTGGGGAGTCAGTGACGGGAGTCAGTGTGGGGGGGTCAGTGTGTGGGGAGTCAGTGTGGGGGAGTCAGTGCAGCGGGGTCAGTGTCGGGGAGTCAGTGTGTGGGGAGTCAGTGTGGGGGAGTCAGTGTGGGGGGGTCAGTGTGTGGGGGATCAGTGTGGGGGAGTCAGTGTGGGGGGTTCAGTGTGGGGTGGTCAGTGTCTGGGGTGTCAGTGTGAGGGAGTCAGTGTGTGGGGAGTCAGTGTGTGGGGAGTCAGTGTGGGGGAGTCAGTGTGGGGGGTCAGTGTGGGGGAGTCAGTGTGGGGGGGTCAGTGTGGGGGATTCAGTGTGGGGGGAGTCAGTGTGGGGGAGTCAGTGTGGGGGAGTCAGTGTGGGGGGGAGTCAGTGTGGGGGGGAGTCAGTGTGAGGGAGTCAGTGTGGGGGGGTCAGTGTGGGGGAGTCAGTGTGGGGTTCAGTGTGGGGGGGTCAGTGTGGGGGGGGTCAGTGTGTGGGGGGTCAGTGTGGGGGAGTCAGTGTGGGGGGTTCAGTGTGGGGTGGTCAGTGTCTGGGGTGTCAGTGTCAGGGAGTCAGTGTGTGGGGAGTCAGTGTGTGGGGAGTCAGTGTGGGGGAGTCAGTGTGGGGGGTCAGTGTGGGGGAGTCAGTGTGGGGGGGTCAGTGTGGGGCGAAGTCAGTGTGGGGGAGTCAGTGTGGGGGACCGTCAGTGTGGGGGGAGTCAGTGTTGGGGGGAGTCATTGTGTGGGGAGTCAGTGTGGGGGGAGTCAGTGTGGGCGGAGTCAGTGTGGGGGGAGTCAGTGTGGGGGAGTCATTGTGGGGGGGAGTCAGTGTGGGGGGCTCAGTTTGGGGGGAGAAAGTGTGGGGGAGTCTGTGGGGGGGTCAGTGTGGGGGGAAGTCATTGTGGGGGGGTCAGTGTTGGGGGAGTCAGTGTGGGGGGAGTCAGTGTGGGATGGTCAGTGTGGGGGGAGTCAGTGTGGTGGGAATCAGTGTGGGTGGAGTCAGTGTGTGCGGGGAGTCACTTTGGGGGGGAGTCAGTGTGGGAGGAGTCAGTGTGGGGGGGAGTCAGTGTAGGGGGGAGTCAGTGTGTGGGGGGAGTCAATGTGTGTGGGGAGTCAGTGTTGGGGAGTCAGTGTGGGGGGAGTCATTGTGTGGGGAGTCAGAGTGGGGGGGAGTCAATGTGGGGGGTGTCATTGTGGGTGGAGTCAGTGTGGGGGGGAGTCAGTGTGGGGGGAGTCTGTGTGGGGGGGAGTCAGTGTAGGGGGGAGTCAGTGTGTGGGGGGAGTCAGTATGTGGGGGGAGTCAGTGTGGGGGAGTCAGTGTGGGGGGCGTCAGTGTGGGGGAGTCAGTGTGGGGGGGTCAGTGTGTGGGGGATCAGTGTGGGGGAGTCAGTGTGGGGGGTTCAGTGTGGGGTGGTCAGTGTCTGGGGTGTCAGTGTGAGGGAGTCAGTGTGTGGGGAGTCAGTGTGTGGGGAGTCAGTGTGGGGGAGTCAGTGTGGGGGGTCAGTGTGGGGGAGTCAGTGTGGGGGGGTCAGTGTGGGGGATTCAGTGTGGGGGGAGTCAGTGTGGGGGGGTCAGTGTGGGGGAGTCAGTGTGGGGGAGTCAGTGTGGGGGGGAGTCAGTGTGGGGGGGAGTCAGTGTGAGGGAGTCAGTGTGGGGGGGTCAGTGTGGGGGAGTCAGTGTGGGGTTCAGTGTGGGGGGGTCAGTGTGGGGGGGGTCAGTGTGTGGGGGGTCAGTGTGGGGGAGTCAGTGTGGGGGGTTCAGTGTGGGGTGGTCAGTGTCTGGGGTGTCAGTGTGAGGGAGTCAGTGTGTGGGGAGTCAGTGTGTGGGGAGTCAGTGTGGGGGAGTCAGTGTGGGGGGTCAGTGTGGGGGAGTCAGTGTGGGGGGGTCAGTGTGGGGCGAAGTCAGTGTGGGGGAGTCAGTGTGGGGGACCGTCAGTGTGGGGGGAGTCAGTGTTGGGGGGAGTCATTGTGTGGGGAGTCAGTGTGGGGGGAGTCAGTGTGGGCGGAGTCAGTGTGGGGGGAGTCAGTGTGGGGGAGTCATTGTGGGGGGGAGTCAGTGTGGGGGGCTCAGTTTGGGGGGAGAAAGTGTGGGGGAGTCTGTGGGGGGGTCAGTGTGGGGGGAAGTCATTGTGGGGGGGTCAGTGTGGGGGGAGTCAGTGTGGGGGGGTCAGTGTGGGGGGAGTCAGTGTGGGATGGTCAGTGTGGGGGGAGTCAGTGTGGTGGGAATCAGTGTGGGTGGAGTCAGTGTGTGCGGGGAGTCACTTTGGGGGGGAGTCAGTGTGGGAGGAGTCAGTGTGGGGGGGAGTCAGTGTAGGGGGGAGTCAGTGTGTGGGGGGAGTCAATGTGTGTGGGGAGTCAGTGTTGGGGAGTCAGTGTGGGGGGAGTCATTGTGTGGGGAGTCAGAGTGGGGGGGAGTCAATGTGGGGGGTGTCATTGTGGGTGGAGTCAGTGTGGGGAGGTTAGTGTGTGGGGAGTCAGTGACGGGAGTCAGTGTGGGGGGGTCAGTGTGTGGGGAGTCAGTGTGGGGGAGTCAGTGCAGCGGGGTCAGTGTCGGGGAGTCAGTGTGTGGGGAGTCAGTGTGGGGGAGTCAGTGTGGGGGGGTCAGTGTGTGGGGGATCAGTGTGGGGGAGTCAGTGTGGGGGGTTCAGTGTGGGGTGGTCAGTGTCTGGGGTGTCAGTGTGAGGGAGTCAGTGTGTGGGGAGTCAGTGTGTGGGGAGTCAGTGTGGGGGAGTCAGTGTGGGGGGTCAGTGTGGGGGAGTCAGTGTGGGGGGGTCAGTGTGGGGGATTCAGTGTGGGGGGAGTCAGTGTGGGGGGGTCAGTGTGGGGGAGTCAGTGTGGGGGAGTCAGTGTGGGGGGGAGTCAGTGTGGGGGGGAGTCAGTGTGAGGGAGTCAGTGTGGGGGGGTCAGTGTGGGGGAGTCAGTGTGGGGTTCAGTGTGGGGGGGTCAGTGTGGGGGGGGTCAGTGTGTGGGGGGTCAGTGTGGGGGAGTCAGTGTGGGGGGTTCAGTGTGGGGTGGTCAGTGTCTGGGGTGTCAGTGTGAGGGAGTCAGTGTGTGGGGAGTCAGTGTGTGGGGAGTCAGTGTGGGGGAGTCAGTGTGGGGGGTCAGTGTGGGGGAGTCAGTGTGGGGGGGTCAGTGTGGGGCGAAGTCAGTGTGGGGGAGTCAGTGTGGGGGACCGTCAGTGTGGGGGGAGTCAGTGTTGGGGGGAGTCATTGTGTGGGGAGTCAGTGTGGGGGGAGTCAGTGTGGGCGGAGTCAGTGTGGGGGGAGTCAGTGTGGGGGAGTCATTGTGGGGGGAGTCAGTGTGGGGGGCTCAGTTTGGGGGGAGAAAGTGTGGGGGAGTCTGTGGGGGGGTCAGTGTGGGGGGAAGTCATTGTGGGGGGGTCAGTGTTGGGGGAGTCAGTGTGGGGGGGTCAGTGTGGGGGGAGTCAGTGTGGGATGGTCAGTGTGGGGGGAGTCAGTGTGGTGGGAATCAGTGTGGGTGGAGTCAGTGTGTGCGGGGAGTCACTTTGGGGGGGAGTCAGTGTGGGAGGAGTCAGTGTGGGGGGGAGTCAGTGTAGGGGGGAGTCAGTGTGTGGGGGGAGTCAATGTGTGTGGGGAGTCAGTGTTGGGGAGTCAGTGTGGGGGGAGTCATTGTGTGGGGAGTCAGAGTGGGGGGGAGTCAATGTGGGGGGTGTCATTGTGGGTGGAGTCAGTGTGGGGGGGAGTCAGTGTGGGGGGAGTCTGTGTGGGGGGGAGTCAGTGTAGGGGGGAGTCAGTGTGTGGGGGGAGTCAGTATGTGGGGGGAGTCAGTGTGGGGGAGTCAGTGTGGGGGGCGTCAGTGTGGGGGAGTCAGTGTGGGGGGGTCAGTGTGTGGGGGATCAGTGTGGGGGAGTCAGTGTGGGGGGTTCAGTGTGGGGTGGTCAGTGTCTGGGGTGTCAGTGTGAGGGAGTCAGTGTGTGGGGAGTCAGTGTGTGGGGAGTCAGTGTGGGGGAGTCAGTGTGGGGGGTCAGTGTGGGGGAGTCAGTGTGGGGGGGTCAGTGTGGGGGATTCAGTGTGGGGGGAGTCAGTGTGGGGGGGTCAGTGTGGGGGAGTCAGTGTGGGGGAGTCAGTGTGGGGGGGAGTCAGTGTGGGGGGGAGTCAGTGTGAGGGAGTCAGTGTGGGGGGGAGTCAGTGTGGGGGGGAGTCAGTGTGAGGGAGTCAGTGTGGGGGGGTCAGTGTGGGGGAGTCAGTGTGGGGTTCAGTGTGGGGGGGTCAGTGTGGGGGGGGTCAGTGTGTGGGGGGTCAGTGTGGGGGAGTCAGTGTGGGGGGTTCAGTGTGGGGTGGTCAGTGTCTGGGGTGTCAGTGTGAGGGAGTCAGTGTGTGGGGAGTCAGTGTGTGGGGAGTCAGTGTGGGGGAGTCAGTGTGGGGGGTCAGTGTGGGGGAGTCAGTGTGGGGGGGTCAGTGTGGGGCGAAGTCAGTGTGGGGGAGTCAGTGTGGGGGACCGTCAGTGTGGGGGGAGTCAGTGTTGGGGGGAGTCATTGTGTGGGGAGTCAGTGTGGGGGGAGTCAGTGTGGGCGGAGTCAGTGTGGGGGGAGTCAGTGTGGGGGAGTCATTGTGGGGGGGAGTCAGTGTGGGGGGCTCAGTTTGGGGGGAGAAAGTGTGGGGGAGTCTGTGGGGGGGTCAGTGTGGGGGGAAGTCATTGTGGGGGGGTCAGTGTGGGGAGAGTCAGTGTGGGGGGGTCAGTGTGGGGGGAGTCAGTGTGGGATGGTCAGTGTGGGGGGAGTCAGTGTGGTGGGAATCAGTGTGGGTGGAGTCAGTGTGTGCGGGGAGTCACTTTGGGGGGGAGTCAGTGTGGGAGGAGTCAGTGTGGGGGGGAGTCAGTGTAGGGGGGAGTCAGTGTGTGGGGGGAGTCAATGTGTGTGGGGAGTCAGTGTTGGGGAGTCAGTGTGGGGGGAGTCATTGTGTGGGGAGTCAGAGTGGGGGGGAGTCAATGTGGGGGGTGTCATTGTGGGTGGAGTCAGTGTGGGGAGGTTAGTGTGTGGGGAGTCAGTGACGGGAGTCAGTGTGGGGGGGTCAGTGTGTGGGGAGTCAGTGTGGGGGAGTCAGTGCAGCGGGGTCAGTGTCGGGGAGTCAGTGTGTGGGGAGTCAGTGTGGGGGAGTCAGTGTGGGGGGGTCAGTGTGTGGGGGATCAGTGTGGGGGAGTCAGTGTGGGGGGTTCAGTGTGGGGTGGTCAGTGTCTGGGGTGTCAGTGTGAGGGAGTCAGTGTGTGGGGAGTCAGTGTGTGGGGAGTCAGTGTGGGGGAGTCAGTGTGGGGGGTCAGTGTGGGGGAGTCAGTGTGGGGGGGTCAGTGTGGGGGATTCAGTGTGGGGGGAGTCAGTGTGGGGGAGTCAGTGTGGGGGAGTCAGTGTGGGGGGGAGTCAGTGTGGGGGGGAGTCAGTGTGAGGGAGTCAGTGTGGGGGGGTCAGTGTGGGGGAGTCAGTGTGGGGTTCAGTGTGGGGGGGTCAGTGTGGGGGGGGTCAGTGTGTGGGGGGTCAGTGTGGGGGAGTCAGTGTGGGGGGTTCAGTGTGGGGTGGTCAGTGTCTGGGGTGTCAGTGTGAGGGAGTCAGTGTGTGGGGAGTCAGTGTGTGGGGAGTCAGTGTGGGGGAGTCAGTGTGGGGGGTCAGTGTGGGGGAGTCAGTGTGGGGGGGTCAGTGTGGGGCGAAGTCAGTGTGGGGGAGTCAGTGTGGGGGACCGTCAGTGTGGGGGGAGTCAGTGTTGGGGGGAGTCATTGTGTGGGGAGTCAGTGTGGGGGGAGTCAGTGTGGGCGGAGTCAGTGTGGGGGGAGTCAGTGTGGGGGAGTCATTGTGGGGGGGAGTCAGTGTGGGGGGCTCAGTTTGGGGGGAGAAAGTGTGGGGGAGTCTGTGGGGGGGTCAGTGTGGGGGGAAGTCATTGTGGGGGGGTCAGTGTTGGGGGAGTCAGTGTGGGGGGGTCAGTGTGGGGGGAGTCAGTGTGGGATGGTCAGTGTGGGGGGAGTCAGTGTGGTGGGAATCAGTGTGGGTGGAGTCAGTGTGTGCGGGGAGTCACTTTGGGGGGGAGTCAGTGTGGGAGGAGTCAGTGTGGGGGGGAGTCAGTGTAGGGGGGAGTCAGTGTGTGGGGGGAGTCAATGTGTGTGGGGAGTCAGTGTTGGGGAGTCAGTGTGGGGGGAGTCATTGTGTGGGGAGTCAGAGTGGGGGGGAGTCAATGTGGGGGGTGTCATTGTGGGTGGAGTCAGTGTGGGGGGGAGTCAGTGTGGGGGGAGTCTGTGTGGGGGGGAGTCAGTGTAGGGGGGAGTCAGTGTGTGGGGGGAGTCAGTATGTGGGGGGAGTCAGTGTGGGGGAGTCAGTGTGGGGGGCGTCAGTGTGGGGGAGTCAGTGTGGGGGGGTCAGTGTGTGGGGGATCAGTGTGGGGGAGTCAGTGTGGGGGGTTCAGTGTGGGGTGGTCAGTGTCTGGGGTGTCAGTGTGAGGGAGTCAGTGTGTGGGGAGTCAGTGTGTGGGGAGTCAGTGTGGGGGAGTCAGTGTGGGGGGTCAGTGTGGGGGAGTCAGTGTGGGGGGGTCAGTGTGGGGGATTCAGTGTGGGGGGAGTCAGTGTGGGGGGGTCAGTGTGGGGGAGTCAGTGTGGGGGAGTCAGTGTGGGGGGGAGTCAGT
Organism: Pristiophorus japonicus; assembly: GCF_044704955.1. NCBI lineage: Eukaryota > Metazoa > Chordata > Chondrichthyes > Pristiophoridae > Pristiophorus > Pristiophorus japonicus. The sequence continues at coordinate 55,331,321 of NC_091992.1, forward strand.
GTGGGGGGGAGTCAGTGTGAGGGAGTCAGTGTGGGGGGGTCAGTGTGGGGGAGTCAGTGTGGGGTTCAGTGTGGGGGGGTCAGTGTGGGGGGGGTCAGTGTGTGGGGGGTCAGTGTGGGGGAGTCAGTGTGGGGGGTTCAGTGTGGGGTGGTCAGTGTCTGGGGTGTCAGTGTGAGGGAGTCAGTGTGTGGGGAGTCAGTGTGTGGGGAGTCAGTGTGGGGGAGTCAGTGTGGGGGGTCAGTGTGTGGGAGTCAGTGTGGGGGGGTCAGTGTGGGGCGAAGTCAGTGTGGGTGAGTCAGTGTGGGGGACCGTCAGTGTGGGGGGAGTCAGTGTTGGGGGGAGTCATTGTGTGGGGAGTCAGTGTGGGGGGAGTCAGTGTGGGCGGAGTCAGTGTGGGGGGAGTCAGTGTGGGGGAGTCATTGTGGGGGGGAGTCAGTGTGGGGGGCTCAGTTTGGGGGGAGAAAGTGTGGGGGAGTCTGTGGGGGGGTCAGTGTGGGGGGAAGTCATTGTGGGGGGGTCAGTGTGGGGGGAGTCAGTGTGGGGGGGTCAGTGTGGGGGGAGTCAGTGTGGGATGGTCAGTGTGGGGGGAGTCAGTGTGGTGGGAATCAGTGTGGGTGGAGTCAGTGTGTGCGGGGAGTCACTTTGGGGGGGAGTCAGTGTGGGAGGAGTCAGTGTGGGGGGGAGTCAGTGTAGGGGGGAGTCAGTGTGTGGGGGGAGTCAATGTGTGTGGGGAGTCAGTGTTGGGGAGTCAGTGTGGGGGGAGTCATTGTGTGGGGAGTCAGAGTGGGGGGGAGTCAATGTGGGGGGTGTCATTGTGGGTGGAGTCAGTGTGGGGGGGAGTCAGTGTGGGGGGAGTCTGTGTGGGGGGGAGTCAGTGTAGGGGGGAGTCAGTGTGTGGGGGGAGTCAGTATGTGGGGGGAGTCAGTGTGGGGGAGTCAGTGTGGGGGGCGTCAGTGTGGGGGGGAGTCCTTGTGTGGGGAGTCAGTGTGGGGGGGAGTCAATGTGGGGGGGAGTCATTGTGGGGGGAATCAGTGTGGGGGGAGTCATTGTGTGGGGAGTAAGTGTGGGAGGGAGTCAGTGTGGGGGCGAGTCAATGTGTGGGGGGAGTCAGTGTGTGGAGGGAGTCAGTGTGGGGGTAAGTCAGTGTGTGGGGGTCAGTGTGGGGGGAGTCAGTGTGGGGGGAGTCTGTGGGGGGGGGGAGTCAGTGTGGGGGGGTCAGTGTGGGGGGGAGTCAGTGTGGGGGGGCCAGTGTGTGGGGGAGTCAGTGTGGGGGAGTCAGTGTGGGGGAGTCAGTGTGGTGGGAGTCAGTGTGGGGGGGAGTCAGTGTGGGGCGGTCAGTGTGTGGGGGATTCAGTCTGGGGGGAGTCAGTTTGGGGGGAGTCAGTGTGGGGGAGTCAGTGTGGGGGTGGAGTCAGTGTGGAGGGGGAGTCAGTGTGGGGGGGAGTCAGTGTGGGGGGGCCAGTGTGTGGGGGAGTCAGTGTGGGGGAGTCAGTGTGGGGGGAGTCATTGTGGGGGAGTCAGTGTGGGGGAGTCAGTGTGGCGGGGTCAGTGTGTGGGGAGTCATTGTGGGGGAGTCAGTGTGGGGGAGTCAGTGTGGTGGGGTCAGTGTGGGGGAGTCAGTGTGGGGGAGTCAGTGTGGGGGGGTCAGTGTGGGGGGGAGTCAGTGTGGGGGGAGTCAGTGTGGGGGGGTCAGTGTGTGGGAGTCAGTGTGGGGGAGTCAGTTTGGGGGAGTCAGAGTGGGGGGGGGTGAGTCAGTGTGTGGGGGAGTCAGTGTGGGGGGGTCAGTGTGTGGGGAGTCAGTGAGGGGGGGATTCAGTGTGGGGGGGTCAGTGTGGGGGAGTCACTGTGGGGGAGTCAGAGTGGGGGGTGTGAGTCAGTGTGTGGGGAGTCAGTGTGGGGCGGAGTCAGTGTGGGGAAGTCAGTGTGGGGGAGTCAGTGTGGGGGGGAGCGGGATTCAGTGTGTGGGGGAGTCAGTGTGGGGGGGGGAGTCAGTGTGTGGGGAGTCAGTGTGGGGCGGAGTCAGTGTGGGGGAGTCAATGTAGGGGAGTCAGTGTGGGGGGGTCAGTTTGGGGGAGTCAGTGTGGGGGAGTCAGTGTGGGGGGAGTTAGTGTGGGGGAGTCAGTATGGGGGGGTCAGTTTGGGGGAGTCAGTGTGGGGAGTGTCAGTGTGGGGGAGTCAGTGTGGGGGAGTCAGTGTGGGGGGGTTAGTGTGTGGGGAGTCAGTGACGGGAGTCAGTCTGGGGGGGGTCAGTGTGTGGGGAGTCAGTGTGGGGGAGTCAGTGCAGCGGGGTCAGTGTCGGGGAGTCACTGTGTGGGGAGTCAGTGTGGGGGAGTCAGTGTGGGGGGGTCAGTGTGTGGGGGATCAGTGTGGGGGAGTCAGTGTGGGGGGTTCAGTGTGGGGTGGTCAGTGTCTGGGGTGTCAGTGTGAGGGAGTCAGTGTGTGGGGAGTCAGTGTGTGGGGAATCAGTGTGGGGGAGTCAGTGTGGGGGGTCAGTGTGGGGGAGTCAGTGTGGGGGGGTCAGTGTGGGGGATTCAGTGTGGGGGGAGTCAGTGTGGGGGGGTCAGTGTGGGGGAGTCAGTGTGGGGGAGTCAGTGTGGGGGGGAGTCAGTGTGGGGGGGAGTCAGTGTGAGGGAGTCAGTGTGGGGGGGTCAGTGTGGGGGAGTCAGTGTGGGGTTCAGTGTGGGGGGGTCAGTGTGGGGGGGGTCAGTGTGTGGGGGGTCAGTGTGGGGGAGTCAGTGTGGGGGGTTCAGTGTGGGGTGGTCAGTGTCTGGGGTGTCAGTGTGAGGGAGTCAGTGTGTGGGGAGTCAGTGTGTGGGGAGTCAGTGTGGGGGAGTCAGTGTGGGGGGTCAGTGTGGGGGAGTCAGTGTGGGGGGGTCAGTGTGGGGCGAAGTCAGTGTGGGGGAGTCAGTGTGGGGGACCGTCAGTGTGGGGGGAGTCAGTGTGGGGGGGAGTCAATGTGTGGGGAGTCAGTGTGGGGGGAGTCAGTGTGGGGGGAGTCAGTGTGTGGGGAGTCAGTGTGGGGGAGTCATTGTGGGGGGGAGTCAGTGTGGGGGGCTCAGTTTGGGGGGAGAAAGTGTGGGGGAGTCTGTGGGGGGGTCAGTGTGGGGGGAAGTCATTGTGGGGGGGTCAGTGTGGGGGGAGTCAGTGTGGGGGGGTCAGTGTGGGGGGAGTCAGTGTGGGATGGTCAGTGTGGGGGGAGTCAGTGTGGTGGGAATCAGTGTGGGTGGAGTCAGTGTGTGCGGGGAGTCACTTTGGGGGGGAGTCAGTGTGGGAGGAGTCAGTGTGGGGGGAGTCATTGTGTGGGGAGTCAGTGTGGGGGGGAGTCAATGTGGGGGGTGTCATTGTGGGTGGAGTCAGTGTGGGGGGGAGTCAGTGTGGGGGGAGTCAGTGTGGGGGGGAGTCAGTGTAGGGGGGAGTCAGTGTGTGGGGGGAGTCAGTGTGTGGGGGGAGTCAGTGTGGGGGAGTCAGTGTGGGGGGCGTCAGTGTGGGGGGGAGTCCTTGTGTGGGGAGTCAGTGTGGGGGGGAGTCAATGTGGGGGGGAGTCATTGTGGGGGGAATCAGTGTGGGGGGAGTCATTGTGTGGGGAGTAAGTGTGGGAGGGAGTCAGTGTGGGGGCGAGCCAATGTGTGGGGGGAGTCAGTGTGTGGGGGGAGTCAGTGTGGGGGTAAGTCAGTGTGTGGGGGTCAGTGTGGGGGAGTCAGTGTGTGGGGGTAGTCAGTGTGGGGGGAGTCAGTGTGGGGTGAGTCTGTGGGGGGGGGGAGTCAGTGTGGGGGGGTCAGTGTGGGGGGGAGTCAGTGTGGGGGGGCCAGTGTGTGGGGGAGTCAGTGTGGGGGAGTCAGTGTGGGGGAGTCAGTGTGGTGGGAGTCAGTGTGGGGGGGAGTCAGTGTGGGGCGGTCAGTGTGTGGGGGAGTCAGTGTGGGGGGAGTCAGATTGGGGGGAGTCAGTGTGGGGGAGTCAGTGTGGGGGTGGAGTCAGTGTGGAGGGGGAGTCAGTGTGGGGGGGAGTCAGTGTGGGGGGGCCAGTGTGTGGGGGAGTCAGTGTGGGGGAGTCAGTGTGGGGGGAGTCATTGTGGGGGAGTCAGTGTGGGGGAGTCAGTGTGGCGGGGTCAGTGTGTGGGGAGTCATTGTGGGGGAGTCAGTGTGGGGGAGTCAGTGTGGTGGGGTCAGTGTGGGGGAGTCAGTGTGGGGGAGTCAGTGTGGGGGGGTCAGTGTGGGGGGGAGTCAGTGTGGGGGGAGTCAGTGTGGGGGGGTCAGTGTGTGGGAGTCAGTGTGGGGGAGTTAGTGTGGGGGAGTCAGAGTGGGGGGGGGTGAGTCAGTGTGTGGGGGAGTCAGTGTGGGGGGGTCAGTGTGTGGGGAGTCAGTGAGGGGGGGATTCAGTGTGGGGGGGTCAGTGTGGGGGTGTCACTGATGGGGAGTCAGAGTGGGGGGTGTGCGTCAGTGTGTGGGGAGTCAGTGTGGGGCGGAGTCAGTGTGGGGAAGTCAGTGTGGGGGAGTCAGTGTGGGGGGGAGCGGGATTCAGTGTGTGAGGGAGTCAGTGTGGGGGGGGGAGTCATTGTGTGGGGAGTCAGTGTGGGGCGGAGTCAGTGTGGGGGAGTCAATGTAGGGGAGTCAGTGTGGGGGGGTCAGTTTGGGGGAGTCAGTGTGGGGGAGTCAGTGTGGGGGGAGTTAGTGTGGGGGAGTCAGTATGGGGGGGTCAGTTTGGGGGAGTCAGTGTGGGGAGTGTCAGTGTGGGGGAGTCAGTGTGGGGGAGTCAGTGTGGGGGGGTTAGTGTGTGGGGAGTCAGTGACGGGAGTCAGTGTGGGGGGGGTCAGTGTGTGGGGAGTCAGTGTGGGGGAGTCAGTGCAGCGGGGTCAGTGTCGGGGAGTCAGTGTGTGGGGAGTCAGTGTGGGGGAGTCAGTGTGGGGGGGTCAGTGTGTGGGGGATCAGTGTGGGGGAGTCAGTGTGGGGGGTTCAGTGTGGGGTGGTCAGTGTCTGGGGTGTCAGTGTGAGGGAGTCAGTGTGTGGGGAGTCAGTGTGTGGGGAGTCAGTGTGGGGGAGTCAGTGTGGGGGGTCAGTGTGGGGGAGTCAGTGTGGGGGGGTCAGTGTGGGGGATTCAGTGTGGGGGGGTCAGTGTGGGGGAGTCAGTGTGGGGGAGTCAGTGTGGGGGGGAGTCAGTGTGAGGGAGTCAGTGTGGGGGGGTCAGTGTGGGGGAGTCAGTGTGGGGTTCAGTGTGGGGGGGTCAGTGTGGGGGGGGTCAGTGTGTGGGGGGTCAGTGTGGGGGAGTCAGTGTGGGGGGTTCAGTGTGGGGTGGTCAGTGTCTGGGGTGTCAGTGTGAGGGAGTCAGTGTGTGGGGAGTCAGTGTGTGGGGAGTCAGTGTGGGGGAGTCAGTGTGGGGGGTCAGTGTGGGGGAGTCAGTGTGGGGGGGTCAGTGTGGGGGATTCAGTGTTGGGGGAGTCAGTGTGGGGGGGTCAGTGTGGGGGAGTCAGTGTGGGGGAGTCAGTGTGGGGGGGAGTCAGTGTGGGGGAGAGTCAGTGTGAGGGAGTCAGTGTGGGGGGGTCAGTGTGGGGGAGTCAGTGTGGGGTTCAGTGTGGGGGGGTCAGTGTGGGGGGAGTAAGTGTGGGGGGGGTCAGTGTGGGGGAGTCAGTGTGGGGTTCAGTGTGGGGGAGCCTGTGTGGGTGAGCCAGTGTGCAGGGGAGTCAGTGTGGGGTGGGAGTCAGTTTGTGGGGGGGGAGTCAGTGTGGTGGGGAGTCAGTGTGGGGGGGTCAGTGTGGGGGGGTCAGTGTGGGGGAGTCAGTGTGGGGGAGTCAGTGTGGGGGGGAGTCAGTGTGGGGGGGAGTCAGTGTGAGGGAGTCAGTGTGGGGGGGTCAGTGTGGGGGAGTCAGTGTGGGGTTCAGTGTGGGGGGGTCAGTGTGGGGGGAGTAAGTGTGGGGTTCAGTGTGGGGGAGCCAGTGTGGGTGAGCCAGTGTGCAGGGGAGTCAGTGTGGGGTGGGAGTCAGTTTGGGGGGGGGGGAGTCAGTGTGGTGGGGAGTCAGTGTGGGGGGGTCAGTGTGGGGGAGTCAGTGTGGGGGAGTCAGTGTGGGGGGGAGACAGTGTTGGGAGGAGGAATCAGTGTGTGGGGGAGTCAGTGTGTGGGAGTCAGTGTGGGGGGAGTCAGTTTGTGGGGGAGTCAGTGTGGGGGGAGTCAGTTTGTGGGGGAGTCAGTGTGTGGGAGTCAGTGTGGGGGGAGTCAGTTTGTGGGGGAGTCAGTGTGGGGGGAGTCAGTTTGTGGGGGAGTCAGTGTGTGGGAGTCAGTGTGGGGGGAGTCAGTGTGTGGGGGAGTCAGTGTGTGGGAGTCAGTGTGGGGGGAGTCAGTTTGTGGGGGAGTCAGTGTGTGGGAGTCAGTGTGGGGGGAGTCAGTGTGTGGGGGAGTCAGTGTGTGGGAGTCAGTGTGGGGGGAGTCAGTTTGTGGGGGAGTCAGTGTTGGGCAGTCAGTGTGGGGGAGTCAGTGTCGGCGGGAGTCAGTGTCGGGGGGACTCAGTGTTTGGGGGGGCGTCAGTGTGGGGGGGAGTCAGTGTGGGGGGGCGTCAGTGTAGGGGGAGTCAGTATGGGGTGGGAGTCAATGTGGGGGAGTCAGTGTGGGGGGGAGTGAGTGTGGGAGAGTCAGTGTGGGGGGAGTCAGTGTGGGGGGGGAGTCAGTGTTGGGGGGGAGTCAGTGTGGTGGCGAGTCAGTGTGGAGTGGAGTCAGTGTGGGGAAGTCAGTGTGGGGCGGAGTCAGTGTGGGGGAGTCAATGTGGGGAGTCAGTGTGGGGGGGGGGCGGGAGTCAGTGTGGGCGGAGTCAGTGTGGGGGGTGTCAGTGTGGGGGTGGATAGTCAGTGTGGGGGAGTCAGTGTGGGGGGAGTCAGTATGGGGGAGTCAGTGTGGGGGGGTCAGTTTGGGGGAGTTAGTGTGGGGAGAGTCAGTGTGGGGGAGTCAGTGTGGGGGAGTCAGTGTGTGGGGAGTCAGTGACGGGAGTCAGTGTGGGGGGGGTCAGTGTGTGGGGAGTTAGTGTGGGGGAGTCAGTGCAGGGGGGTCAGTGTGGGGGAGTCAGTGTGGGGGAGTTAGTGTGTGGGGAGTCAGTGTGGGGGAGTCAGTGTGGGGGATCAGTGTGTGGGGAGTCAGTGTGGGGGAGTCAGTGTGGGGCGGTCAGTGTGGGGGGGGTCAGTGTCTGTGGAGTCAGTGTGAGGGAGTCAGTGTGTGGGGAGTCAGTGTGTGGGGAGTCAGTGTGGGGGGGTCAGTGTGGGGGGGTCAGTGTAGGGGAGTCAGTGTGGGGGGAGTCAGTGTGGGGGGCAGTGTGGGGGAGTCAGTGTGGGGAGATCAGTGTGGGGGAGTCAGTGTGGGGGAGTCAGTGTGGGGGGGTCAGTGTATGGGGGAGTCAGTGTGTGGGAGTCAGTGTCTGGGAGTCAGTGTGGGGGGAGTCAGTTTGTGGGGGATTCAGTGTGGGGCAGTCAGTGTGGGGGAGTCAGTGTAGCGGGGAGTCAGTGTGGGGGGGTCAGTGTGGGGGAGTCAGTGTGTGGGGAGTCAGTGTGTGGGGAGTCAGTGTGGGGGAGTCAGTGTGGGGAGGTCAGTGTGTGGGGAGTCAGTGTGGGGGAGTCAGTGTGGGGGGGTCAGTGTGGGGTAGTCAGTGTGAGGGAGTCAGTGTGGGGGGGTCAGTGTGGGGGAGTCAGTGTGGGGTTCAGTGTGGGGGGGTCAGTGTGGGGGGAGTAAGTGTGGGGGGGTCAGTGTGGGGGAGTCAGTGTGGGGTTCAGTGTGGGGGAGCCAGTGTGGGGTGGGAGTCAGTTTGGGGGGGGGGGGAGTCAGTGTGGTGGGCAGTCAGTGTGGGGGGGTCAGTGTGGGGGAGTCAGTGTGGGGGGAGACAGTGTGGGGAGGAGGATTCAGTGTGTGGGGGAGTCAGTGTGTGGGAGTCAGTGTGGGGGGAGTCAGTTTGTGGGGGAGTCAGTGTGGGGCAGTCAGTGTGGGGGAGTCAGTGTCGGGGGGAGTCAGTGTGGGTGGACTCAGTGTTTGGGAGTCAGTGTAGGGGGAGTCAGTGTGGGGGGTCAGTGTCGGGGGGAGTCAGTGTGGGTGGACTCAGTGTTTGGGAGTCAGTGTAGGGGGAGTCAGTGTGGGGGGTCAGTGTGGGGGGGAGTCAGTGTGGGGGGGAGTGAGTGTGGGAGAGTCAGTGTGGGGGGAGTCAGTATGGGGGGTGTCAGTGTGGGGGGTCAGTGTGGGGGAACCAGTGTGGGGGAGTCAGTGTGGGGGGGGAGTCAGTGTTGGGGGGGAGTCAGTGTGGGGTGGAGTCAGTGTGGGGAATTCAGTGTGGGGGAGTCAGTGTGGGGGGGAGCGGGAGTCAGTGTGGGGGGGGAGTCAGTGTCGGGGGTGGAGTCAGTGTGTGGGGAGTCAGTGTGGGGCGGAGTCAGTGTGGGGGAGTCAATGTGGGGGAGTCAGTGTGGGGGGGGGGCGGGAGTCAGTGTGGGCGGAGTCAGTGTGGGGGGAGTCAGTGTGGGGGGGGATAGTCAGTGTGGGGGAGTCAGTGTGGGGGGAGTCAGTGTGGGGGGAGTCAGTGTGGGGGGGTCAGTTTGGGGGAGTCAGTGTGGGGAGAGTCAGTGTGGGGGAGTCAGTGTGGGGGAGTCAGTGTGTGGGGAGTCAGTGACGGGAGTCAGTGTGGTGGGGGTCAGTGTGTGGGGAGTCAGTGTAGGGGAGTCAGTATGTGGGGAGTCAGTGTGGGGGAGTCAGTGTGGGGGGGTCAGTGTGTGGGGAGTCAGTGTGGGGGAGTCAGTGTGGGGGGGTCAGTATGGGGGGGTCAGTTTCTGGGGAGTCAGTGTGAGGGAGTCAGTGTGTGGGGAGTCAGTGTGTGGGGAGTCAGTGTGGGGGGGTCAGTGTGGGGGAGTCAGTGTGGGGGGAGTCAGTGTGGGGGGCAGTGTGGGCGAGTCAGTGTGGGGAGGTCAGTGTGGGGGAGTCAGTGTGGGGGAGTCAGTGTGAGGGGGTCAGTGTGTGGGGGAGTCAGTGTGTGGGAGTCAGTGTGTGGGAGTCAGTGGGGGGGGAGTCAGTTTGTGGGGGAGTCAGTGTGGGGCAGTCAGTGTGGGGGAGTCAGTGTAGGGGGGAGTCAGTGTGGGGGGGAATCAGTGTGGGGGAGTCAGTGTGGGGGGGAGTCAGTGTGGGGAGGAGTCAGTGTGGGGGAGTCAGTGTGCGGGGAGTCAGTATGGGGGGGAGTCAGTTTGGGGGAGTCAGTGTGGGGGGGAGTCAGTGTGGGGGAGTCAGTGTGGGGGGAGTCAGTATGGGGGGTGTCAGTGTGGGGGGTCAGTGTGGGGGACCCAGTGTGGGGGAGTCAGTGTGGGGGAGTCAGTGTGGGGGAGTCAGTTTGTGGGGAGTCAGTGTGTGGGGTGTCAGTGTGTGGGGAGTCAGTATGGGGGAGTCAGTGTGGGGGAGTCAGTGTGGGGGGAGTCAGTGTGGGGGTAGCCAGTGTGGGGGAGTCAGTGTGTGGGGAGTCAGTGTGGGGGTAGTCAGTGTGGGGGAGTCAGTGTGGGGGGAGTCAGTGTGTGGGGAGTCAGTGTGGGGGGGAGGGAGACAGTGTGGGGGGAGTCAGTGTGTGGGGAGTCAGTGTGGGGGGGGAGTCAGTGTGGGGGGGAGTCAGTGTGTGGGGAGTCAGTGTGGGGTGGAGTCAGTGTGGGGGGAGGCAGTGTGGGGGGGAAGTCAGTGTGTCGGGGAGTCAGTGTGGGGACGGGGGAGTCATTCTGGGGGGAGTCAGTGTGGGGCGGGGAGTCAGTGTGTGGGGGAGTCAGTGTGGCGGGGGGGAGAGTCAGTGTGGGGGGAGTCATTGTGTGGGGTAGTTAGTGTGGGGCGGGAGTCAGAGTGGGGCGGGAATCAGTGTGTGGGGTAGTCAGTGTTGGGGGGGAGTCAGTGTGTGGGGGAGTCAGTCTGGGGGTATTCAGTGTGGGGGGCAGTGTGGGGGAGTCAGTGTGGGGAGGTCAGTGTGGGGGAGTCAGTGTGGGGGAGTCAGTGTGAGGGGGTCAGTGTGTGGGGGAGTCAGTGTGTGGGAGTCAGTGTGTGGGAGTCAGTGTGGGGGGAGTCAGTTTGTGGGGGAGTCAGTGTGGGGCAGTCAGTGTGGGGGAGTCAGTGTAGGGGGGAGTCAGTGTGGGGGGGAATCAGTGTGGGGGAGTCAGTGTGGGGGGGAGTCAGTGTGGGGAGGAGTCAGTGTGGGGGAGTCAGTGTGCGGGGAGTCAGTATGGGGGGGAGTCAGTTTGGGGGAGTCAGTGTGGGGGGGAGTCAGTGTGGGGGAGTCAGTGTGGGGGGAGTCAGTATGGGGGGTGTCAGTGTGGGGGGTCAGTGTGGGGGACCCAGTGTGGGGGAGTCAGTGTGGGGGAGTCAGTGTGGGCGAGTCAGTTTGTGGGGAGTCAGTGTGTGGGGTGTCAGTGTGTGGGGAGTCAGTATGGGGGAGTCAGTGTGGGGGAGTCAGTGTGGGGGGAGTCAGTGTGGGGGTAGCCAGTGTGGGGGAGTCAGTGTGTGGGGAGTCAGTGTGGGGGTAGTCAGTGTGGGGGAGTCAGTGTGGGGGGAGTCAGTGTGTGGGGAGTCAGTGTGGGGGGAGGGAGACAGTGTGGGGGGAGTCAGTGTGTGGGGAGTCAGTGTGGGGGGGGAGTCAGTGTGGGGGGGAGTCAGTGTGTGGGGAGTCAGTGTGGGGTGGAGTCAGTGTGGGGGGAGGCAGTGTGGGGGGGAAGTCAGTGTGTCGGGGAGTCAGTGTGGGGACGGGGGAGTCATTCTGGGGGGAGTCAGTGTGGGGCGGGGAGTCAGTGTGTGGGGGAGTCAGTGTGGCGGGGGGGAGAGTCAATGTGGGGGGAGTCATTGTGTGGGGTAGTTAGTGTGGGGCGGGAGTCAGAGTGGGGCGGGAATCAGTGTGTGGGGTAGTCAGTGTGGGGGGGGAGTCAGTGTGTGGGGGAGTCAGTCTGGGGGTATTCATTGTGGGGGAGTCAGTGTGGGGGGGAGTCAGTGTTGGGGGCGAGTCAGTGTGTGGAGGAGTCAGTGTGGGGGAGTTAGTGTGTGGGGGAGTCAGTGTGGGGGGGTCAGTGTGGGGGGAGTCAGTGTGGGGGGGGTCAGTGTGGGCGAGACAGTGTGGGTGAGGGGAGTCAGTGTGAGGGGGTCAGTGTGGGGTAAGTCAGTGTGGGGGAGTCAGTGTGGGGGAGTCAGTGTGAGGGGGGGTGTCAGTGTAGGCGAGAGTCAGTGTGTGGGGGAGTCAGTGGGGGGGGAAGTCAGTGTGGGGGAGACAGTGTGGGGAAGGGGAGTCAGTGTGAGGGGGTCAGAGTGGGGAAAGTCAGTGTGGGGGAATCAGTGTGGGGGAGTCAGTGTGTGGGGTGGAGTCATTGTAGGGGGGAGTCAGTGTGGGGTAGTCAGTGTGGGGTAGTCAGTGTGGGGGGAGTCAGTGTGGGGGAGTCAGTGTGGGGTAGTCAGTGTGGGGGCAGTCAGTGTGGGGGGAGTCAGTGTGGGGGGGTCAGTGTGTGGGGAGTCAGTGTGGGGGATTCAGTGTGTGGGGCGTCAGTGTGGGGGAGTCAGTATGGGGGGGTCAGTGTGTGGGGAGTCATTGTGGGGGAGTCAATGTGGGGGGGTCAGTGTGGGGGAGTCAGTGTGGGGGAGTCAGTGTGGGGGAGTCAGTGTGGGGGGAGTCAGTGTGGGGGTAGCCAGTGTGGGGGAGTCAGTGTGTGGGGAGTCAGTGTGGGGGTAGTCAGTGTGGGGGAGTCAGTGTGGGGGGAGTCAGTGTGTGGGGAGTCAGTGTGGGGGGGAGGGAGACAGTGTGGGGGGAGTCAGTGTGTGGGGAGTCAGTGTGGGGGGGGAGTCAGTGTGGGGGGAGTCAGTGTGTGGGGAGTCAGTGTGGGGTGGAGTCAGTGTGGGGGGAGGCAGTGTGGGGGGGAAGTCAGTGTGTCGGGGAGTCAGTGTGGGGGCGGGGGAGTCATTGTGGGGGGAGTCAGTGTGGGGCGGGGAGTCAGTGTGTGGGGGAGTCAGTGTGGGGGGGGGGAGAGTCAGTGTGGGGGGAGTCATTGTGTGGGGTAGTTAGTGTGGGGCGGGAGTCAGAGTGGGGCGGGAATCAGTGTGTGGGGTAGTCAGTGTGGGGGGGGGAGTCAGTGTGTGGGGGAGTCAGTCTGGGGGTATTCAGTGTGGGGGAGTCAGTGTGGGGGGGAGTCAGTGTTGGGGGCGAGTCAGTGTGTGGAGGAGTCAGTGTGGGGGAGTTAGTGTGTGGGGGAGTCAGTGTGGGGGGGTCAGTGTGGGGGGAGTCAGTGTGGGGGGGGTCAGTGTGGGCGAGACAGTGTGGGTGAGGGGAGTCAGTGTGAGGGGGTCAGTGTGGGGTAAGTCAGTGTGGGGGAGTCAGTGTGGGGGAGTCAGTGTGTGGGGGGGAGTCAGTGTAGGGGAGAGTCAGTGTGTGGGGGAGTCAGTGTGGGTGGGAGTCAGTGTGTGGGGGGATTCAGTGAGGGGGGGGTCAGTGTGTGGGGAGTCTGTGTGGGGGAGTCAGTGTGCAGGGAGTCAGTGTGTGGGGAGTCAGTGTGGGGGGAGTCAGTGTGGGGGGAGTCAGTGTGGGGTAGTCAGTGTGGGGTAGTCAGTGTGGGGGGAGTCAGTGTGGGGGAGTCAGTGTGGGGTAGTCAGTGTGGGGGCAGTCAGTGTGGGGGGAGTCAGTGTGGGGGGGTCAGTGTGTGGGGAGTCAGTGTGGGGGATTCAGTGTGTGGGGCGTCAGTGTGGGGGAGTCAGTATGGGGGGGTCAGTGTGTGGGGAGTCATTGTGGGGGAGTCAATGTGGGGGGGTCAGTGTGGGGGAGTCAGTGTGGGGGAGTCAGTGTGGGGGAGTCAGTGTGTGGGGAGTCAGTGTGGGGGAGTCAGTGTGGGGGGGTCAGTGTGTGGGGAGTCAGTGTGGGGGAGTCAGTGTGGGGGGGTCAGTGTGTGGGGAGTCAGTGTGGGGGAGTCAGTGCGTGGGGAGACAGTGTGCGGTAGTCAGTGTGGGGGGAGTCAGTGTGGGGGAGTCAGTGTGGGGGAGTCAGTATGGGGGGGTCAGTGTGTGGGGAGTCATTGTGGGGGAGTCAATGTGGGGGGGTCAGTGTGGGGGAGTCAGTGTGGGGGAGTCAGTGTGTGGGGAGTCAGTGTGGGGGAGTCAGTGTGGGGGGGTCAGTGTGTGGGGAGTCAGTGTGGGGGAGTCAGTGTGGGGGGGTCAGTGTGTGGGGAGTCAGTGTGGGGGAGTCAGTGCGTGGGGAGACAGTGTGCGGTAGTCAGTGTGGGGGGAGTCAGTGTGGGGGAGTCAGTGTGGGGGGGGTAAGTGTGTGGGGAGTCAGTGTGGGGGAATCAGTGTGGGGGGGTCAGTGTGGGGGAGTCAGTGTGGAGGAGTCAGTGTGTGGGGAGTCGGTGAGGGGGGAATTCAGTGTGGGGGGGTCAGTGTGGGGGAGTCACTGTGGGGGAGTCAGAGTAGGGGGGGGTGAGTCAGTGTGTGGGGGAGTCAGTGTGGGGGAGTCAGTGTGTTGGGGGGAGTCAGTGTGGGGGGGTCAGTGTGGGGGGGGGTAAGTGTGTGGGGAGTCAGTGTGGGGGAATCAGTGTGGGGGGGTCAGTGTGGGGGAGTCAGTGTGGGGGAGTCAGTGTGTGGGGAGTCGGTGAAGGGGGAATTCAGTGTGGGGGGGTCAGTGTGGGGGAGTCACTGTGGGGGAGTCAGAGTAGGGGGGGGGTGAGTCAGTGTGTGGGGGAGTCAGTGTGGGGGAGTCAGTGTGTTGGGGGGAGTCAGTGTGGGGGGGTCAGTGTGGGGGAAGTCAGTGTGTGGGGGAGTCAGTGTGTGGGGGAGTCAGTGTGAGGGGGAGTCTGTTGGGGGGAGTCAGTGTGTCGGGGGGAGCCAGTGTGGGGGGTAGTCAGTGTGTGGTGGGGAGTCAGTGTGTGGGGAAGTCAGTGTGGGGTAGTCAGTGTGGGGGAGTCAGTGTGGGGGAGTCAGTGTGTTGGGGGGAGTCAGTGTGGGGGGGTCAGTGTTGGGGAAGTCAGTGTGTGGGGGAGTCAATGTGGAGGGTGGAGTCAGTGTGGGGTAGAGTCAGTGTGGGGGAGAAAGTGTGGGGGAAGGGGGTCAGTGTGGGAGAAGTCAGTCTGTGGGGGAGTCAGTGTGGGGGGAGTCCGTTGGGGGGAGTCAGTGTGTCCGGGGGAGTCAGTGTTGGGGGGAGTCAATGTGTGGGGGGGAGTCAGTGTGGGGGGAAGTCAGTGTTGGGGAGTCAGTGTGGGGGGAGTCATTGTGTGGGGAGTCAGTGTGGGGGGGAGTCAATGTGGGGGGTGTCATTGTGGGTGGAGTCAGTGTGGGGGGGAGTCAGTGTGGGGGGAGTCAGTGTGGGGGGGAGTCAGTGTAGGAGGGAGTCAGTGTGTGGGGGGAGTCAGTGTGTGGGGGGAGTCAGTGTGGGGGAGTCAGTGTGGGGGGCGTCAGTGTGGGGGTAAGTCAGTGTGTGGGGGTCAGTGTGGGGGAGTCAGTGTGTGGGGGTAGTCAGTGTGGGGGGAGTCAGTGTGGGGGGAGTCTGTGGGGGGGGGGGAGTCAGCGTGGGGGGGTCAGTGTGGGGGGGAGTCAGTGTGGGGGGGCCAGTGTGTGGGGGAGTCAGTGTGGGGGAGTCAGTGTGGGGGAGTCAGTGTGGTGGGAGTCAGTGTGGGGGGGAGTCAGTGTGGGGCGGTCAGTGTGTGGGGGAGTCAGTGTGGGGGGAGTCAGTTTGGGGGGAGTCAGTGTGGGGGAGTCAGTGTGGGGGTGGAGTCAGTGTGGAGGTTGAGTCAGACGGGGGGGGGGAGTCAGTGTGGGGGGGCCAGTGTGTGGGGGAGTCAGTGTGGGGGAGTCAGTGTGGGGGGAGTCATTGTGGGGGAGTCAGTGTGGGGGAGTCAGTGTGGCGGGGTCAGTGTGTGGGGAGTCATTGTGGGGGAGTCAGTGTGGGGGAGTCAGTGTGGTGGGGTCAGTGTGGGGGAGTCAGTGTGGGGGAGTCAGTGTGGGGGGGTCAGTGTGGGGGGGAGTCAGTGTGGGGGGAGTCAGTGTGGGGGGGTCAGTGTGTGCGAGTCAGTGTGGGGGAGTCAGTGTGGGGGAGTCAGAGTGGGGGGGGGTGAGTCAGTGTGTGGGGGAGTCAGTGTGGGGGGGTCAGTGTGTGGGGAGTCAGTGAGGGGGGGATTCAGTGTGGGGGGGTCAGTGTGGGGGAGTCACTGTGGGGGAGTCAGAGTGGGGGGTGTGAGTCAGTGTGTGGGGAGTCAGTGTGGGGCGGAGTCAGTGTGGGGAAGTCAGTGTGGGGGAGTCAGTGTGGGGGGGAGCGGGATTCAGTGTGTGGGGGAGTCAGTGTGGGGGGGGGGGAGTCAGTGTGTGGGGAGTCAGTGTGGGGCGGAGTCAGTGTGGGGGAGTCAATGTAGGGGAGTCAGTGTGGGGGGGTCAGTTTGGGGGAGTCAGTGTGGGGGAGTCAGTGTGGGGGGAGTTAGTGTGGGGGAGTCAGTATGGGGGGTCAGTTTGGGGGAGTCAGTGTGGGGAGTGTCAGTGTGGGGGAGTCAGTGTGGGGGAGTCAGTGTGGGGACGTTAGTGTGTGGGGAGTCAGTGACGGGAGTCAGTGTGGGGGGGGTCAGTGTGTGGGGAGTCAGTGTGGGGGAGTCAGTGCAGCGGGGTCAGTGTCGGGGAGTCAGTGTGTGGGGAGTCAGTGTGGGGGAGTCAGTGTGGGGGGGTCAGTGTGTGGGGGATCAGTGTGGGGGAGTCAGTGTGGGGGGTTCAGTGTGGGGTGGTCAGTGTCTGGGGTGTCAGTGTGAGGGAGTCAGTGTGTGGGGAGTCAGTGTGTGGGGAGTCAGTGTGGGGGAGTCAGTGTGGGGGGTCAGTGTGGGGGAGTCAGTGTGGGGGGGTCAGTATGGGGGGGTCAGTTTGGGGGAGTCAGTGTGGGGAGTGTCAGTGTGGGGGAGTCAGTGTGGGGGAGTCAGTGTGGGGGGGTTAGTGTGTGGGGAGTCAGTGACGGGAGTCAGTGTGGGGGGGGTCAGTGTGTGGGGAGTCAGTGTGGGGGAGTCAGTGCAGCGGGGTCAGTGTCGGGGAGTCAGTGTGTGGGGAGTCAGTGTGGGGGAGTCAGTGTGGGGGGGTCAGTGTGTGGGGGATCAGTGTGGGGGAGTCAGTGTGGGGGGTTCAGTGTGGGGTGGTCAGTGTCTGGGGTGTCAGTGTGAGGGAGTCAGTGTGTGGGGAGTCAGTGTGTGGGGAGTCAGTGTGGGGGAGTCAGTGTGGGGGGTCAGTGTGGGGGAGTCAGTGTGGGGGGGTCAGTGTGGGGGATTCAGTGTGGGGGGAGTCAGTGTGGGGGGGTCAGTGTGGGGGAGTCAGTGTGGGGGAGTCAGTGTGGGGGGGAGTCAGTGTGGGGGGGAGTCAGTGTGAGGGAGTCAGTGTGGGGGGGTCAGTGTGGGGGAGTCAGTGTGGGGTTCAGTGTGGGGGGGTCAGTGTGGGGGGGGTCAGTGTGTGGGGGGTCAGTGTGGGGGAGTCAGTGTGGGGGGTTCAGTGTGGGGTGGTCAGTGTCTGGGGTGTCAGTGTGAGGGAGTCAGTGTGTGGGGAGTCAGTGTGTGGGGAGTCAGTGTGGGGGAGTCAGTGTGGGGGGTCAGTGTGGGGGAGTCAGTGTGGGGGGGTCAGTGTGGGGCGAAGTCAGTGTGGGGGAGTCAGTGTGGGGGACCGTCAGTGTGGGGGGAGTCAGTGTGGGGGGGAGTCATTGTGTGGGGAGTCAGTGTGGGGGGAGTCAGTGTGGGCGGAGTCAGTGTGGGGGGGAGTCAGTGTGGGGGGCTCAGTTTGGGGGGAGAAAGTGTGGGGGAGTCTGTGGGGGGGTCAGTGTGGGGGGAAGTCATTGTGGGGGGGTCAGTGTGGGGGGAGTCAGTGTGGGGGGGTCAGTGTGGGGGGAGTCAGTGTGGTGGGAATCAGTGTGGGTGGAGTCAGTGTGTGCGGGGAGTCACTTTGGGGGGGAGTCAGTGTGGGAGGAGTCAGTGTGGGGGGAGTCATTGTGTGGGAAGTCAGTGTGGGGGGGAGTCAATGTGGGGGGTGTCATTGTGGGTGGAGTCAGTGTGGGGGGGAGTCAGTGTGGGGGGAGTCAGTGTGGGGGGGAGTCAGTGTAGGGGGGAGTCAGTGTGGGGGAGTCAGTGTGGGGGGCGTCAGTGTGGGGGGGAGTCCTTGTGTGGGGAGTCAGTGTGGGGGGGAGTCAATGTGGGGGGGAGTCATTGTGGGGGGAATCAGTGTGGGGGGAGTCATTGTGTGGGGAGTAAGTGTGGGAGGGAGTCAGTGTGGGGGCGAGCCAATGTGTGGGGGGAGTCAGTGTGTGGGGGGAGTCAGTGTGGGGGTAAGTCAGTGTGTGGGGGTCAGTGTGGGGGAGTCAGTGTGTGGGGGTAGTCAGTGCGGGGGGAGTCAGTGTGGGGTGAGTCTGTGGGGGGGGGAGTCAGTGTGGGGGGGTCAGTGTGGGGGGGAGTCAGTGTGGGGGGGCCAGTGTGTGGGGGAGTCAGTGTGGGGGAGTCAGTGTGGGGGAGTCAGTGTGGTGGGAGTCAGTGTGGGGGGGAGTCAGTGTGGGGCGGTCAGTGTGTGGGGGAGTCAGTGTGGGGGGAGTCAGATTGGGGGGAGTCAGTGTGGGGGGGAGTCAATGTGGGGGGTGTCATTGTGGGTGGAGTCAGTGTGGGGGGGAGTCAGTGTGGGGGGAGTCAGTGTGGGGGGGAGTCAGTGTAGGGGGGAGTCAGTGTGGGGGAGTCAGTGTGGGGGGCGTCAGTGTGGGGGGGAGTCCTTGTGTGGGGAGTCAGTGTGGGGGGGAGTCAATGTGGGGGGGAGTCATTGTGGGGGGAATCAGTGTGGGGGGAGTCATTGTGTGGGGAGTAAGTGTGGGAGGGAGTCAGTGTGGGGGTGTCACTGTGGGGGAGTCAGAGTGGGGGGTGTGCGTCAGTGTGTGGGGAGTCAGTGTGGGGCGGAGTCAGTGTGGGGAAGTCAGTGTGGGGGAGTCAGTGTGGGGGGGAGCGGGATTCAGTGTGTGAGGGAGTCAGTGTGGGGGGGGGAGTCAGTGTGTGGGGAGTCAGTGTGGGGCGGAGTCAGTGTGGGGGAGTCAATGTAGGGGAGTCAGTGTGGGGGGGTCAGTTTGGGGGAGTCAATGTGGGGGGTGTCATTGTGGGTGGAGTCAGTGTGGGGGGGAGTCAGTGTGGGGGGAGCCAATGTGTGGGGGGAGTCAGTGTGTGGGGGGAGCCAGTGTGGGGGTAAGTCAGTGTGTGGGGGTCAGTGTGGGGGAGTCAGTGTGTGGGGGTAGTCAGTGTGGGGGGAGTCAGTGTGGGGTGAGTCTGTGGGGGGGGGAGTCAGTGTGGGTGGGTCAGTGTGGGGGGGAGTCAGTGTGGGGGGGCCAGTGTGTGGGGGAGTCAGTGTGGGGGAGTCAGTGTGGGGGAGTCAGTGTGGTGGGAGTCAGTGTGGGGGGGAGTCAGTGTGGGGCGGTCAGTGTGTGGGGGAGTCAGTGTGGGGGGAGTCAGATTGGGGGGAGTCAGTGTGGGGGAGTCAGTGTGGGGGTGGAGTCAGTGTGGAGGGGGAGTCAGTGTGGGGGGGAGTCAGTGTGGGGGGGCCAGTGTGTGGGGGAGTCAGTGTGGGGGAGTCAGTGTGGGGGGAGTCATTGTGGGGGAGTCAGTGTGGGGGAGTCAGTGTGGCGGGGTCAGTGTGTGGGGAGTCATTGTGGGGGAGTCAGTGTGGGGGAGTCAGTGTGGTGGGGTCAGTGTGGGGGAGTCAGTGTGGGGGAGTCAGTGTGGGGGGGTCAGTGTGGGGGGGAGTCAGTGTGGGGGGAGTCAGTGTGGGGGGGTCAGTGTGTGGGAGTCAGCGTGGGGGAGTCAGTGTGGGGGAGTCAGAGTGGGGGGGGTGAGTCAGTGTGTGGGGGAGTCAGTGTGGGGGGGTCAGTGTGTGGGGAGTCAGTGAGGGGGGGATTCAGTGTGGGGGGGTCAGTGTGGGGGTGTCACTGTGGGGGAGTCAGAGTGGGGGGTGTGCGTCAGTGTGTGGGGAGTCAGTGTGGGGCGGAGTCAGTGTGGGGAAGTCAGTGTGGGGGAGTCAGTGTGGGGGGGGAGCGGGATTCAGTGTGTGAGGGAGTCAGTGTGGGGGGGGGAGTCAGTGTGTGGGGAGTCAGTGTGGGGCGGAGTCAGTGTGGGGGAGTCAATGTAGGGGAGTCAGTGTGGGGGGGTCAGTTTGGGGGAGTCAGTGTGGGGGAGTCAGTGTGGGGGGAGTTAGTGTGGGGGAGTCATTATGGGGGGGTCAGTTTGGGGGAGTCAGTGTGGGGAGTGTCAGTGTGGGGGAGTCAGTGTGGGGGAGTCAGTGTGGGGGGGTTAGTGTGTGGGGAGTCAGTGACGGGAGTCAGTGTGGGGGGGGTCAGTGTGTGGGGAGTCAGTGTGGGGGAGTCAGTGCAGCGGGGTCAGTGTCGGGGAGTCAGTGTGTGGGGAGTCAGTGTGGGGGAGTCAGTGTGGGGGGGTCAGTGTGTGGGGGATCAGTGTGGGGGAGTCAGTGTGGGGGGTTCAGTGTGGGGTGGTCAGTGTCTGGGGTGTCAGTGTGAGGGAGTCAGTGTGTGGGGAGTCAGTGTGTGGGGAGTCAGTGTGGGGGAGTCAGTGTGGGGGGTCAGTGTGGGGGAGTCAGTGTGGGGGGGGTCAGTGTGGGGGATTCAGTGTGGGGGAGTCAGTGTGGGGGGGTCAGTGTGGGGGAGTCAGTGTGGGGGAGTCAGTGTGGGGGGGAGTCAGTGTGGGGGGGAGTCAGTGTGAGGGAGTCAGTGTGGGGGGGTCAGTGTGGGGGAGTCAGTGTGGGGTTCAGTGTGGGGGGGTCAGTGTGGGGGGGGTCAGTGTGTGGGGGGTCAGTGTGGGGGAGTCAGTGTGGGGGGTTCAGTGTGGGGTGGTCAGTGTCTGGGGTGTCAGTGTGAGGGAGTCAGTGTGTGGGGAGTCAGTGTGTGGGGAGTCAGTGTGGGGGAGTCAGTGTGGGGGGTCAGTGTGGGGGAGTCAGTGTGGGGGGGGTCAGTGTGGGGGTGGATAGTCAGTGTGGGGGAGTCAGTGTGGGGGGAGTCAGTATGGGGGAGTCAGTGTGGGGGGGTCAGTTTGGGGGAGTTAGTGTGGGGAGAGTCAGTGTGGGGGAGTCAGTGTGGGGGAGTCAGTGTGTGGGGAGTCAGTGACGGGAGTCAGTGTGGGGGGGGTCAGTGTGTGGGGAGTTAGTGTGGGGGAGTCAGTGCAGGGGGGTCAGTGTGGGGGAGTCAGTGTGGGGGAGTCAGTGTGTGGGGAGTCAGTGTGGGGGAGTCAGTGTGGGGGATCAGTGTGTGGGGAGCCAGTGTGGGGGAGTCAGTGTGGGGCGGTCAGTGTGGGGGGGGGTCAGTGTCTGGGGAGTCAGTGTGAGGGAGTCAGTGTGTGGGGAGTCAGTGTGTGGGGAGTCAGTGTGGGGGGGTCAGTGTGGGGGGGTCAGTGTGGGGGAGTCAGTGTGGGGGGAGTCAGTGTGGGGGGCAGTGTGGGGGAGTCAGTGTGGGGAGATCAGTGTGGGGGAGTCAGTGTGGGGGAGTCAGTGTGGGGGGGTCAGTGTATGGGGGAGTCAGTGTGTGGGAGTCAGTGTCTGGGAGTCCGTGTGGGGGGAGTCAGTTTGTGGGGGATTCAGTGTGGGGCAGTCAGTGTGGGGGAGTCAGTGTAGCGGGGAGTCAGTGTGGGGGGGTCAGTGTGGGGGAGTCAGTGTGTGGGGAGTCAGTGTGTGGGGAGTCAGTGTGGGGGAGTCAGTGTGGGGAGGTCAGTGTGTGGGGAGTCAGTGTGGGGGAGTCAGTGTGGGGGGGTCAGTGTGGGGTGGTCAGTGTGAGCGAGTCAGTGTGTGGGGAGTCAGTGTGTGGGGAGTCAGTGTGAGGGAGTCAGTGTGGGGGGGTCAGTGTGGGGGAGTCAGTGTGGGGTTCAGTGTGGGGGGGTCAGTGTGGGGGGAGTAAGTGTGGGGGGGTCAGTGTGGGGGAGTCAGTGTGGGGTTCAGTGTGGGGGAGCCAGTGTGGTGTGGGAGTCAGTTTGGGGAGGGGGGAGTCAGTGTGGTGGGCAGTCAGTGTGGGGGGGTCAGTGTGGGGGAGTCAGTGTGGGGGGAGACAGTGTGGGGAGGAGGATTCAGTGTGTGGGGGAGTCAGTGTGTGGGAGTCAGTGTGGGGGGAGTCAGTTTGTGGGGGAGTCAGTGTGGGGCAGTCAGTGTGGGGGAGTCAGTGTCGGGGGGAGTCAGTGTGGGTGGACTCAGTGTTTGGGAGTCAGTGTAGGGGGAGTCAGTGTGGGGGGTCAGTGTGGGGGGGAGTCAGTGTGGGGGGGAGTGAGTGTGGGAGAGTCAGTGTGGGGGGAGTCAGTATGGGGGGTGTCAGTGTGGGGGGTCAGTGTGGGGGAACCAGTGTGGGGGAGTCAGTGTGGGGGGGGAGTCAGTGTTGGGGGGGAGTCAGTGTGGGGTGGAGTCAGTGTGGGGAATTCAGTGTGGGGGAGTCAGTGTGGGGGGGAGCGGGAGTCAGTGTGGGGGGGGAGTCAGTGTCGGGGGTGGAGTCAGTGTGTGGGGAGTCAGTGTGGGGCGGAGTCAGTGTGGGGGAGTCAATGTGGGGGAGTCAGTGTGGGGGGGGGCGGGAGTCAGTGTGGGCGGAGTCAGTGTGGGGGGAGTCAGTGTGGGGGGGGATAGTCAGTGTGGGGGAGTCAGTGTGGGGGGAGTCAGTGTGGGGGGAGTCAGTGTGGGGGGGTCAGTTTGGGGGAGTCAGTGTGGGGAGAGTCAGTGTGGGGGAGTCAGTGTGGGGGAGTCAGTGTGTGGGGAGTCAGTGACGGGAGTCAGTGTGGTGGGGGTCAGTGTGTGGGGAGTCAGTGTAGGGGAGTCAGTATGTGGGGAGTCAGTGTGGGGGAGTCAGTGTGGGGGGGTCAGTGTGTGGGGAGTCAGTGTGGGGGAGTCAGTGTGGGGGGGTCAGTGTGGGGGGGTCAGTTTCTGGGGAGTCAGTGTGAGGGAGTCAGTGTGTGGGGAGTCAGTGTGTGGGGAGTCAGTGTGGGGGGGTCAGTGTGGGGGAGTCAGTGTGGGGGGAGTCAGTGTGGGGGGCAGTGTGGGGGAGTCAGTGTGGGGAGGTCAGTGTGGGGAGGTCAGTGTGGGGGAGTCAGTGTGAGGGGGTCAGTGTGTGGGGGAGTCAGTGTGTGGGAGTCAGTGTGTGGGAGTCAGTGTGGGGGGAGTCAGTTTGTGGGGGAGTCAGTGTGGGGCAGTCAGTGTGGGGGAGTCAGTGTAGGGGGGAGTCAGTGTGGGGGAGTCAGTGTGGGGGGGTCAGTGTGGGGGGGAGTCAGTGTGGGGGGAGTCAGTGTGGGGGGGTCAGTGTGGGGGAGTCAGAGTGGGGGGGGGGTGAGTCAGTGTGTGGGGGAGTCAGTGTGGGGGGGTCAGTGTGTGGGGAGTCAGTGAGGGGGGGATTCAGTGTGGGGCGGTCAGTGTGGGGGTGTCACTGTGGGGGAGTCAGAGTGGGGGGTGTGCGTCAGTGTGTGGGGAGTCAGTGTGGGGCGGAGTCAGTGTGGGGAAGTCAGTGTGGGGGAGTCAGTGTGGGGGGGAGCGGGATTCAGTGTGTGAGGGAGTCAGTGTGGGGGGGGGAGTCAGTGTGTGGGGAGTCAGTGTGGGGCGGAGTCAGTGTGGGGGAGTCAACGTAGGGGAGTCAGTGTGGGGGGGTCAGTTTGGGGGAGTCAGTGTGGGGGAGTCAGTGTGGGGGGAGTTAGTGTGGGGGAGTCAGTATGGGGGGGTCAGTTTGGGGGAGTCAGTGTGGGGAGTGTCAGTGTGGGGGAGTCAGTGTGGGGGAGTCAGTGTGGGGGGGTTAGTGTGTGGGGAGTCAGTGACGGGAGTCAGTGTGGGGGGGGTCAGTGTGTGGGGAGTCAGTGTGGGGGAGTCAGTGCAGCGGGGTCAGTGTCGGGGAGTCAGTGTGTGGGGAGTCAGTGTGGGGGAGTCAGTGTGGGGGGGTCAGTGTGTGGGGGATCAGTGTGGGGGAGTCAGTGTGGGGGGTTCAGTGTGGGGTGGTCAGTGTCTGGGGTGTCAGTGTGAGGGAGTCAGTGTGTGGGGAGTCAGTGTGTGGGGAGTCAGTGTGGGGGAGTCAGTGTGGGGGGTCAGTGTGGGGGAGTCAGTGTGGGGGGGTCAGTGTGGGGGATTCAGTGTGGGGGGAGTCAGTGTGGGGGGGTCAGTGTGGGGGAGTCAGTGTGGGGGAGTCAGTGTGGGGGGGAGTCAGTGTGGGGGGGAGTCAGTGTGAGGGAGTCAGTGTGGGGGGGTCAGTGTGGGGGAGTCAGTGTGGGGTTCAGTGTGGGGGGGTCAGTGTGGGGGGGGTCAGTGTGTGGGGGGTCAGTGTGGGGGAGTCAGTGTGGGGGGTTCAGTGTGGGGTGGTCAGTGTCTGGGGTGTCAGTGTGAGGGAGTCAGTGTGTGGGGAGTCAGTGTGTGGGGAGTCAGTGTGGGGGAGTCAGTGTGGGGGGTCAGTGTGGGGGAGTCAGTGTGGGGGGGTCAGTGTGGGGGATTCAGTGTTGGGGGAGTCAGTGTGGGGGGGTCAGTGTGGGGGAGTCAGTGTGGGGGAGTCAGTGTGGGGTGGAGTCAGTGTGGGGGAGAGTCAGTGTGAGGGAGTCAGTGTGGGGGGGTCAGTGTGGGGGAGTCAGTGTGGGGTTCAGTGTGGGGGGGTCAGTGTGGGGGGAGTAAGTGTGGGGGGGGTCAGTGTGGGGGAGTCAGTGTGGGGTTCAGTGTGGGGGAGCCTGTGTGGGTGAGCCAGTGTGCAGGGGAGTCAGTGTGGGGTGGGAGTCAGTTTGTGGGGGGGGAGTCAGTGTGGTGGGGAGTCAGTGTGGGGGGGTCAGTGTGGGGGGGTCAGTGTGGGGGAGTCAGTGTGGGGGAGTCAGTGTGGGGGGGAGTCAGTGTGGGGGGGAGTCAGTGTGAGGGTGTCAGTGTGGGGGGGTCAGTGTGGGGGAGTCAGTGTGGGGTTCAGTGTGGGGGGGTCAGTGTGGGGGGAGTAAGTGTGGGGTTCAGTGTGGGGGAGCCAGTGTGGGTGAGCCAGTGTGCAGGGGAGTCAGTGTGGGGTGGGAGTCAGTTTGGGGGGGGGGGAGTCAGTGTGGTGGGGAGTCAGTGTGGGGGGGTCAGTGTGGGGGAGTCAGTGTGGGGGAGTCAGTGTTGGGGGGAGACAGTGTTGGGAGGAGGAATCAGTGTGTGGGGGAGTCAGTGTGTGGGAGTCAGTGTGGGGGGAGTCAGTTTGTGGGGGAGTCAGTGTGGGGGGAGTCAGTTTGTGGGGGAGTCAGTGTGTGGGAGTCAGTGTGGGGGGAGTCAGTTTGTGGGGGAGTCAGTGTGGGGGGAGTCAGTTTGTGGGGGAGTCAGTGTGTGGGAGTCAGTGTGGGGGGAGTCAGTGTGTGGGGGAGTCAGTGTGTGGGAGTCAGTGTGGGGGGAGTCAGTTTGTGGGGGAGTCAGTGTGTGGGAGTCAGTGTGGGGGGAGTCAGTGTGTGGGGGAGTCAGTGTGTGGGAGTCAGTGTGGGGGGAGTCAGTTTGTGGGGGAGTCAGTGTTGGGCAGTCAGTGTGGGGGAGTCAGTGTCGGCGGGAGTCAGTGTCGGGGGGACTCAGTGTTTGGGGGGGCGTCAGTGTAGGGGGAGTCAGTATGGGGGGGGAGTCAATGTGGGGAGTCAGTGTGGGGTGGGAGTCAATGTGGGGGAGTCA
The DNA here is from genome assembly GCF_044704955.1 of Pristiophorus japonicus. Classification (NCBI taxonomy): domain Eukaryota; kingdom Metazoa; phylum Chordata; class Chondrichthyes; family Pristiophoridae; genus Pristiophorus; species Pristiophorus japonicus. The sequence continues at coordinate 55,355,903 of NC_091992.1, forward strand.
GTGTGGGGGGGAGTCAGTGTGGGGGGGCGTCAGTGTAGGGGGAGTCAGTATGGGGTGGGAGTCAATGTGGGGGAGTCAGTGTGGGGGGGAGTGAGTGTGGGAGAGTCAGTGTGGGGGGAGTCAGTGTGGGGGGGGAGTCAGTGTTGGGGGGGAGTCAGTGTGGTGGCGAGTCAGTGTGGAGTGGAGTCAGTGTGGGGAAGTCAGTGTGGGGCGGAGTCAGTGTGGGGGAGTCAATGTGGGGAGTCAGTGTGGGGGGGGGGCGGGAGTCAGTGTGGGCGGAGTCAGTGTGGGGGGTGTCAGTGTGGGGGTGGATAGTCAGTGTGGGGGAGTCAGTGTGGGGGGAGTCAGTATGGGGGAGTCAGTGTGGGGGGGTCAGTTTGGGGGAGTTAGTGTGGGGAGAGTCAGTGTGGGGGAGTCAGTGTGGGGGAGTCAGTGTGTGGGGAGTCAGTGACGGGAGTCAGTGTGGGGGGGGTCAGTGTGTGGGGAGTTAGTGTGGGGGAGTCAGTGCAGGGGGGTCAGTGTGGGGGAGTCAGTGTGGGGGAGTCAGTGTGTGGGGAGTCAGTGTGGGGGAGTCAGTGTGGGGGATCAGTGTGTGGGGAGCCAGTGTGGGGGAGTCAGTGTGGGGCGGTCAGTGTGGGGGGGGTCAGTGTCTGGGGAGTCAGTGTGAGGGAGTCAGTGTGTGGGGAGTCAGTGTGTGGGGAGTCAGTGTGGGGGGGTCAGTGTGGGGGGGTCAGTGTGGGGGAGTCAGTGTGGGGGGAGTCAGTGTGGGGGGCAGTGTGGGGGAGTCAGTGTGGGGAGATCAGTGTGGGGGAGTCAGTGTGGGGGAGTCAGTGTGGGGGGGTCAGTGTATGGGGGAGTCAGTGTGTGGGAGTCAGTGTCTGGGAGTCAGTGTGGGGGGAGTCAGTTTGTGGGGGATTCAGTGTGGGGCAGTCAGTGTGGGGGAGTCAGTGTAGCGGGGAGTCAGTGTGGGGGGGTCAGTGTGGGGGAGTCAGTGTGTGGGGAGTCAGTGTGTGGGGAGTCAGTGTGGGGGAGTCAGTGTGGTGAGGTCAGTGTGTGGGGAGTCAGTGTGGGGGAGTCAGTGTGGGGGGGTCAGTGTGGGGTGGTCAGTGTGAGCGAGTCAGTGTGTGGGGAGTCAGTGTGTGGGGAGTCAGTGTGAGGGAGTCAGTGTGGGGGGGGTCAGTGTGGGGGAGTCAGTGTGGGGTTCAGTGTGTGGGGGTCAGTGTGGGGGGAGTAAGTGTGGGGGGGTCAGTGTGGGGGAGTCAGTGTGGGGTTCAGTGTGGGGGAGCCAGTGTGGGGTGGGAGTCAGTTTGGGGGGGGGAGTCAGTGTGGTGGGCAGTCAGTGTGGGGGGGTCAGTGTGGGGGGAGACAGTGTGGGGGGAGTCAGTGTGGTGGGCAGTCAGTGTGGGGGAGTCAGTGTGGGGGGAGACAGTGTGGGGAGGAGGATTCAGTGTGTGGGGGAGTCAGTGTGTGGGAGTCAGTGTGGGGGGAGTCAGTTTGTGGGGGAGTCAGTGTGGGGCAGTCAGTGTGGGGGAGTCAGTGTCGGGGGGAGTCAGTGTGGGTGGACTCAGTGTTTGGGAGTCAGTTTAGGGGGAGTCAGTGTGGGGGGTCAGTGTGGGGGGGAGTCAGTGTGGGGGGGAGTGAGTGTGGGAGAGTCAGTGTGGGGGGAGTCAGTATGGGGGGTGTCAGTGTGGGGGGTCAGTGTGGGGGAACCAGTGTGGGGGAGTCAGTGTGGGGGGGAGTCAGTGTTGGGGGGGAGTCAGTGTGGGGTGGAGTCAGTGTGGGGAATTCAGTGTGGGGGAGTCAGTGTGGGGGGGAGCGGGAGTCAGTGTGGGGGGGAGTCAGTGTCGGGGGTGGAGTCAGTGTGTGGGGAGTCAGTGTGGGGCGGAGTCAGTGTGGGGGAGTCAATGTGGGGGAGTCAGTGTGGGGGGGGCGGGAGTCAGTGTGGGCGGAGTCAGTGTGGGGGGAGTCAGTGTGGGGGGGGATAGTCAGTGTGGGGGAGTCAGTGTGGGGGGAGTCAGTGTGGGGGGAGTCAGTGTGGGGGGGTCAGTTTGGGGGAGTCAGTGTGGGGAGAGTCAGTGTGGGGGAGTCAGTGTGGGGGAGTCAGTGTGTGGGGAGTCAGTGACGGGAGTCAGTGTGGTGGGGGTCAGTGTGTGGGGAGTCAGTGTAGGGGAGTCAGTATGTGGGGAGTCAGTGTGGGGGAGTCAGTGTGGGGGGGTCAGTGTGTGGGGAGTCAGTGTGGGGGAGTCAGTGTGGGGGGGTCAGTATGGGGGGGTCAGTTTCTGGGGAGTCAGTGTGAGGGAGTCAGTGTGTGGGGAGTCAGTGTGTGGGGAGTCAGTGTGGGGGGGTCAGTGTGGGGGAGTCAGTGTGGGGAGGTCAGTGTGGGGGAGTCAGTGTGGGGGAGTCAGTGTGAGGGGGTCAGTGTGTGGGGGAGTCAGTGTGTGGGAGTCAGTGTGTGGGAGTCAGTGTGGGGGGAGTCAGTTTGTGGGGGAGTCAGTGTGGGGCAGTCAGTGTGGGGGAGTCAGTGTAGGGGGGAGTCAGTGTGGGGGGGAATCAGTGTGGGGGAGTCAGTGTGGGGGGGAGTCAGTGTGGGGAGGAGTCAGTGTGGGGGAGTCAGTGTGCGGGGAGTCAGTATGGGGGGGAGTCAGTTTGGGGGAGTCAGTGTGGGGGGGAGTCAGTGTGGGGGAGTCAGTGTGGGGGGAGTCAGTATGGAGGGTGTCAGTGTGGGGGGTCAGTGTGGGGGACCCAGTGTGGGGGAGTCAGTGTGGGGGAGTCAGTGTGGGGGAGTCAGTTTGTGGGGAGTCAGTGTGTGGGGTGTCAGTGTGTGGGGAGTCAGTATGGGGGAGTCAGTGTGGGGGAGTCAGTGTGGGGGGAGTCAGTGTGGGGGTAGCCAGTGTGGGGGAGTCAGTGTGTGGGGAGTCAGTGTGGGGGTAGTCAGTGTGGGGGAGTCAGTGTGGGGGGAGTCAGTGTGTGGGGAGTCAGTGTGGGGGGGAGGGAGACAGTGTGGGGGGAGTCAGTGTGTGGGGAGTCAGTGTGGGGGGGGAGTCAGTGTGGGGGGGAGTCAGTGTGTGGGGAGTCAGTGTGGGGTGGAGTCAGTGTGGGGGGAGGCAGTGTGGGGGGGAAGTCAGTGTGTCGGGGAGTCAGTGTGGGGACGGGGGAGTCATTCTGGGGGGAGTCAAAGTGGGGCGGGAATCAGTGTGTGGGGTAGTCAGTGTGGGGGGGGAGTCAGTGTGTGGGGGAGTCAGTCTGGGGGTATTCAGTGTGGGGGAGTCAGTGTGGGGGGGAGTCAGTGTTGGGGGCGAGTCAGTGTGTGGAGGAGTCAGTGTGGGGGAGTTTGTGTGTGGGGGAGTCAGTGTGGGGGGGTCAGTGTGGGGGGAGTCAGTGTGGGGGGGGTCAGTGTGGGCGAGACAGTGTGGGTGAGGGGAGTCAGTGTGAGGGGGTCAGTGTGGGGTAAGTCAGTGTGGGGGAGTCAGTGTGGGGGAGTCAGTGTGAGGGGGGGTGTCAGTGTAGGCGAGAGTCAGTGTGTGGGGGAGTCAGTGGGGGGGGGAAGTCAGTGTGGGGGAGACAGTGTGGGGAAGGGGAGTCAGTGTGAGGGGGTCAGAGTGGGGAAAGTCAGTGTGGGGGAATCAGTGTGGGGGAGTCAGTGTGTGGGGTGGAGTCATTGTAGGGGGGAGTCAGTGTGTGGGGGAATCAGTGTGGGGGGGAGTCAGTGTGTGGGGGGATTCAGTGAGGGGGGGGTCAGTGTGTGGGGAGTCTGTGTGGGGGAGTCAGTGTGCAGGGAGTCAGTGTGTGGGGAGTCAGTGTGGGGGTAGTCAGTGTGGGGGGAGTCAGTGTGGGGTAGTCAGTGTGGGGTAGTCAGTGTGGGGGGAGTCAGTGTGGGGGAGTCAGTGTGGGGTAGTCAGTGTGGGGGCAGTCAGTGTGGGGGGAGTCAGTGTGGGGGGGTCAGTGTGTGGGGAGTCAGTGTGGGGGATTCAGTGTGTGGGGCGTCAGTGTGGGGGAGTCAGTATGGGGGGGTCAGTGTGTGGGGAGTCATTGTGGGGGAGTTAATGTGGGGGGGTCAGTGTGGGGGAGTCAGTGTGGGGGAGTCAGTGTGGGGGAGTCAGTGTGGGGGGAGTCAGTGTGGGGGTAGCCAGTGTGGGGGAGTCAGTGTGTGGGGAGTCAGTGTGGGGGTAGTCAGTGTGGGGGAGTCAGTGTGGGGGGAGTCAGTGTGTGGGGAGTCAGTGTGGGGGGGAGGGAGACAGTATGGGGGGAGTCAGTGTGTGGGGAGTCAGTGTGGGGGGGGAGTCAGTGTGGGGGGAGTCAGTGTGTGGGGAGTCAGTGTGGGGTGGAGTCAGTGTGGGGGGAGGCAGTGTGGGGGGGAAGTCAGTGTGTCGGGGAGTCAGTGTGGGGGCGGGGGAGTCATTGTGGGGGGAGTCAGTGTGGGGCGGGGAGTCAGTGTGTGGGGGAGTCAGTGTGGGGGGGGGGGGAGAGTCAGTGTGGGGGGAGTCATTGTGTGGGGTAGTTAGTGTGGGGCGGGAGTCAGAGTGGGGCGGGAATCAGTGTGTGGGGTAGTCAGTGTGGGGGGGGAGTCAGTGTGTGGGGTAGTCAGTCTGGGGGTATTCAGTGTGGGGGAGTCAGTGTGGGGGGGAGTCAGTGTTGGGGGCGAGTCAGTGTGTGGAGGAGTCAGTGTGGGGGAGTTAGTGTGTGGGGGAGTCAGTGTGGGGGGGTCAGTGTGGGGGGGGTCAGTGTGGGGGGGGGTCAGTGTGGGCGAGACAGTGTGGGTGAGGGGAGTCAGTGTGAGGGGGTCAGTGTGGGGTAAGTCAGTGTGGGGGAGTCAGTGTGGGGGAGTCAGTGTGTGGGGGGGAGTCAGTGTAGGGGAGAGTCAGTGTGTGGGGGAGTCAGTGTGGGGGGGAGTCAGTGTGTGGGGGGATTCAGTGAGGGGGGGTCAGTGTGTGGGGAGTCTGTGTGGGTGAGTCAGTGTGCAGGGAGTCAGTGTGTGGGGAGTCAGTGTGGGGGGAGTCAGTGTGGGGGGAGTCAGTGTGGGGTAGTCAGTGTGGGGTAGTCAGTGTGGGGGGAGTCAGTGTGGGGGAGTCAGTGTGGGGTAGTCAGTGTGGGGGCAGTCAGTGTGGGGGGAGTCAGTGTGGGGGGGTCAGTGTGTGGGGAGTCAGTGTGGGGGATTCAGTGTGTGGGGCGTCAGTGTGGGGGAGTCAGTATGGGGGGGTCAGTGTGTGGGGAGTCATTGTGGGGGAGTCAATGTGGGGGGGTCAGTGTGGGGGAGTCAGTGTGGGGGAGTCAGTGTGTGGGGAGTCAGTGTGGGGGAGTCAGTGTGGGGGGGTCAGTGTGTGGGGAGTCAGTGTGGGGGAGTCAGTGTGGGGGGGTCAGTGTGTGGGGAGTCAGTGTGGGGGAGTCAGTGCGTGGGGAGACAGTGTGCGGTAGTCAGTGTGGGGGGAGTCAGTGTGGGGGAGTCAGTGTGGGGGAGTCAGTATGGGGGGGTCAGTGTGTGGGGAGTCATTGTGGGGGAGTCAATGTGGGGGGGTCAGTGTGGGGGAGTCAGTGTGGGGGAGTCAGTGTGTGGGGAGTCAGTGTGGGGGAGTCAGTGTGGGGGGGTCAGTGTGTGGGGAGTCAGTGTGGGGGAGTCAGTGTGGGGGGGTCAGTGTGTGGGGAGTCAGTGTGGGGGAGTCAGTGCGTGGGGAGACAGTGTGCGGTAGTCAGTGTGGGGGGAGTCAGTGTGGGGGAGTCAGTGTGGGGGGGGGGTAAGTGTGTGGGGAGTCAGTGTGGGGGAATCAGTGTGGGGGGGTCAGTGTGGGGGAGTCAGTGTGGGGGAGTCAGTGTGTGGGGAGTCGGTGAGGGGGGAATTCAGTGTGGGGGGGTCAGTGTGGGGGAGTCACTGTGGGGGAGTCAGAGTAGGGGGGGGTGAGTCAGTGTGTGGGGGAGTCAGTGTGGGGGAGTCAGTGTGTTGGGGGGAGTCAGTGTGGGGGGGTCAGTGTGGGGGGGGTAAGTGTGTGGGGAGTCAGTGTGGGGGAATCAGTGTGGGGGGGTCAGTGTGGGGGAGTCAGTGTCGGGGAGTCAGTGTGTGGGGAGTCGGTGAAGGGGGAATTCAGTGTGGGGGGGTCAGTGTGGGGGAGTCACTGTGGGGGAGTCAGAGTAGGGGGGGTGGTGAGTCAGTGTGTGGGGGAGTCAGTGTGAGGGGGAGTCTGTTGGGGGGAGTCAGTGTGTCGGGGGGAGCCAGTGTGGGGGGTAGTCAGTGTGTGGTGGGGAGTCAGTGTGTGGGGAAGTCAGTGTGGGGTAGTCAGTGTGGGGGAGTCAGTGTGGGGGAGTCAGTGTGTTGGGGGGAGTCAGTGTGGGGGGGTCAGTGTTGGGGAAGTCAGTGTGTGGGGGAGTCAATGTGGAGGGTGGAGTCAGTGTGGGGTAGAGTCAGTGTGGGGGAGAAAGTGTGGGGGAAGGGGGTCAGTGTGGGAGAAGTCAGTCTGTGGGGGAGTCAGTGTGGGGGGAGTCCGTTGGGGGGAGTCAGTGTGTCCGGGGGAGTCAGTGTTGGGGGGAGTCAATGTGTGGGGGGGAGTCAGTGTGGGGGGGAGTCAGTGTGTGGGGGAGTCAGTGTGGGGGGGAGTCAGTGTGTGGGGGAGTCAGTGTGGGGGGAGGAGTCAGTGTGGGGGGCAGTCTGTGTGGGGGAGTCAGTGTGGGAGAGTCAGTGTGCGGGGGGGGGGGGAAGTCACTGTGTGGGGGAGTCAGTGTGGGGGGGGGGAGAGTCAGTGTGGGGGGAGTCATTGTGGGGGAGTCAATGTGGAGGGGAGTCAGTGTTGGGGGCGAGTCAGTGTGTGGAGGAGTCAGTGTGGGGGAGTTAGTGTGTGGGGAAGTCAGTGTGGGGGGATCAGTGTGGGGGGAGTCAGTGTGGGGGGGCTCAGTGTCGGGGAGACAGTGTGGGGGAGTGGAGTCAGTGTGAGGGGGTCAGAGTGGGGGAAGTCAGTGTGGGGGAATCAGTGTGGGGGAGTCAGTGTGTGGGGTGGAGTCATTGTAGGGGGGAGTCAGTGTGTGGGGGAGTCAGTGTGCAGGGAGTCAGTGTGGGACGAGTCAGTGTGGGGGTAGTCAGTGTGGGGGAGTCAGTGTGTGGGGAGTCAGTGTGGGGGGTGTCAGTGTGGGGGGAGTCAGTGTGGGGTAGTCAGTGTGGGGTTGTCAGTGTGGGGGGAGTCAGTGTGGGGGAGTCAGTGTGGGGGGAGTCAGTGTGGGGGGGTCAGTGTGTGGGAAGTCAGTGTGGGGGGGGTCAGTGTGTGGGGAGTCAGTGTGGGGGATTCAGTGTGTGGGGCGTCAGTGTGGGGGAGTCAGTATGGGGGGAGTCAGTGTGGGGGGAGTCAGTGTGGGGTAGTCAGTGTGGCGGGGGTCAGTGTGGGCGAGACAGTGTGGGGGAGGGGAGTCAGTGTGAGGGGGTCAGTGTGGGGGAAGTCAGTGTGGGGGAGTCAGTGTGTGGGGGGGAGTCAGTGTAGGGGGGAGTCAGAGTGGGGGAAGTCAGTGTGGGGGAATCAGTGTGGGGGAGTCAGTGTGTGGGGTGGAGTCATTGTAGGGGAGAGTCAGTTTGTGGGGGAGTCAGTGTGCAGGGAGTCAGTGTGGGGGGAGTCAGTGTGGGGGAGTCAGTGTGTGGGGTGTCAGTGTGGGGGGAGTCAGTGTGGGGTAGTCAGTGTGGGGTAGTCAGTGTGGGGGGAGTCAGTGTGGGGGAGTCAGTGTGGGGGAGTCAGTGCGTGGGGAGACAGTGTGCGGTAGTCAGTGTGGGGGGAGTCAGTGTGGGGGAGTCAGTGTGGGGGGGGGTAAGTGTGTGGGGAGTCAGTGTGGGGGAATCAGTGTGGGGGGGTCAGTGTGGGGGAGTCAGTGTGGGGGAGTCAGTGTGTGGGGAGTCGGTGAGGGGGGAATTCAGTGTGGGGGGGTCAGTGTGGGGGAGTCACTGTGGGGGAGTCAGAGTAGGGGGGGGTGAGTCAGTGTGTGGGGGAGTCAGTGTGGGGGAGTCAGTGTGTTGGGGGGAGTCAGTGTGGGGGGGTCAGTGTGGGGGGGGTAAGTGTGTGGGGAGTCAGTGTGGGGGAATCAGTGTGGGGGGGTCAGTGTGGGGGAGTCAGTGTGGGGGAGTCAGTGTGTGGGGAGTCGGTGAAGGGGGAATTCAGTGTGGGGGGGTCAGTGTGGGGGAGTCACTGTGGGGGAGTCAGAGTAGGGGGGGTGGTGAGTCAGTGTGTGGGGGAGTCAGTGTGAGGGGGAGTCTGTTGGGGGGAGTCAGTGTGTCGGGGGGAGCCAGTGTGGGGGGTAGTCAGTGTGTGGTGGGGAGTCAGTGTGTGGGGAAGTCAGTGTGGGGTAGTCAGTGTGGGGGAGTCAGTGTGGGGGAGTCAGTGTGTTGGGGGGAGTCAGTGTGGGGGGGTCAGTGTTGGGGAAGTCAGTGTGTGGGGGAGTCAAAGTGGAGGGTGGAGTCAGTGTGGGGTAGAGTCAGTGTGGGGGAGAAAGTGTGGGGGAAGGGGGTCAGTGTGGGAGAAGTCAGTCTGTGGGGGAGTCAGTGTGGGGGGAGTCCGTTGGGGGGAGTCAGTGTGTCCGGGGGAGTCAGTGTTGGGGGGAGTCAATGTGTGGGGGGGAGTCAGTGTGGGGGGGAGTCAGTGTGTGGGGGAGTCAGTGTGGGGGGGAGTCAGTGTGTGGGGGAGTCAGTGTGGGGGGAGGAGTCAGTGTGGGGGGCAGTCTGTGTGGGGGAGTCAGTGTGGGAGAGTCAGTGTGCGGGGGGGGGGGGAAGTCACTGTGTGGGGGAGTCAGTGTGGGGGGGGGGAGAGTCAGTGTGGGGGGAGTCATTGTGGGGGAGTCAGTGTGGAGGGGAGTCAGTGTTGGGGGCGAGTCAGTGTGTGGAGGAGTCAGTGTGGGGGAGTTAGTGTGTGGGGAAGTCAGTGTGGGGGGATCAGTGTGGGGGGAGTCAGTGTGGGGGGGCTCAGTGTCGGGGAGACAGTGTGGGGGAGTGGAGTCAGTGTGAGGGGGTCAGAGTGGGGGAAGTCAGTGTGGGGGAATCAGTGTGGGGGAGTCAGTGTGTGGGGTGGAGTCATTGTAGGGGGGAGTCAGTGTGTGGGGGAGTCAGTGTGCAGGGAGTCAGTGTGGGACGGGTCAGTGTGGGGGTAGTCAGTGTGGGGGAGTCAGTGTGTGGGGAGTCAGTGTGGGGGGTGTCAGTGTGGGGGGAGTCAGTGTGGGGTAGTCAGTGTGGGGTTGTCAGTGTGGGGGGAGTCAGTGTGGGGGAGTCAGTGTGGGGGGAGTCAGTGTGGGGGGGTCAGTGTGTGGGAAGTCAGTGTGGGGGGGGTCAGTGTGTGGGGAGTCAGTGTGGGGGATTCAGTGTGTGGGGCGTCAGTGTGGGGGAGTCAGTATGGGGGGAGTCAGTGTGGGGGGAGTCAGTGTGGGGTAGTCAGTGTGGCGGGGGTCAGTGTGGGCGAGACAGTGTGGGGGAGGGGAGTCAGTGTGAGGGGGTCAGTGTGGGGGAAGTCAGTGTGGGGGAGTCAGTGTGTGGGGGGGAGTCAGTGTAGGGGGGAGTCAGAGTGGGGGAAGTCAGTGTGGGGGAATCAGTGTGGGGGAGTCAGTGTGTGGGGTGGAGTCATTGTAGGGGAGAGTCAGTTTGTGGGGGAGTCAGTGTGCAGGGAGTCAGTGTGGGGGAGTCAGTGTGGGGGAGTCAGTGTGTGGGGTGTCAGTGTGGGGGGAGTCAGTGTGGGGTAGTCAGTGTGGGGTAGTCAGTGTGGGGGGAGTCAGTGTGGGGGAGTCAGTGTGGGGGAGTCAGTGTGTGGGGAGTCAGTGTGTGGGGTGTCAGTGTGTGGGGAGTCAGTATGGGGGGGAGTCAGTTTGGGGGAGTCAGTGTGGGGGGAGTCAGTGTGGGGGAGTCAGTGTGGGGGGAGTCAGTATGGGGGGTGTCAGTGTGGGGGGTCAGTGTGGGGGACCCAGTGTGGGGGAGTCAGTGTGGGGGAGTCAGTGTGGGGGAGTCAGTGTGTGGGGAGTCAGTGTGTGGGGTGTCAGTGTGTGGGGAGTCAGTATGGCGGAGTCAGTGTGGGGGAGTCAGTGTGGGGGGAGTCAGTGTGTGGGGAGTCAGTGTGTGGGGTGTCAGTGTGTGGGGAGTCAGTATGGGGGGGAGTCAGTTTGGGGGAGTCAGTGTGGGGGGAGTCAGTGTGGGGGAGTCAGTGTGGGGGGAGTCAGTATGGGGGGTGTCAGTGTGGGGGGTCAGTGTGGGGGACCCAGTGTGGGGGAGTCAGTGTGGGGGAGTCAGTGTGGGGGAGTCAGTGTGTGGGGAGTCAGTGTGTGGGGTGTCAGTGTGTGGGGAGTCAGTATGGCGGAGTCAGTGTGGGGGAGTCAGTGTGGGGGGAGTCAGTGTGGGGGTAGCCAGTGTGGGGGAGTCAGTGTGTGGGGAGTCAGTGTGGGGGTAGTCAGTGTGGGGGAGTCAGTGTGGGGGGATTCAGTGTGTGGGGAGTCAGTGTGGGGGGGAGGGAGACAGTGTGGGGGGAGTCAGTGTGTGGGGAGTCAGTGTGGGGGGGGAGTCAGTGTGGGGGGGAGTCAGTGTGTGGGGAGTCAGTGTGGGGTGGAGTCAGTGTGGGGGGAGGCAGTGTGGGGGGGAAGTCAGTGTGTCGGGGAGTCAGTGTGGGGGCGGGGGAGTCATTCTGGGGGGAGTCAGTGTGGGGCGGGGAGTCAGTGTGTGGGGGAGTCAGTGTGGGGGGGGGGAGAGTCAGTGTGGGGGGAGTCATTGTGTGGGGTAGTTAGTGTGGGGCGGGAGTCAGAGTGGGGCGGGAATCAGTGTGTGGGGTAGTCAGTGTGGGGGGGGAGTCAGTGTGTGGGGGAGTCAGTGTTGGGGGCGAGTCAGTGTGTGGAGGAGTCAGTGTGGGGGAGTTAGTGTGTGGGGGAGTCAGTGTGGGGGAGTCAGTGTGGGGGGAGTCAGTGTGGGGGGGTCAGTGTGGGCGAGACAGTGTGGGTGAGGGGAGTCAGTGTGAGGGGGTCAGTGTGGGGTAAGTCAGTGTGGGGGAGTCAGTGTGGGGGAGTCAGTGTGAGGGGGGGAGTCAGTGTAGGGGAGAGTCAGTGTGTGGGGGAGTCAGTGGGGGGGGGGAAGTCAGTGTGGGGAAGACAGTGTGGGGGAGGGGAGTCAGTGTGAGGGGGTCAGAGTGGGGAAAGTCAGTGTGGGGGAATCAGTGTGGGGGAGTCAGTGTGTGGGGTGGAGTCATTGTAGGGGGGAGTCAGTGTGTGGGGGAGTCAGTGTGGGGGGGAGTCAGTGTGTGGGGGGATTCAGTGAGGGGGGGGTCAGTGTGTGGGGAGTCTGTGTGGGGGAGTCAGTGTGCAGGGAGTCAGTGTGTGGGGAGTCAGTGTGGGGGGAGTCAGTGTGGGGGGAGTCAGTGTGGGGTAGTCAGTGTGGGGTAGTCAGTGTGGGAGGAGTCAGTGTGGGGGAGTCAGTGTGGGGTAGTCAGTGTGGGGGCAGTCAGTGTGGGGGGAGTCAGTGTGGGGGGTCAGTGTGTGGGGAGTCAGTGTGGGGGATTCAGTGTGTGGGGCATCAGTGTGGGGGAGTCAGTATGGGGGGGTCAGTGTGTGGGGAGTCATTGTGGGGGAGTCAATGTGGGGGAGTCAGTGTGGGGGAGTCAGTGTGGGGGGAGTCAGTGTGGGGGTAGCCAGTGTGGGGGAGTCAGTGTGTGGGGAGTCAGTGTGGGGGTAGTCAGTGTGGGGGAGTCAGTGTGGGGGGAGTCAGTGTGTGGGGAGTCAGTGTGGGGGGGAGGGAGACAGTGTGGGGGGAGTCAGTGTGTGGGGAGTCAGTGTGGGGGGGGAGTCAGTGTGGGGGGAGTCAGTGTGTGGGGAGTCAGTGTGGGGTGGAGTCAGTGTGGGGGGAGGCAGTGTGGGGGGGAAGTCAGTGTGTCGGGGAGTCAGTGTGGGGGCGGGGGAGTCATTGTGGGGGGAGTCAGTGTGGGGCAGGGAGTCAGTGTGTGGGGGAGTCAGTGTGGGGGGGGGGAGAGTCAGTGTGGGGGGAGTCATTGTGTGGGGTAGTTAGTGTGGGGCGGGAGTCAGAGTGGGGCGGGAATCAGTGTGTGGGGTAGTCAGTGTGGGGGGGGAGTCAGTGTGTGGGGGAGTCAGTCTGGGGGTATTCAGTGTGGGGGAGTCAGTGTGGGGGGGAGTCAGTGTTGGGGGCGAGTCAGTGTGTGGAGGAGTCAGTGTGGGGGAGTTAGTGTGTGGGGGAGTCAGTGTGGAGGGGTCAGTGTGGGGGGAGTCAGTGTGGGGGGGGTCAGTGTGGGCGAGACAGTGTGCGTGAGGGGAGTCAGTGTGAGGGGGTCAGTGTGGGGTAAGTCAGTGTGGGGGAGTCAGTGTGGGGGGAGTCAGTGTGGGGGCAGTCAGTGTGGGGTAGTCAGTGTGGGGTAGTCAGTGTGGGGGGAGTCAGTGTGGGGGAGTCAGTGTGGGGGCAGTCAGTGTGGGGGAGTCAGTGTGGGGGGGTCAGTGTGTGGGGAGTCAGTGTGGGGGATTCAGTGTGTGGGGCGTCAGTGTGGGGGAGTCAGTATGGGGGGGTCAGTGTGTGGGGAATCATTGTGGGGGAGTCAATGTGGGGGGGTCAGTGTGGGGGAGTCAGTGTGGGGGAGTCAGTGTGTGGGGAGTCAGTGTGGGGGAGTCAGTGTGGGGGGGTCAGTGTGTGGGGAGTCAGTGTGGGGGAGTCAGTGTGGGGGGGTCAGTGTGTGGGGAGTCAGTGTGGGGGAGTCAGTGCGTGGGGAGTCAGTGTGCGGTAGTCAGTGTGGGGGGAGTCAGTGTGGGGGAGTCAGTGTGGGGGGGGTAAGTGTGTGGGGAGTCAGTGTGGGGGAATCAGTGTGGGGGGGTCAGTGTGGGGGAGTCAGTGTGGGGGAGTCAGTGTGTGGGGAGTCGGTGAGGGGGGAATTCAGTGTGGGGGGGTCAGTGTGGGGGAGTCACTGTGGGGGAGTCAGAGTAGGGGGGGGTGAGTCAGTGTGTGGGGGAGTCAGTGTGTTGGGTAAGTCAGTGTGGGGGGGTCAGTGTGGGGGAAGTCAGTGTGTGGGGGAGTCAGTGTGGGGGGAGTCAGTGTGGGGGGGAGTCAGTGTGTAGGGGAGTCAGTGTGAGGGAGAGTCTGTTGGGGGGAGTCAGTGTGTCGGGGGGAGTCAGTGTGGGGGGTAGTCAGTGTGTGGTGGGGAGTCAGTGTGTGGGGAAGTCAGTGTGGGGGAGTCAGTGTGGGGGAGTCAGTGTGTTGGGGGGAGTCAGTGTGTGGGGGAGTCAATGTGGGGGGTGGAGTCAGTGTGGGGTAGAGTCAGTGTGGGGGAGACAGTGTGGGGGAAGGGGGTCAGTGTGGGGGAAGTCAGTGTGTGGGGGAGTCAGTGTGGGGGGAGTCTGTTGGGGGGAGTCAGTGTGTCGGGGGGAGTCAGTGTTGGGGGGAGTCAATGTGTGGGGGGGAGTCAGTGTGGGGGGGAGTCAGTGTGTGGGGGAGTCAGTGTGGGGGGGAGTCAGTGTGTGGGGGAGTCAGTGTGGGGGGAGGAGTCAGTGTGGGGGGCAGTCTGTGTGGGGGAGTCAGTGTGGGAGAGTCAGTGTGCGGGGGGGGGAAGTCAGTGTGTGGGGGAGTCAGTGTGGGGGGAGTCGGTGAGGGGGGAATTCAGTGTGGGGGGGTCAGTGTGGGGGAGTCACTGTGGGGGAGTCAGAGTAGGGGGGGGTGAGTCAGTGTGGAGGGGAGTCAGTGTTGGGGGCGAGTCAGTTTGTGGAGGAGTCAGTGTGGGGGAGTTAGTGTGTGGGGAAGTCAGTGTGGGGGGATCAGTGTGGGGGGAGTCAGTGTGGGGGGGCTCAGTGTAGGGGAGACAGTGTGGGGGAGTGGAGTCAGTGTGAGGGGGTCAGAGTGGGGGAAGTCAGTGTGGGGGAATCAGTGTGGGGGAGTCAGTGTGTGGGGTGGAGTCATTGTAGGGGGGAGTCAGTGTGTGGGGGAGTCAGTGTGGGGGGGAGTCAGTGTGTGGGGGGAGTCAGTGGGGGAGGGGGTCAGTGTGTGGGGAGTCTGTGTGGGGGAGTCAGTGTGCAGGGAGTCAGTGTGGGACGAGTCAGTGTGGGGGTAGTCAGTGTGGGGGAGTCAGTGTGTGGGGAGTCAGTGTGGGGGGAGTCAGTGTGGGGGGAGTCAGTGTGGGGTAGTCAGTGTGGGGTTGTCAGTGTGGGGGGAGTCAGTGTGGGGGAGTCAGTGTGGGGGGAGTCAGTGTGGGGGGAGTCAGTGTTGGGGGGTCAGTGTGTGGGCAGTCAGTGTGGGGGGGGTCAGTGTGTGGGGAGTCAGTGTGGGGGATTCAGTGTGTGGGGCGTCAGTGTGGGGGAGTCAGTATGGGGGAGTCAGTGTGGGGGGAGTCAGTGTGGGGGGGCTCAGTGTCGGGGAGACAGTGTGGGGGAGTGGAGTCAGTGTGAGGGGGTCAGAGTGGGGGAAGTCAGTGTGGGGGAATCAGTGTGGGGGAGTCAGTGTGTGGGGTGGAGTCATTGTAGGGGGGAGTCAGTGTGTGGGGGAGTCAGTGTGGGGGGTGTCAGTGTGGGGGGAGTCAGTGTGGGGTAGTCAGTGTGGGGTTGTCAGTGTGGGGGGAGTCAGTGTGGGGGAGTCAGTGTGGGGGGAGTCAGTGTGGGGGGGTCAGTGTGTGGGAAGTCAGTGTGGGGGGGGTCAGTGTGTGGGGAGTCAGTGTGGGGGATTCAGTGTGTGGGGCGTCAGTGTGGGGGAGTCAGTATGGGGGGAGTCAGTGTGGGGGGAGTCAGTGTGGGGTAGTCAGTGTGGCGGGGGTCAGTGTGGGCGAGACAGTGTGGGGGAGGGGAGTCAGTGTGAGGGGGTCAGTGTGGGGGAAGTCAGTGTGGGGGAGTCAGTGTGTGGGGGGGAGTCAGTGTAGGGGGGAGTCAGAGTGGGGGAAGTCAGTGTGGGGGAATCAGTGTGGGGGAGTCAGTGTGTGGGGTGGAGTCATTGTAGGGGAGAGTCAGTTTGTGGGGGAGTCAGTGTGCAGGGAGTCAGTGTGGGGGAGTCAGTGTGGGGGAGTCAGTGTGTGGGGTGTCAGTGTGGGGGGAGTCAGTGTGGGGTAGTCAGTGTGGGGTAGTCAGTGTGGGGGGAGTCAGTGTGGGGGAGTCAGTGTGGGGGAGTCAGTGTGTGGGGAGTCAGTGTGTGGGGTGTCAGTGTGTGGGGAGTCAGTATGGGGGGGAGTCAGTTTGGGGGAGTCAGTGTGGGGGGAGTCAGTGTGGGGGAGTCAGTGTGGGGGGAGTCAGTATGGGGGGTGTCAGTGTGGGGGGTCAGTGTGGGGGACCCAGTGTGGGGGAGTCAGTGTGGGGGAGTCAGTGTGGGGGAGTCAGTGTGTGGGGAGTCAGTGTGTGGGGTGTCAGTGTGTGGGGAGTCAGTATGGCGGAGTCAGTGTGGGGGAGTCAGTGTGGGGGGAGTCAGTGTGTGGGGAGTCAGTGTGTGGGGTGTCAGTGTGTGGGGAGTCAGTATGGGGGGGAGTCAGTTTGGGGGAGTCAGTGTGGGGGGAGTCAGTGTGGGGGAGTCAGTGTGGGGGGAGTCAGTATGGGGGGTGTCAGTGTGGGGGGTCAGTGTGGGGGACCCAGTGTGGGGGAGTCAGTGTGGGGGAGTCAGTGTGGGGGAGTCAGTGTGTGGGGAGTCAGTGTGTGGGGTGTCAGTGTGTGGGGAGTCAGTATGGCGGAGTCAGTGTGGGGGAGTCAGTGTGGGGGGAGTCAGTGTGGGGGTAGCCAGTGTGGGGGAGTCAGTGTGTGGGGAGTCAGTGTGGGGGTAGTCAGTGTGGGGGAGTCAGTGTGGGGGGAGTCAGTGTGTGGGGAGTCAGTGTGGGGGGGAGGGAGACAGTGTGGGGGGAGTCAGTGTGTGGGGAGTCAGTGTGGGGGGGGAGTCAGTGTGGGGGGGAGTCAGTGTGTGGGGAGTCAGTGTGGGGTGGAGTCAGTGTGGGGGGAGGCAGTGTGGGGGGGAAGTCAGTGTGTCGGGGAGTCAGTGTGGGGGCGGGGGAGTCATTCTGGGGGGAGTCAGTGTGGGGCGGGGAGTCAGTGTGTGGGGGAGTCAGTGTGGGGGGGGGAGAGTCAGTGTGGGGGGAGTCATTGTGTGGGGTAGTTAGTGTGGGGCGGGAGTCAGAGTGGGGCGGGAATCAGTGTGTGGGGTAGTCAGTGTGGGGGGGGAGTCAGTGTGTGGGGGAGTCAGTGTTGGGGGCGAGTCAGTGTGTGGAGGAGTCAGTGTGGGGGAGTTAGTGTGTGGGGGAGTCAGTGTGGGGGAGTCAGTGTGGGGGGAGTCAGTGTGGGGGGGTCAGTGTGGGCGAGACAGTGTGGGTGAGGGGAGTCAGTGTGAGGGGGTCAGTGTGGGGTAAGTCAGTGTGGGGGAGTCAGTGTGGGGGAGTCAGTGTGAGGGGGGGAGTCAGTGTAGGGGAGAGTCAGTGTGTGGGGGAGTCAGTGGGGGGGGGGAAGTCAGTGTGGGGAAGACAGTGTGGGGGAGGGGAGTCAGTGTGAGGGGGTCAGAGTGGGGAAAGTCAGTGTGGGGGAATCAGTGTGGGGGAGTCAGTGTGTGGGGTGGAGTCATTGTAGGGGGGAGTCAGTGTGTGGGGGAGTCAGTGTGGGGGGGAGTCAGTGTGTGGGGGGATTCAGTGAGGGGGGGGTCAGTGTGTGGGGAGTCTGTGTGGGGGAGTCAGTGTGCAGGGAGTCAGTGTGTGGGGAGTCAGTGTGGGGGGAGTCAGTGTGGGGGGAGTCAGTGTGGGGTAGTCAGTGTGGGGGAGTCAGTGTGGGGGAGTCAGTGTGGGGGGAGTCAGTGTGGGGGTAGCCAGTGTGGGGGAGTCAGTGTGTGGGGAGTCAGTGTGGGGGTAGTCAGTGTGGGGGAGTCAGTGTGGGGGGAGTCAGTGTGTGGGGAGTCAGTGTGGGGGGGAGGGAGACAGTGTGGGGGGAGTCAGTGTGTGGGGAGTCAGTGTGGGGGGGGAGTCAGTGTGGGGGGAGTCAGTGTGTGGGGAGTCAGTGTGGGGTGGAGTCAGTGTGGGGGGAGGCAGTGTGGGGGGGAAGTCAGTGTGTCGGGGAGTCAGTGTGGGGGCGGGGGAGTCATTGTGGGGGGAGTCAGTGTGGGGCGGGGAGTCAGTGTGTGGGGGAGTCAGTGTGGGGGGGGGGAGAGTCAGTGTGGGGGGAGTCATTGTGTGGGGTAGTTAGTGTGGGGCGGGAGTCAGAGTGGGGCGGGAATCAGTGTGTGGGGGAGTCAGTCTGGGGGTATTCAGTGTGGGGGAGTCAGTGTGGGGGGGAGTCAGTGTTGGGGGCGAGTCAGTGTGTGGAGGAGTCAGTGTGGGGGAGTTAGTGTGTGGGGGAGTCAGTGTGGAGGGGTCAGTGTGGGGGGAGTCAGTGTGGGGGGGGTCAGTGTGGGCGAGACAGTGTGCGTGAGGGGAGTCAGTGTGAGGGGGTCAGTGTGGGGTAAGTCAGTGTGGGGGAGTCAGTGTGGGGGGAGTCAGTGTGGGGGCAGTCAGTGTGGGGTAGTCAGTGTGGGGTAGTCAGTGTGGGGGGAGTCAGTGTGGGGGAGTCAGTGTGGGGGCAGTCAGTGTGGGGGAGTCAGTGTGGGGGGGTCAGTGTGTGGGGAGTCAGTGTGGGGGATTCAGTGTGTGGGGCGTCAGTGTGGGGGAGTCAGTATGGGGGGGTCAGTGTGTGGGGAATCATTGTGGGGGAGTCAATGTGGGGGGGTCAGTGTGGGGGAGTCAGTGTGGGGGAGTCAGTGTGTGGGGAGTCAGTGTGGGGGAGTCAGTGTGGGGGGGTCAGTGTGTGGGGAGTCAGTGTGGGGGAGTCAGTGTGGGGGGGTCAGTGTGTGGGGAGTCAGTGTGGGGGAGTCAGTGCGTGGGGAGTCAGTGTGCGGTAGTCAGTGTGGGGGGAGTCAGTGTGGGGGAGTCAGTGTGGGGGGGGTAAGTGTGTGGGGAGTCAGTGTGGGGGAATCAGTGTGGGGGGGTCAGTGTGGGGGAGTCAGTGTGTGGGGAGTCGGTGAGGGGGGAATTCAGTGTAGGGGGGTCAGTGTGGGGGAGTCACTGTGGGGGAGTCAGAGTAGGGGGGGGTGAGTCAGTGTGTGGGGGAGTCAGTGTGTTGGGTAAGTCAGTGTGGGGGGGTCAGTGTGGGGGAAGTCAGTGTGTGGGGGAGTCAGTGTGGGGGGAGTCAGTGTGGGGGGGAGTCAGTGTGTAGGGGAGTCAGTGTGAGGGAGAGTCTGTTGGGGGGAGTCAGTGTGTCGGGGGGAGTCAGTGTGGGGGGTAGTCAGTGTGTGGTGGGGAGTCAGTGTGTGGGGAAGTCAGTGTGGGGGAGTCAGTGTGGGGGAGTCAGTGTGTGGGGAGTCAGTGTGCGGTAGTCAGTGTGGGGGGAGTCAGTGTGGGGGAGTCAGTGTGGGGGGGGTAAGTGTGTGGGGAGTCAGTGTGGGGGAATCAGTGTGGGGGGGTCAGTGTGGGGGAGTCAGTGTGGGGGAGTCAGTGTGTGGGGAGTCGGTGAGGGGGGAATTCAGTGTGGGGGGGTCAGTGTGGGGGAGTCACTGTGGGGGAGTCAGAGTAGGGGGGGGTGAGTCAGTGTGTGGGGGAGTCAGTGTGTTGGGTAAGTCAGTGTGGGGGGGTCAGTGTGGGGGAAGTCAGTGTGTGGGGGAGTCAGTGTGGGGGGAGTCAGTGTGGGGGGGAGTCAGTGTGTAGGGGAGTCAGTGTGAGGGAGAGTCTGTTGGGGGGAGTCAGTGTGTCGGGGGGAGTCAGTGTGGGGGGTAGTCAGTGTGTGGTGGGGAGTCAGTGTGTGGGGAAGTCAGTGTGGGGGAGTCAGTGTGGGGGAGTCAGTGTGTTGGGGGGAGTCAGTGTGTGGGGGAGTCAATGTGGGGGGTGGAGTCAGTGTGGGGTAGAGTCAGTGTGGGGGAGACAGTGTGGGGGAAGGGGGTCAGTGTGGGGGAAGTCAGTGTGTGGGGGAGTCAGTGTGGGGGGAGTCTGTTGGGGGGAGTCAGTGTGTCGGGGGGAGTCAGTGTTGGGGGGAGTCAATGTGTGGGGGGGAGTCAGTGTGGGGGGGAGTCAGTGTGTGGGGGAGTCAGTGTGGGGGGGAGTCAGTGTGTGGGGGAGTCAGTGTGGGGGGAGGAGTCAGTGTGGGGGGCAGTCTGTGTGGGGGAGTCAGTGTGGGAGAGTCAGTGTGCGGGGGGGGGGAAGTCAGTGTGTGGGGGAGTCAGTGTGGGGGGAGTCGGTGAGGGGGGAATTCAGTGTGGGGGGGTCAGTGTGGGGGAGTCACTGTGGGGGAGTCAGAGTAGGGGGGGGTGAGTCAGTGTGGAGGGGAGTCAGTGTTGGGGGCGAGTCAGTTTGTGGAGGAGTCAGTGTGGGGGAGTTAGTGTGTGGGGAAGTCAGTGTGGGGGGATCAGTGTGGGGGGAGTCAGTGTGGGGGGGCTCAGTGTAGGGGAGACAGTGTGGGGGAGTGGAGTCAGTGTGAGGGGGTCAGAGTGGGGGAAGTCAGTGTGGGGGAATCAGTGTGGGGGAGTCAGTGTGTGGGGTGGAGTCATTGCAGGGGGGAGTCAGTGTGTGGGGGAGTCAGTGTGGGGGGGAGTCAGTGTGTGGGGGGAGTCAGTGGGGGAGGGGGTCAGTGTGTGGGGAGTCTGTGTGGGGGAGTCAGTGTGCAGGGAGTCAGTGTGGGACGAGTCAGTGTGGGGGTAGTCAGTGTGGGGGAGTCAGTGTGTGGGGAGTCAGTGTGGGGGGAGTCAGTGTGGGGGGAGTCAGTGTGGGGTAGTCAGTGTGGGGTTGTCAGTGTGGGGGGAGTCAGTGTGGGGGAGTCAGTGTGGGGGGAGTCAGTGTGGGGGGAGTCAGTGTTGGGGGGTCAGTGTGTGGGCAGTCAGTGTGGGGGGGGTCAGTGTGTGGGGAGTCAGTGTGGGGGATTCAGTGTGTGGGGCGTCAGTGTGGGGGAGTCAGTATGGGGGAGTCAGTGTGGGGGGAGTCAGTGTGGGGGGGCTCAGTGTGGGGGAGTCAGTGTGTGGGGAGTCAGTGTGGGGGGAGTCAGTGTGGGGGGAGTCAGTGTGGGGTAGTCAGTGTGGGGTTGTCAGTGTGGGGGGAGTCAGTGTGGGGGAGTCAGTGTGGGGGGAGTCAGTGTGGGGGGAGTCAGTGTTGGGGGGTCAGTGTGTGGGCAGTCAGTGTGGGGGGGGTCAGTGTGTGGGGAGTCAGTGTGGGGGATTCAGTGTGTGGGGCGTCAGTGTGGGGGAGTCAGTATGGGGGAGTCAGTGTGGGGGAGTCAGTGTGTGGGGTGGAGTCATTGTAGGGGGGAGTCAGTGTGTGGGGGAGTCAGTGTGGGGGGGGAGTCAGTGTGTGGGGGAGTCAGTGTTGGGGGCGAGTCAGTGTGTGGAGGAGTCAGTGTGCAGGGAGTCAGTGTGGGACGAGTCAGTGTGGGGGTAGTCAGTGTGGGGGAGTCAGTGTTTGGGGAGTCAGTGTGGGGGGAGTCAGTGTGGGGGGAGTCAGTGTGGGGTAGTCAGTGTGGGGTTGTCAGTGTGGGGGGAGTCAGTGTGGGGGAGTCAGTGTGGGGGGAGTCAGTGTGGGGGGAGTCAGTGTTGGGGGGTCAGTGTGTGGGCAGTCAGTGTGGGGGGGTCAGTGTGTGGGGAGTCAGTGTGGGGGATTCAGTGTGTGGGGCGTCAGTGTGGGGGAGTCAGTATGGGGGAGTCAGTGTGGGGGAGTCAGTGTGTGGGGTGGAGTCATTGTAGGGGGGAGTCAGTGTGTGGGGGAGTCAGTGTGGGGGGGGAGTCAGTGTGTGGGGGAGTCAGTGTTGGGGGCGAGTCAGTGTGTGGAGGAGTCAGTGTGGGGGAGTTAGTGTGTGGGGGAGTCAGTGTGGGGGAGTCAGTGTGGGGGGAGTCAGTGTGGGGGGGTCAGTGTGGGCGAGACAGTGTGGGTGAGGGGAGTCAGTGTGAGGGGGTCAGTGTGGGGTAAGTCAGTGTGGGGGAGTCAGTGTGGGGGAGTCAGTGTGAGGGGGGGAGTCAGTGTAGGGGAGAGTCAGTGTGTGGGGGAGTCAGTGGGGGGGGGAAGTCAGTGTGGGGAAGACAGTGTGGGGGAGGGGAGTCAGTGTGAGGGGGTCAGAGTGGGGAAAGTCAGTGTGGGGGAATCAGTGTGGGGGAGTCAGTGTGTGGGGTGGAGTCATTGTAGGGGGGAGTCAGTGTGTGGGGGAGTCAGTGTGGGGGGGAGTCAGTGTGTGGGGGGATTCAGTGAGCGGGGGGTCAGTGTGTGGGGAGTCTGTGTGGGGGAGTCAGTGTGCAGGGAGTCAGTGTGTGGGGAGTCAGTGTGGGGGGAGTCAGTGTGGGGGGAGTCAGTGTGGGGTAGTCAGTGTGGGGTAGTCAGTGTGGGAGGAGTCAGTGTGGGGGAGTCAGTGTGGGGGAGTCAGTGTGGGGGCAGTCAGTGTGGGGGGAGTCAGTGTGGGGGGTCAGTGTGTGGGGAGTCAGTGTGGGGGATTCAGTGTGTGGGGCATCAGTGTGGGGGAGTCAGTATGGGGGGGTCAGTGTGTGGGGAGTCATTGTGGGGGAGTCAATGTGGGGGAGTCAGTGTGGGGGAGTCAGTGTGGGGGGAGTCAGTGTGGGGGTAGCCAGTGTGGGGGAGTCAGTGTGTGGGGAGTCAGTGTGGGGGTAGTCAGTGTGGGGGAGTCAGTGTGGGGGGAGTCAGTGTGTGGGGAGTCAGTGTGGGGGGGAGGGAGACAGTGTGGGGGGAGTCAGTGTGTGGGGAGTCAGTGTGGGGGGGGAGTCAGTGTGGGGGGAGTCAGTGTGTGGGGAGTCAGTGTGGGGTGGAGTCAGTGTGGGGGGAGGCAGTGTGGGGGGGAAGTCAGTGTGTCGGGGAGTCAGTGTGGGGGCGGGGGAGTCATTGTGGGGGGAGTCAGTGTGGGGCGGGGAGTCAGTGTGTGGGGGAGTCAGTGTGGGGGGAGGGGAGAGTCAGTGTGGGGGGAGTCATTGTGTGGGGTAGTTAGTGTGGGGCGGGAGTCAGAGTGGGGCGGGAATCAGTGTGTGGGGTAGTCAGTGTGGGGGGGGAGTCAGTGTGTGGGGGAGTCAGTCTGGGGGTATTCAGTGTGGGGGAGTCAGTGTGGGGGGGAGTCAGTGTTGGGGGCGAGTCAGTGTGTGGAGGAGTCAGTGTGGGGGAGTTAGTGTGTGGGGGAGTCAGTGTGGGGGGGTCAGTGTGGGGGGAGTCAGTGTGGGGGGGGTCAGTGTGGGCGAGACAGTGTGGGTGAGGGGAGTCAGTGTGAGGGGGTCAGTGTGGGGTAAGTCAGTGTGGGGGAGTCAGTGTGGGGGGAGTCAGTGTGGGGGCAGTCAGTGTGGGGTAGTCAGTGTGGGGTAGTCAGTGTGGGGGGAGTCAGTGTGGGGGAGTCAGTGTGGGGGCAGTCAGTGTGGGGGAGTCAGTGTGGGGGGGTCAGTGTGTGGGGAGTCAGTGTGGGGGATTCAGTGTGTGGGGCGTCAGTGTGGGGGAGTCAGTATGGGGGGGTCAGTGTGTGGGGAATCATTGTGGGGGAGTCAATGTGGGGGGGTCAGTGTGGGGGAGTCAGTGTGGGGGAGTCAGTGTGTGGGGAGTCAGTGTGGGGGAGTCAGTGTGGGGGGGTCAGTGTGTGGGGAGTCAGTGTGGGGGAGTCAGTGTGGGGGGGTCAGTGTGTGGGGAGTCAGTGTGGGGGAGTCAGTGCGTGGGGAGTCAGTGTGCGGTAGTCAGTGTGGGGGGAGTCAGTGTGGGGGAGTCAGTGTGGGGGGGGTAAGTGTGTGGGGAGTCAGTGTGGGGGAATCAGTGTGGGGGGGTCAGTGTGGGGGAGTCAGTGTGGGGGAGTCAGTGTGTGGGGAGTCGGTGAGGGGGGAATTCAGTGTGGGGGGGTCAGTGTGGGGGAGTCACTGTGGGGGAGTCAGAGTAGGGGGGGGTGAGTCAGTGTGTGGGGGAGTCAGTGTGGGGGAGTCAGTGTGTTGGGTAAGTCAGTGTGGGGGGGTCAGTGTGGGGGAAGTCAGTGTGTGGGGGAGTCAGTGTGGGGGGAGTCAGTGTGGGGGGGAGTCAGTGTGTGGGGGAGTCAGTGTGAGGGAGAGTCTGTTGGGGGGAGTCAGTGTGTCGGGGGGAGTCAGTGTGGGGGGTAGTCAGTGTGTGGTGGGGAGTCAGTGTGTGGGGAAGTCAGTGTGGGGGAGTCAGTGTGGGGGAGTCAGTGTGTTGGGGGGAGTCAGTGTGTGGGGGAGTCAATGTGGGGGGTGGAGTCAGTGTGGGGTAGAGTCAGTGTGGGGGAGACAGTGTGGGGGAAGGGGGTCAGTGTGGGGGAAGTCAGTGTGTGGGGGAGTCAGTGTGGGGGGAGTCTGTTGGGGGGAGTCAGTGTGTCGGGGGGAGTCAGTGTTGGGGGGAGTCAATGTGTGGGGGGGAGTCAGTGTGGGGGGGAGTCAGTGTGTGGGGGAGTCAGTGTGGGGGGGAGTCAGTGTGTGGGGGAGTCAGTGTGGGGGGAGGAGTCAGTGTGGGGGGCAGTCTGTGTGGGGGAGTCAGTGTGGGAGAGTCAGTGTGCGGGGGGGGGAAGTCAGTGTGTGGGGGAGTCAGTGTGGGGGGAGTCGGTGAGGGGGGAATTCAGTGTAGGGGGGTCAGTGTGGGGGAGTCACTGTGGGGGAGTCAGAGTAGGGGGGTGAGTCAGTGTGGAGGGGAGTCAGTGTTGGGGGCGAGTCAGTTTGTGGAGGAGTCAGTGTGGGGGAGTTAGTGTGTGGGGAAGTCAGTGTGGGGGGATCAGTGTGGGGGGAGTCAGTGTGGGGGGGCTCAGTGTAGGGGAGACAGTGTGGGGGAGTGGAGTCAGTGTGAGGGGGTCAGAGTGGGGGAAGTCAGTGTGGGGGAATCAGTGTGGGGGAGTCAGTGTGTGGGGTGGAGTCATTGTAGGGGGGAGTCAGTGTGTGGGGGAGTCAGTGTGGGGGGGAGTCAGTGTGTGGGGGGAGTCAGTGGGGGAGGGGGTCAGTGTGTGGGGAGTCTGTGTGGGGGAGTCAGTGTGCAGGGAGTCAGTGTGGGACGAGTCAGTGTGGGGGTAGTCAGTGTGGGGGAGTCAGTGTGTGGGGAGTCAGTGTGGGGGGAGTCAGTGTGGGGGGAGTCAGTGTGGGGTAGTCAGTGTGGGGTTGTCAGTGTGGGGGGAGTCAGTGTGGGGGAGTCAGTGTGGGGGGAGTCAGTGTGGGGGGAGTCAGTGTTGGGGGGTCAGTGTGTGGGGAGTCAGTGTGGGGGGGGTCAGTGTGTGGGGAGTCAGTGTGGGGGATTCAGTGTGTGGGGCGTCAGTGTGGGGGAGTCAGTATGGGGGGAGTCAGTGTGGGGGGAGTCAGTGTGGGGGGGCTCAGTGTGGGGGAGACAGTGTGGGGGAGGGGAGTCAGTGTGAGGGGGTCAGAGTGGGGAAAGTCAGTGTGGGGGAGTCAGTGTGGGGGAGTCAGTGTGTGGGGTGGAGTCATTGTAGGGGGGAGTCAGTGTGTGGGGGAGTCAGTGTGGGGGGGAGTCAGTGTGTGGGGGGATTCAGTGAGGGGGGGGTCAGTGTGTGGGGAGTCTGTGTGGGGGAGTCAGTGTGCAGGGAGTCAGTGTGTGGGGAGTCAGTGTGGGGGGAGTCAGTGTGGGGGGAGTCAGTGTGGGGTAGTCAGTGTGGGGTAGTCAGTGTGGGGGGAGTCAGTGTGGGGGAGTCAGTGTGGGGTAGTCAGTGTGGGGGCAGTCAGTGTGGGGGGAGTCAGTGTGGGGGGGTCAGTGTGTGGGGAGTCAGTGTGGGGGATTCAGTGTGTGGGGCGTCAGTGTGGGGGAGTCAGTATGGGGGGATCAGTGTGTGGGGAATCATTGTGGGGGAGTCAATGTGGGGGGGTCAGTGTGGGGGAGTCAGTGTGGGGGAGTCAGTGTGTGGGGAGTCAGTGTGGGGGAGTCAGTGTGGGGGGGTCAGTGTGTGGGGAGTCAGTGTGGGGGAGTCAGTGTGGGGGGGTCAGTGTGTGGGGAGTCAGTGTGGGGGAGTCAGTGCGTGGGGAGTCAGTGTGCGGTAGTCAGTGTGGCAGAATCAGTGTGGGGGGGTCAGTGTGGGGGAGTCAGTGTGGGGGAGTCAGTGTGTGGGGAGTCGGTGAGGGGGGAATTCAGTGTGGGGGGGTCAGTGTGGGGGAGTCACTGTGGGGGAGTCAGAGTAGGGGGGGGTGAGTCAGTGTGTGGGGGAGTCAGTGTGGGGGAGTCAGTGTGTTGGGGGGAGTCAGTGTGGGGGGGTCAGTGTGGGGGAAGTCAGTGTGTGGGGGAGTCAGTGTGTGGGGAGTCAGTGTGGGGGGGAGTCAGTGTGTGGGGGAGTCAGTGTGAGGGAGAGTCTGTTGGGGGGAGTCAGTGTGTCGGGGGGAGTCAGTGTGTCGGGGGGAGTCAGTGTGGGGGGTAGTCTGTGTGTGGTGGGGAGTCAGTGTGTGGGGAAGTCAGTGTGGGGGAGTCAGTGTGGGGGAGTCAGTGTGTTGGGGGGAGTCAGTGTGGGGGGGTCAGTGTGGGGGAAGTCAGTGTGTGGGGGAGTCAATGTGGGGGGTGGAGTCAGTGTGGGGTAGAGTCAGTGTGGGGGAGACAGTGTGGGGGAAGGGGGTCAGTGTGGGGGAAGTCAGTGTGTGGGGGAGTCAGTGTGGGGGGAGTCTGTTGGGGGGAGTCAGTGTGTCGGGGGGAGTCAGTGTTAGGGGGAGTCAATGTGTGGGGGGGAGTCAGTGTGGGGGGGAGTCAGTGTGTGGGGGAGTCAGTGTGGGGGGGAGTCAGTGTGTGGGGGAGTCAGTGTGGGGGGAGGAGTCAGTGTGGGGGGCAGTCTGTGTGGGGGAGTCAGTGTGGGAGAGTCAGTGTGCGGGGGGGGGGAAGTCAGTGTGTGGGGGAGTCAGTGTGGGGGGGGGAGAGTAAGTGTGGGGGGAATCATTGTGGGGGAGTCAGTGTGGAGGGGAGTCAGTGTTGGGGGCGAGTCAGTGTGTGGAGGAGTCAGTGTGGGGGAGTTAGTGTGTGGGGAAGTCAGTGTGGGGGGATCAGTGTGGGGGGAGTCAGTGTGGGGGGGCTCAGTGTAGGGGAGACAGTGTGGGGGAGTGGAGTCAGTGTGAGGGGGTCAGAGTGGGGGAAGTCAGTTTGGGGGAATCAGTTTGGGGGATTCAGTGTGTGGGGTGGAGTCATTGTAGGGGGGAGTCAGTGTGTGGGGGAGTCAGTGTGGGGGGGAGTCAGTGTGTGGGGGGAGTCAGTGGGGGAGGGGGTCAGTGTGTGGGGAGTCTGTGTGGGGGAGTCAGTGTGCAGGGAGTCAGTGTGGGACGAGTCAGTGTGGGAGTAGTCAGTGTGGGGGAGTCAGTGTGTGGGGAGTCAGTGTGGGGGGAGTCAGTGTGGGTGGAGTCAGTGTGGGGGAGTCAGTGTGGGGGGAGTCAGTGTGGGGGGAGTCAGTGTGTGGGGAGTCAGTGTGGGGGGGTCAGTGTGTGGGGAGTCAGTGTGGGGTAGTCAGTGTGGGGTAGTCAGTGTGGCGGGGGTCAGTGTGGGCGAGACAGTGTGGGGGAGGGGAGTCAGTGTGAGGGGGTCAGTGTGGGGGAAGTCAGTGTGGGGGAGTCAGTGTGTGGGGGGGAGTCAGTGTAGGGGGGAGTCAGAGTGGGGGAAGTCAGTGTGGGTGAATCAGTGTGGGGGAGTCAATGTGTGGGGTGGAGTCATTGTAGGGGAGAGTCAGTTTGTGGGGGAGTCAGTGTGCAGGGAGTCAGTGTGGGGGGGGTCAGTGTTGGGGAGTCACTGTCGGGGAGTCAGAGTGGGGGGGGTGAGTCAGTGTATGGGGGAATCAGTGTGGGGGAGTCAGTGTGTTGGGGGGAGTCAGTGTGGGGGGGTCAGTGTGGGGGAAGTCAGTGTGTGGGGGAGTCAGTGTGAGGTGGAGTCTGTTGGGGGGAGTCAGTGTGTCGGGGGGAGTCAGTGTAGGGGGGAGTCAGTGTGTGGGGGGGAGTCAGTGTGTGGGGGAGTCACTGTGGGGGGCAGTCAGTGTGGGGGAGTCAGTGTGGGGGAGTCAGTGTGGGGGAGTCAGTGTGTTGAGGGGAGTCAGTGTGGGGGGGTCAGTGTGGGGGAAGTCAGTGTGTGGGGGAGTCAATGTGGGGGGTGGAGTCAGTGTGGGGGGGAGTCAGTGTGGGGGAGACAGTGTGGGGGAGGGGGGTCAGTGCGGGAGAAGTCAGTGTGTGGGGGAGTCAGTGTGGGGGGAGTCAGTGTGGGGGGGAGTCTGTTGGGGGGAGTTAGTGTGTCGGGGTGAGTCAGTGTTGGGGGAGTCAGTATGTGGGGGGGAGTCAGTGTGTGGGGGAGTCAGTGTGGGGGGGAGTCAGTGTGGGGGGGAGTCAGTGTGTGGGGGGAGTCAGTGTGGGGGGGAGTCATTGTGTGGGGGTCTCAGTGTGGGGGGGAGTCATTGTGTGGGGGAGTCAGTGTGAGGAGAGGATTCAGTGTGGGGGGCAGTCAGTTTGGGGGAGTAAGTGTGGGGGGGCCAGTGTTGGGGAGTCTGTGTGGGGGAGTCAGTGTGGGAGAGTCAGTGTGCGGGGGGCGGGGGGAAGTCAGTGTGTGGGGAGTCAGTGTGGGGGGAGTCAGTGTGGGGGGGAAGTCAGTGTGTGGGGGAGTCAGTGTGGGGGCGGGGGAGTCATTGTGGGGGGAGTCAGTGTGGGGCGGGGAGTCAGTGTGTGGGGGAGTCAGTGTGGGGGGTAGTCAGTGTGGGGGGGAGTCAGTGTGGGGGGGGAGTCAGTGTGTGGAGGAGTCAGTGTGGGGGAGTCAGTGTGTGGGGGAGTCAGTGTGGGGGGATTCAGTGTGGGGGAGTCAGTGTGGAGGGGAGTCAGTGTTGGGGGCGAGTCAGTGTGTGGAGGAGTCAGTGTGGGGGAGTTAGTGTGTGGGGGAGTCAGTGTGGGGGGGTCAGTGTGGGGGGAGTCAGTGTGGGGGAGAGGAGTCAGTGTGAGGGGGTCAGAGTGGGGGAAGTCAGTGTGGGGGAATCAGTGTGGGGGAGTCAGTGTGTGGGGTGGAGTCATTGTAGGGGGGAATCAGTGTGTGGGGGAGTCAGTGTGGGGGGGAGTCAGTGTGTGGGGGGAGTCAGTATGGGGGGGTCAGTGTGTGGGGAGTCATTGTGTGGGGGTCTCAGTGTGGGGGGGAGTCATTGTGTGGGGGGAGTCAGTGTGGGGCGGGGAGTCAGTGTGTGGGGGAGTCAGTGTGGGGGGTAGTCAGTGTGGGGGGGAGTCAGTGTGTGGAGGAGTCAGTGTGGGGGAGTTAGTGTGTGGGGGAGTCAGTGTAGGGGGGGTCAGTGTGGGGGGAGTCAGTGTGGGGGAGGGGAGTCAGTGTGAGGGGGTCAGAGTGGGGGAAGTCAGTGTGGGGGAATCAGTGTGGGGGAGTCAGTGTGTGGGGTGGAGTCATTGTAGGGGGGAATCAGTGTGTGGGGGAGTCAGTGTGGGGGGGAGTCAGTGTGTGGGGGGAGTCAGTGAAGGGGGGAGTCAGTGTGTGGGGGAGTCAGTGTGGGGGGATTCAGTGTGGGGGAGTCAGTGTGGAGGGGAGTCAGTGTTGGGGGCGAGTCAGTTTGTGGAGGAGTCAGTGTGGGGGAGTTAGTGTGTGGGAGGGTCAGTGTGGGGGGGTCAGTGTGGGGGGAGTCAGTGTGGGGGGGCTCAGTGTGGGGGAGACAGTGTGGGGGAGGGGAGTCAGTGTGAGGGGGTCAGAGTGGGGGAAGTCAGTGTGGGGGAATCAGTGTGGGGGAGTCAGTGTGTGGGGTGGAGTCATTGTAGGGGGGAGTCAGTGTGTGGGGGAGTCAGTGTGGGGGGGAGTCAGTGTGTGGGGGGAGTCAATGAAGGGGGGGGTCAGTGTGTGGGGAGTCTGTGTGGGGGCGTCAGTGTGCGGGGAGTCAGTGTGGGGGGAGTCAGTGTGGGGTAGTCAGTGTGGGGGAGTCAGTGTGTGGGGAGTCAGTGTGGGGGGAGTCAGTGTGGGGGGAGTCAGTGTGGGGTAGTCAGTGTGGCGTAGTCAGTGTGGGGGGAGTCAGTGTGGGGGAGTCAGTGTGGGGAGTCAGTGTGGGGGTGTCAGTGTGGGGGGGGTCAGTGTGTGGGGAGTCAGTGTGGGGGAGTCAGTGTGGGGGAGTCAGTATGGGGGGGTCACTGTGTGGGGAGTCATTGTGGGGGAGTCAGTGTGGGGGGGTCAGTGTGGGGGAGTCAGTGCGGGGGAGTCAGTGTGTGGCGAGTCAGTGTCGGGGGGTCAGTGTGTGGGGAGTCAGTGTGCGGTAGTCAGTGTGGGGGAGTCAGTGTGGGGGAATCAGTGTGGGTGAGTCAGTGTGGGGGAGTCAGTGTGTGGGGAGTCAGTGAGGGGGGGATTCAGTGTGGGGGGGTCAGTGTGGGGGAGTCATGTGGGGGAGTCAGAGTGGGGGAGGGGTGAGTCAGTGTGTGGGGGAGTCAGTGTGGGGGAGTCAGTGTGGGGGGGGAGTCAGTGTGGGGGGGGGTGTCAGTGTGTGGGGAGTCAGTGTGGGGCGGAGTCAGGGTGGTGGAGTCAGTGTGGGGGAGTCAGTGTGTGGGGAGTCAGTGTGGGGGAGTCAGTGTGGGGGAGTCAGTGTTCGGGTAGCCAGTGTGGGGGGGGGAGTCAGTGTGGGGGGGGGAGTCAGTGTGGGCGGGGGGAGTCAGTGTTAGGAGAGTCAGTGTGTGGGGAGTAAGTGTGGGGGCGGAGTCAGTGTGGGGGGAGTCAGATGGGGAGAGTCAGTGTGTGGGGGAGTCAGTGTGGGGGCAGTCAGTATGGGGGGGAGTCAGTTTGGGGGGTCAGTGTGGGGGAGCCAGTGTGGGGGAGTCAATGTGGGGGGTGGAGTCAGTGTGGGGGGGGAGTCAGAGTGGGGGGAAGTCAGTGTGGGTGGGGGAGTCAGTGTGTGGGGAGTCAGTGTGGGGCGGAGTCAGTGAGGGGGAGTCAATGTGGGGGAGTCAGTGTGGGGGGGGGGCGGGAGTCAATGTGTGGGGAGTCAGTGTGGGGTGGAGTCAGTTTGGGGTGTCAGTGTGGGGGGGTCAGTGTTGTGGAGTCAGTGTGGGGGGGGAGTCAGTGTGGGGGGGGAGTCAATGTGTTGGGAGTCAGTGTGAGGGGCAGTCAGTGTGGGGGAGTCAGTGTGTGGTGGGGAGTCAGTGTGTGGGGGAGAGTCAGTGTGTGGGGGTGAGTCAGTGTGGGGGGGGGAGTAAGTGTGTGGGGGAGTCAGTGTGGGGGGGAGTCAGTGTGTGGGGGGAGTCAGTGTGGGGGGAGTCAGTGTGGGGGAGTCACTGAGGGGGTGGTCAGTGTGTGGGGGAGTCAGTGTGTGGGGAGTCAGTGTGGGGGGAGTCAGTGTGGCGGGGGGGGAGAGTCAGTGTGGGGGAGTCAGTGTGGGAAGAGTCAGTGTGTGGGGAGTCAGTGTGGGGGGGGGGAGTCAGTGTGGGGGTGGGGAGTCAGTGTGGGCGGGGGGAGTCAGTGTTGGGAGAGTCAGTGTGTGGGGACTAAGTGTGGGGGGGGAGTCAGTGTGGGGGGGGAGTCAGTGTGGGGGGAAGTCAGTGTGTGGGGAGTCAGTGTGGGGTGGAGTCAGTGTGGGGGGGTCAGTGTGGGGGAGTCAGTGTGGGGGAGTCAGTGTGGGGGGGTGCGGGAGTCAGTGTGTGGGGGAGTCAGTGTGGGGGGGGGAGTCAGTGTGGGTGGGGGAGTCAGTGTGTGGGGAGTCAGTGTGGGGCAGAGTCAGTGAGGGGGAGTCAATGTGGGGGAGTCAGTGTGGGGGGGGGGCGGGAGTCAGTGTGGGCGGAGTCAGTGTGGGGGGAGTCAGTGTCGGGGGGGGAGTCAGTGTGGGGGAGTCAGTGTGGGGGGAGTCAGTGTGGGGAGTCAGTGTGGGGGGAGTCAGTGTGGGGAGTCAGTGTGGGGGTGTCAGTGTGGGGAGAGTCAGTGTGGGGAGAGTCAGTGTGGGGGAGTCAGTGTGGGGGGGTCAGTGTGTGGGGAGTCAGTGTGGGGAGTCAGTGTGGGGGGGGTCAGTGTGTGGGGAGTCAGTGTGGGGGAGTCAGTGCGGGGTGGTCAGTGCGGGGGAGTCAGTGCGGGGGAGTCAGTGTGTGGGGAGTCAGTGTGGGGGAGTCAGTGTGGGGGGGTCAGTGTGTGGGGTGTCAGTGTGGGGGTCAGTTGGGGGGGTCAGTGCGTGCGGAGTCAGTGTGGGGGAGTCAGTGTGGGGGAGTCAGTTGTGGGGTGTCAGTGTGTGGGGAGTCAGTGTGGGGGAGTCAGTGTGGGGGGAGTCAGTGTGTGGGGAGTCAGTGTGGGGGGGGAGTCAGTGTGGGGGGGAAGGAGTCACTGTGGGGGGGGGTCAGTGTGGGAGGTCAGTGTGGGGGAGCCAGTGTGGGGGAGTCAATGTGGGGGGGGAGTCAGTGTGGCGGGAAGTCAGTGTGTGGGGAGTCAGTGTGGGGGGGTCAGTGTGGGGGGGTCAGTGTGGGGGAGTCAGTGTGGGGGGGGGAGTCAGTATGGGGGGGGAGTCAATGTGTCGGGAGTCAGTGTGGGGGGCAGTCAGTGTGGGGGAGTCAGTGTGGGGGAGTCAGTGTGGGGGAGTCAGTGTGTGGTGGGGAGTCAGTGTGTGGGGGAGTCAGTGTGGGGGGTAGTTAGTGTGTGGGGGGAGTTAGTGTGGGGGGGAGTCAGTGTGTGGGGGAGTCAGTGTGTGGGGGGGAGTCAGTGTGGGGGAGTCAGTGTGAGGGGGAGTCTGTGGGGGGGAGTCAGTGTGTGGGGGGGAGTCAGTGTGGGGGAGAGTCAGTGTGTGTGGGGGAGTCAGTGTGGGGGGGGAGTAAGTGTGTGGGGGAGTCAGTGTGGGGGGGAGTCAGTGTGTGGGGGGAGTCAGTGTGGGGGGAGTCAGTGTGGGGGAGTCAGTGAGGGGGGGGTCAGTGTGTGGGGAGTCAGTGTGTGGGGGAGTCAGTGTGGGGGAGTCAGTGTGTGGGGGAGTCAGTGTGGGGGAGTCAGTGTGGGGGGAGTCAGTGTGTGGGGGGAGTCAGTGTGGGGGGAGTCAGTGTGGGGGAGTCAGTGAGGGGGGGGTCAGTGTGTGGGGATTCAGTGTGGGGGGAGTCAGTGTGGGGGGGAGTCAGTGTGGGGGAGTCAGTGTGGGGGGGAGTCAGTGTGGAGGGGGAGTCAGTTTGGGGGAGTCAGTGTGTGGGGGAGTCAGTGTGGGGGAGTCAGTGTGGGGGGGAGTCAGTGTGTGGGGGTAGTCAGTGTGGGGGGGTCAGTGTGTGGGGAGTCAGTGTGGGGGAGTCAGTGTGGGGGGGTCAGTGTGTGGGGAGTCAGTGTGGGGGATTCAGTTTGTGGGGCGTCAGTGTGGGGGAGTCAGTATGGGAGGGTCAGTGTGTGGGGAGTCATTGTGGGGGAGTCAGTGTGGGGGGGTCAGTGTGGGGGAGTCAGTGTGGGGGAGTCAGTGTGTGGTGAGTCAGTGTGGGGGGGTCAGTGTGTGGGGAGTCAGTGTGGGGGAGTCAGTGTGGGGGGGTTAGTGTGTGGGGAGTCAGTGTGGGGGAGTCAGTGCGTGGGGACTCAGTGTGCGGTCGTCAGTGTGGGGGGAGTCAGTGTGGGGGAGTCAGTGTGGGGGGGGTAAGTGTGTGGGGAGTCAGTGTGGGGGAATCAGTGTGGGGGGGTCAGTGTGGGGGAGTCAGTGTGGGGGAGTCAGTGTGTGGGGAGTCAGTGAGGGGGAATTCAGTGTGGGGGAATTCAGTGTGGGGGGGGTCAGTGTTGGGGAGTCACTGTCGGGGAGTCAGAGTGGGGGGTGGTGAGTCAGTGTGTGGGGGAGTCAGTGTGGGGGAGTCAGTGTGTTGGGGGGCGTCAGTGTGGAGGGGTCAGTGTGGGGGAAGTCAGTGTGTGGGGGAGTCAGTGTGAGGGGGAGTCTGTTGGGGGGAGTCAGTGTGTCGGGGGGAGTCAGTGTGGGGGGGAGTCAGTGTGTGGGGGGAGTCAGTGTGTGGGGGAGTCACTGTGGGGGGCAGTCAGTGTGGGGGAGTCAGCGTGGGGGAGTCAGTGTGGGGGAGTCAGTGTGTTGAGGGGAGTCAGTGTGGGGGGGTCAGTGTGGGGGAAGTCAGTGTGTGGGGGAGTCAATGTGGGGGGTGGAGTCAGTGTGGGGGGGAGTCAGTGTGGGGGAGACAGTGTGGGGGAGGCGGGTCAGTGTGGGAGAAGTCAGTGTGTAAGGGAGTCAGTGTGGGGGGAGTCAGTGTGGAGGGGAGTCAGTGTGTGGGGGAGTCAGTGTGAGGTGGAGTCTGTTGGGGGGAGTTAGTGTGTCGGGGTGAGTCAGTGTTGGGGGGAGTCAGTGTGTGGGGGGGAGTCAGTGTGGGGGGGAGTCAGTGTGGGGGGCAGTCAGTGTGGGGGAGTAAGTGTGGGGGGGCCAGTGTGGGGGAGTCTGTGTGGGGGAGTCAGTGTGGGAGAGTCAGTGTGCGGGGGGCGGGGGGAAGTCAGTGTGTGGGGAGTCAGTGTGGGGGGAGTCAGTGTGGGGGGGAAGTCAGTGTGTGGGGGAGTCAGTGTGGGGGCGGGGGAGTCATTGTTGGGGGAGTCAGCATGGGGCGGGGAGTCAGTGTGTGGGGGAGCCAGTGTGGGGGGTAGTCAGTGTGGGGGGGAGTCAGTGTGGGGGGGGAGTCAGTGTGTGGAGGAGTCAGTGTGGGGGAGTCAGTGTGTGGGGGAGTCAGTGTGGGGGGATTCAGTGTGGGGGAGTCAGTGTGGAGGGGAGTCAGTGTTGGGGCGAGTCAGTGTGTGGAGGAGTCAGTGTGGGGGAGTTAGTGTGTGGGGGAGTCAGTGTGGGGGGGTCAGTGTGGGGGGAGTCAGTGTGTGGGGGAGTCAGTGTGGGGGAGTCAGTGTGGGGGGGAGTCAGTGTGTGGGGGGAGTCAGTGTGGGGGGGTCAGTGTGTGGGGAGTCAGTGTGGGGGAGTCAGTGTGGGGGGGTCAGTGTGTGGGGAGTCAGTGTGGGGGATTCAGTTTGTGGGGCGTCAGTGTGGGGGAGTCAGTATGGGAGGGTCAGTGTGTGGGGAGTCATTGTGGGGGAGTCAGTGTGGGGGGGTCAGTGTGGGGGAGTCAGTGTGGGGGAGTCAGTGTGTGGGGAGTCAGTGTGGGGGGGGTCAGTGTGTGTGGAGTCAGTGTGGGGGAGTCAGTGTGGGGGGGTTAGTGTGTGGGGAGTCAGTGTGGGGGAGTCAGTGCGTGGGGACTCAGTGTGCGGTCGTCAGTGTGGGGGGAGTCAGTGTGGGGGAGTCAGTGTGGGGGGGGTAAGTGTGTGGGGAGTCAGTGTGGGGGAATCAGTGTGGGGGGGTCAGTGTGGGGGAGTCAGTGTGGGGGAGTCAGTGTGTGGGGAGTCAGTGAGGGGGAATTCAGTGTGGGGGAATTCAGTGTGGGGGGGGTCAGTGTTGGGGAGTCACTGTCGGGGAGTCAGAGTGGGGGGTGGTGAGTCAGTGTGTGGGGGAGTCAGTGTGGGGGAGTCAGTGTGTTGGGGGGAGTCAGTGTGGGGGGGTCAGTGTGGGGGAAGTCAGTGTGTGGGGGAGTCAGTGTGAGGGGGAGTCTGTTGGGGGGAGTCAGTGTGTCGGGGGGAGTCAGTGTGGGGGGGAGTCAGTGTGTGGGGGGGAGTCAGTGTGTGGGGGAGTCACTGTGGGGGGCAGTCAGTGTGGGGGAGTCAGTGTGGGGGAGTCAGTGTGGGGGAGTCAGTGTGTTGAGGGGAGTCAGTGTGGGGGGGTCAGTGTGGGGGAAGTCAGTGTGTGGGGGAGTCAATGTGGGGGGTGGAGTCAGTGTGGGGGGTAGTCAGTGTGGGGGAGACAGTGTGGGGGAGGCGGGTCAGTGTGGGAGAAGTCAGTGTGTAAGGGAGTCAGTGTGGGGGGAGTCAGTGTGGAGGGGAGTCAGTGTGTGGGGGAGTCAGTGTGAGGTGGAGTCTGTTGGGGGGAGTTAGTGTGTCGGGGTGAGTCAGTGTTGGGGGGAGTCAGTGTGTGGGGGGGAGTCAGTGTGGGGGGGAGTCAGTGTGTGGGGGAGTCAGTGTGGGGGGGAGTCAGTGTGGGGGGGAGTCAGTGTGTGGGGGGAGTCAGTGTGGGGGGGAGTCAGTGTGTGGGGGTCTCAGTGTGGGGGGGAGTCATTGTGTGGGGGAGTCAGTGTGAGGGGAGGAGTCAGTGTGGGGGGCAGTCAGTGTGGGGGAGTAAGTGTGGGGGGGCCAGTGTGGGGGAGTCTGTGTGGGGGAGTCAGTGTGGGAGAGTCAGTGTGCGGGGGGCGGGGGGAAGTCAGTGTGTGGGGAGTCAGTGTGGGGGGAGTCAGTGTGGGGGGGAAGTCAGTGTGTGGGGGAGTCAGTGTGGGGGCGGGGGAGTCATTGTTGGGGGAGTCAGCATGGGGCGGGGAGTCAGTGTGTGGGGGAGCCAGTGTGGGGGGTAGTCAGTGTGGGGGGGAGTCAGTGTGGGGGGGGAGTCAGTGTGTGGAGGAGTCAGTGTGGGGGAGTCAGTGTGTGGGGGAGTCAGTGTGGGGGGGTCAGTGTGGGGGGAGTCAGTGTGGGGGGGCTCAGTGTGGGGGAGACAGTGTGGGGGAGGGGAGTCAGTGTGAGGGGGTCAGAGTGGGGGAAGTCAGTGTGGGGGAATCAGTGTGGGGGAGTCAGTGTGTGGGGTGGAGTCATTGTAGGGGGGAGTCAGTGTGTGGGGGAGTCAGTGTGGGGGGGAGTCAGTGTGTGGGGGGAGTCAGTGAAGGGGGGAGTCAGTGTGTGGGGGAGTCAGTGTGGGGGGATTCAGTGTGGGGGAGTCAGTGTGGAGGGGAGTCAGTGTTGGGGGCGAGTCAGTGTGTGGAGGAGTCAGTGTGGGGGAGTTAGTGTGTGGGGGAGTCAGTGTGGGGGGGTCAGTGTGGGGGGAGTCAGTGTGGGGGGGCTCAGTGTGGGGGAGACAGTGTGGGGGAGGGGCGTCAGTGTGAGGGGGTCAGAGTGGGGGAAGTCAGTGTGGGGGAATCAGTGTGGGGGAGTCAGTGTGTGGGGTGGAGTCATTGTAGGGGGGAGTCAGTGTGTGGGGGAGTCAGTGTGGGGTGGAGTCAGTGTGTGGGGGGAGTCAGTGAAGGGGGGGGGTCAGTGTGTGGGGAGTCTGTGTGGGGGAGTCAGTGTGCGGGGAGTCAGTGTGGGGGGAGTCAGTGTGGGGTAATCAGTGTGGGGGAGTCAGTGTGTGGGGAGTCAGTGTGGGGGGAGTCAGTGTGGGGTAGTCAGTGTGGGGTAGTCAGTGTGGGGGGAGTCAGTGTGGGGGAGTCAGTGTGGGGTAGTCAGTGTGGGGGGAGTCAGTGTGGGGGGAGTCAGTGTGGGGGGGGTCAGTCTGTGGGGAGTCAGTGTGGGGGAGTCAGTGTGGGGGGGGTCAGTGTGTGGGGAGTCAGTGTGGGGGAGTCAGTGTGGGGGAGTCAGTATGGGGGGTTCAGTGTGTGGGGAGTCATTGTGGGGGAGTCAGTGTGGGGGGGTCAATGTGGGGGAGTCAGTGCGGGGGAGTCAGTGTGTGGCGAGTCAGTGTGGGGGGGTCAGTGTGTGGGGAGTCAGTGTGCGGTAGTCAGTGTGGGGGGAGTCAGTGTAGGGGAGTCAGTGTGGGGGAATCAGGGTGGGTGAGTCAGTGTGGGGGAGTCAGTGTGTGGGGAGTCAGTGAGGGGGGGATTCAGTGTGGGGGGGTCAGTGTGGGGGAGTCACTGTGGGGGAGTCAGAGTGGGGGAGGGGTGAGTCAGTGTGTGGGGGAGTCAGTGTGGGGGAGTTAGTGTGGGGGGGGAGTCAGTGTGGGGCGGAGTCAGTGTGGTGGAGTCAGTGTGGGGGAGTCAGTGTGTGGGGAGTCAGTGTGGGGGAGTCAGTGTGGGGGAGTCAGTGTGGGGGTAGCCAGTGTGGGGGAGTCAGTCTGTGGGGAGTCAGTGTGGGGGGAGTCAGTGTGTGGGGAGTCAGTGTGGGGGGGGAGTCAGTGTGGGGGGGGTAGTCAGTGTGGGCGGGGGGAGTCAGTGTTAGGAGAGTCAGTGTGTGGGGAGTAAGTGTGGGGGCGGAGTCAGTGTGGGGGGAGTCAGATGGGGAGAGTCAGTGTGTGGGGGAGTCAGTGTGGGGGCAGTCAGTATGGGGGGGGAGTCAGTTTGTGGGGTCAGTGTGGGGGGGCCAGTGTGGGGGAGTCAATGTGGGGGGTGGAGTCAGTGTGGGGGGGGAGTCAGAGTGGGGGGAAGTCAGTGTGTGGGGAGTCAGTGTGGGGGGGGAGTCAGTGTGGGGGGGGGAGTCAGTGTGGGCGGGGGGAGTCAGTGTTAGGAGAGTCAGTGTGTGGGGAGTAAGTGTGGGGGCGGAGTCAGTGTGGGGGGAGTCAGATGGGGAGAGTCAGTGTGTGGGGGAGTCAGTGTGGGGGCAGTCAGTATGGGGGGGGAGTCAGTTTGTGGGGTCAGTGTGGGGGGGCCAGTGTGGGGGAGTCAATGTGGGGGGTGGAGTCAGTGTGGGGGGGGAGTCAGAGTGGGGGGAAGTCAGTGTGTGGGGAGTCAGTGTGGGGTGGAGTCAGTGTGGGGGGGTCAGTGTGGGGGAGTCAGTGTGGGGGAGTCAGTGTGGGGGGGGGCGGGAGTCATTGTTGGGGGAGTCAGCATGGGGCGGGGAGTCAGTGTGTGGGGGAGCCAGTGTGG
Source organism: Pristiophorus japonicus (assembly GCF_044704955.1). NCBI lineage: Eukaryota > Metazoa > Chordata > Chondrichthyes > Pristiophoridae > Pristiophorus > Pristiophorus japonicus. The sequence goes on from NC_091992.1 coordinate 55,393,284, forward strand.
GGGGTAGTCAGTGTGGGGGGGAGTCAGTGTGGGGGGGGAGTCAGTGTGTGGAGGAGTCAGTGTGGGGGAGTCAGTGTGTGGGGGAGTCAGTGTGGGGGGATTCAGTGTGGGGGAGTCAGTGTGGAGGGGAGTCAGTGTTGGGGGCGAGTCAGTGTGTGGAGGAGTCAGTGTGGGGGAGTTAGTGTGTGGGGGAGTCAGTGTGGGGGGGTCAGTGTGGGGGGAGTCAGTGTGGGGGGGCTCAGTGTGGGGGAGACAGTGTGGGGGAGGGGAGTCAGTGTGAGGGGGTCAGAGTGGGGGAAGTCAGTGTGGGGGAATCAGTGTGGGGGAGTCAGTATGTGGGGTGGAGTCATTGTAGGGGGGAGTCAGTGTGTGGGGGAGTCAGTGTGGGGGGGAGTCAGTGTGTGGGGGGAGTCAGTGAAGGGGGGAGTCAGTGTGTGGGGGAGTCAGTGTGGGGGGATTCAGTGTGGGGGAGTCGGTGTGGAGGGGAGTCAGTGTTGGGGGCGAGTCAGTGTGTGGAGGAGTCAGTGTGGGGGAGTTAGTGTGTGGGGGAGTCAGTGTGGGGGGGTCAGTGTGGGGGGAGTCAGTGTGGGGGGGCTCAGTGTGGGGGAGACAGTGTGGGGGAGGGGCGTCAGTGTGAGGGGGTCAGAGTGGGGGAAGTCAGTGTGGGGGAATCAGTGTGGGGGAGTCAGTGTGTGGGGTGGAGTCATTGTAGGGGGGAGTCAGTGTGTGGGGGAGTCAGTGTGGGGGGGAGTCAGTGTGTGGGGGGAGTCAGTGAAGGGGGGGGGTCAGTGTGTGGGGAGTCTGTGTGGGGGAGTCAGTGTGCGGTAAGTCAGTGTGGGGGGAGTCAGTGTGGGGTAGTCAGTGTGGGGGAGTCAGTGTGTGGGGAGTCAGTGTGGGGGGAGTCAGTGTGGGGGGAGTCAGTGTGGGGTAGTCAGTGTGGGGTAGTCAGTGTGGGGGGAGTCAGTGTGGGGGAGTCAGTGTGGGGTAGTCAGTGTGGGGGGAGTCAGTGTGGGGGGAGTCAGTGTGGGGGGGGTCAGTCTGTGGGGAGTCAGTGTGGGGGAGTCAGTGTGGGGGGGGTCAGTGTGTGGGGAGTCAGTGTGGGGGAGTCAGTGTGGGGGAGTCAGTATGGGGGGGTCAGTGTGTGGGGAGTCATTGTGGGGGAGTCAGTGTGGGGGGGTCAATGTGGGGGAGTCAGTGCGGGGGAGTCAGTGTGTGGCGAGTCAGTGTGGGGGGGTCAGTGTGTGGGGAGTCAGTGTGCGGTAGTCAGTGTGGGGGGAGTCAGTGTAGGGGAGTCAGTGTGGGGGAATCAGGGTGGGTGAGTCAGTGTGGGGGAGTCAGTGTGTGGGGAGTCAGTGAGGGGGGGATTCAGTGTGGGGGGGTCAGTGTGGGGGAGTCACTGTGGGGGAGTCAGAGTGGGGGAGGGGTGAGTCAGTGTGTGGGGGAGTCAGTGTGGGGGAGTTAGTGTGGGGGGGGAGTCAGTGTGGGGCGGAGTCAGTGTGGTGGAGTCAGTGTGGGGGAGTCAGTGTGTGGGGAGTCAGTGTGGGGGAGTCAGTGTGGGGGAGTCAGTGTGGGGGTAGCCAGTGTGGGGGAGTCAGTCTGTGGGGAGTCAGTGTGGGGGGAGTCAGTGTGTGGGGAGTCAGTGTGGGGGGGGAGTCAGTGTGGGGGGGGGGAGTCAGTGTGGGCGGGGGGAGTCAGTGTTAGGAGAGTCAGTGTGTGGGGAGTAAGTGTGGGGGCGGAGTCAGTGTGGGGGGAGTCAGATGGGGAGAGTCAGTGTGTGGGGGAGTCAGTGTGGGGGCAGTCAGTATGGGGGGGGAGTCAGTTTGTGGGGTCAGTGTGGGGGGGCCAGTGTGGGGGAGTCAATGTGGGGGGTGGAGTCAGTGTGGGGGGGGAGTCAGAGTGGGGGGAAGTCAGTGTGTGGGGAGTCAGTGTGGGGGGGGAGTCAGTGTGGGGGGGGGAGTCAGTGTGGGCGGGGGGAGTCAGTGTTAGGAGAGTCAGTGTGTGGGGAGTAAGTGTGGGGGCGGAGTCAGTGTGGGGGGAGTCAGATGGGGAGAGTCAGTGTGTGGGGGAGTCAGTGTGGGGGCAGTCAGTATGGGGGGGGAGTCAGTTTGTGGGGTCAGTGTGGGGGGGCCAGTGTGGGGGAGTCAATGTGGGGGGTGGAGTCAGTGTGGGGGGGGAGTCAGAGTGGGGGGAAGTCAGTGTGTGGGGAGTCAGTGTGGGGTGGAGTCAGTGTGGGGGGGTCAGTGTGGGGGAGTCAGTGTGGGGGAGTCAGTGTGGGGGGGGGCGGGAGTCATTGTTGGGGGAGTCAGCATGGGGCGGGGAGTCAGTGTGTGGGGGAGCCAGTGTGGGGGGTAGTCAGTGTGGGGGGGAGTCAGTGTGGGGGGGGAGTCAGTGTGTGGAGGAGTCAGTGTGGGGGAGTCAGTGTGTGGGGGAGTCAGTGTGGGGGGATTCAGTGTGGGGGAGTCAGTGTGGAGGGGAGTCAGTGTTGGGGGCGAGTCAGTGTGTGGAGGAGTCAGTGTGGGGGAGTTAGTGTGTGGGGGAGTCAGTGTGGGGGGGTCAGTGTGGGGGGAGTCAGTGTGGGGGGGCTCAGTGTGGGGGAGACAGTGTGGGGGAGGGGAGTCAGTGTGAGGGGGTCAGAGTGGGGGAAGTCAGTGTGGGGGAATCAGTGTGGGGGAGTCAGTATGTGGGGTGGAGTCATTGTAGGGGGGAGTCAGTGTGTGGGGGAGTCAGTGTGGGGGGGAGTCAGTGTGTGGGGGGAGTCAGTGAAGGGGGGAGTCAGTGTGTGGGGGAGTCAGTGTGGGGGGATTCAGTGTGGGGGAGTCGGTGTGGAGGGGAGTCAGTGTTGGGGGCGAGTCAGTGTGTGGAGGAGTCAGTGTGGGGGAGTTAGTGTGTGGGGGAGTCAGTGTGGGGGGGTCAGTGTGGGGGGAGTCAGTGTGGGGGGGCTCAGTGTGGGGGAGACAGTGTGGGGGAGGGGCGTCAGTGTGAGGGGGTCAGAGTGGGGGAAGTCAGTGTGGGGGAATCAGTGTGGGGGAGTCAGTGTGTGGGGTTCATTGTAGGGGGGAGTCAGTGTGTGGGGGAGTCAGTGTGGGGGGGAGTCAGTGTGTGGGGGGAGTCAGTGAAGGGGGGGGGTCAGTGTGTGGGGAGTCTGTGTGGGGGAGTCAGTGTGCGGTAAGTCAGTGTGGGGGGAGTCAGTGTGGGGTAGTCAGTGTGGGGGAGTCAGTGTGTGGGGAGTCAGTGTGGGGGGAGTCAGTGTGGGGGGAGTCAGTGTGGGGTAGTCAGTGTGGGGTAGTCAGTGTGGGGGGAGTCAGTGTGGGGGAGTCAGTGTGGGGTAGTCAGTGTGGGGGGAGTCAGTGTGGGGGGAGTCAGTGTGGGGGGGGTCAGTCTGTGGGGAGTCAGTGTGGGGGAGTCAGTGTGGGGGGGGTCAGTGTGTGGGGAGTCAGTGTGGGGGAGTCAGTGTGGGGGAGTCAGTATGGGGGGGTCAGTGTGTGGGGAGTCATTGTGGGGGAGTCAGTGTGGGGGGGTCAATGTGGGGGAGTCAGTGCGGGGGAGTCAGTGTGTGGCGAGTCAGTGTGGGGGGGTCAGTGTGTGGGGAGTCAGTGTGCGGTAGTCAGTGTGGGGGGAGTCAGTGTAGGGGAGTCAGTGTGGGGGAATCAGGGTGGGTGAGTCAGTGTGGGGGAGTCAGTGTGTGGGGAGTCAGTGAGGGGGGGATTCAGTGTGGGGGGGTCAGTGTGGGGGAGTCACTGTGGGGGAGTCAGAGTGGGGGAGGGGGGAGTCAGTGTGGGGGAGTTAGTGTGGGGGGGGAGTCAGTGTGGGGCGGAGTCAGTGTGGTGGAGTCAGTGTGGGGGAGTCAGTGTGTGGGGAGTCAGTGTGGGGGAGTCAGTGTGGGGGAGTCAGTGTGGGGGTAGCCAGTGTGGGGGAGTCAGTCTGTGGGGAGTCAGTGTGGGGGGAGTCAGTGTGTGGGGAGTCAGTGTGGCGGGGGGGGGAGAGTCAGTGTGGGGGAGTCAGTGTGTGGGGAGTCAGTGTGGGGGGGGGAGTCAGTGTGGGGGGGGGAGTCAGTGTGGGCGGGGGGAGTCAGTGTTAGGAGAGTCAGTGTGTGGGGAGTAAGTGTGGGGGCGGAGTCAGTGTAGGGGGAGTCAGATGGGGAGAGTCAGTGTGTGGGGAAGTCAGTGTGGGGGCAGTCAGTATGGGGGGGGAGTCAGTTTGTGGGGTCAGTGTGGGGGGGCCAGTGTGGGGGAGTCAATGTGGGGGGTGGAGTCAGTGTGGGGGGGGAGTCAGAGTGGGGGGAAGTCAGTGTGTGGGGAGTCAGTGTGGGGTGGAGTCAGTGTGGGGGGGTCAGTGTGGGGGAGTCAGTGTGGGGGAGTCAGTGTGGGGGGGGGGCGAGAGTCAGTGTGTGGGGGAGTCACTGTGGGGGGCAGTCAGTGTGGGGGAGTCAGTGTGGGGGAGTCAGTGTGGGGGAGTCAGTGTGTTGAGGGGAGTCAGTGTGGGGGGGTCAGTGTGGGGGAAGTCAGTGTGTGGGGGGAGTCAATGTGGGGGGTGGAGTCAGTGTGGGGGGGAGTCAGTGTGGGGGAGACAGTGTGGGGGAGGCGGGTCAGTGTGGGAGAAGTCAGTGTGTAAGGGAGTCAGTGTGGGGGGAGTCAGTGTGGAGGGGAGTCAGTGTGTGGGGGAGTCAGTGTGAGGTGGAGTCTGTTGGGGGGAGTTAGTGTGTCGGGGTGAGTCAGTGTTGGGGGGAGTCAGTGTGTGGGGGGGAGTCAGTGTGGGGGGGAGTCAGTGTGTGGGAGAGTCAGTGTGGGGGGGAGTCAGTGTGGGGGGGAGTCAGTGTGTGGGGGGAGTCAGTGTGGGGGGGAGTCAGTGTGTGGGGGTCTCAGTGTGGGGGGGAGTCATTGTGTGGGGGAGTCAGTGTGAGGGGAGGAGTCAGTGTGGGGGGCAGTCAGTGTGGGGGAGTAAGTGTGGGGGGGCCAGTGTGGGGGAGTCTGTGTGGGGGAGTCAGTGTGGGAGAGTCAGTGTGGAGGGGAGTCAGTGTGTGGGGGAGTCAGTGTGAGGTGGAGTCTGTTGGGGGGAGTTAGTGTGTCGGGGTGAGTCAGTGTTGGGGGGAGTCAGTGTGTGGGGGGGAGTCAGTGTGGGGGGGAGTCAGTGTGTGGGAGAGTCAGTGTGGGGGGGAGTCAGTGTGGGGGGGAGTCAGTGTGTGGGGGGAGTCAGTGTGGGGGGGAGTCAGTGTGTGGGGGTCTCAGTGTGGGGGGGAGTCATTGTGTGGGGGAGTCAGTGTGAGGGGAGGAGACAGTGTGGGGGGCAGTCAGTGTGGGGGAGTAAGTGTGGGGGGGCCAGTGTGGGGGAGTCTGTGTGGGGGAGTCAGTGTGGGAGAGTCAGTGTGCGGGGGGCGGGGGGAAGTCTGTGTGTGGGGAGTCAGTGTGGGGGGAGTCAGTGTGGGGGGGGGAGTCAGTATGGGGGGGGAGTCAATGTGTTGGGAGTCAGTGTGGGGGGCAGTCAGTGTGGGGGAGTCAGTGTGGGGGAGTCAGTGTGGGGGAGTCAGTGTGTGGTGGGGAGTCAGTGTGTGGGGGAGTCAGTGTGGGGGGTAGTCAGTGTGTGGGGGGAGTCAGTGTGGGGGGGAGTCAGTGTGTGGGGGAGTCAGTGTGTGGGGGGGAGTCAGTGTGGGGGAGTCGGTGTGAGGGGGAGTCTGTGGGGGGGAGTCAGTGTGTGGGGGGGAGTCAGTGTGGGGGAGAGTCAGTGTGTGGGGGGGAGTCAGTGTCGGGGGGGGAGTAAGTGTGTGGGGGAGTCAGTGTGGGGGGGAGTCAGTGTGTGGGGGGAGTCAGTGTGGGGGGAGTCAGTGTGGGGGAGTCAGTGAGGGGGGGGGTCAGTGTGTGGGGAGTCAGTGTGTGGGGGAGTCAGTGTGGGGGAGTCAGTGTGTGGGGGAGTCAGTGTGGGGGAGTCAGTGTGGGGGGGAGTCAGTGTGTGGGGGGAGTCAGTGTGGGGGGGGTCAGTGTGTGGGGAGTCAGTGTGGTGGGAGTCAGTGTGGGGGGGAGTCAGTGTGGGGGAGTCAGTGTGGGGGGGAGTCAGTGTGGAGGGGGAGTCAGTTTGCGGGAGTCAGTGTGTGGGGGAGTCAGTGTGGGGGAGTCAGTGTGGGGGGGAGTCAGTGTGTGGGGGGAGTCAGTGTGGGGGGAGTCAGTGTGGGAGAGTCAGTGTGGGGGGGAGTCAGTGTGGGCTGGGGGGAGTCAGTGTCGGGGGAGTCAGTGTCGGGGGAGTCAGTGTGGGGCCTGCATAAATTTGGGAGCTGGTCCTCCTTTTTGTTCAGTTGGCGAGCTGCCAGAGTGAGAAGGACTTCCAATGGGAAAGTCGCCAATTTCGAGAGTTTAATTGGGCAGTGCGACCACATCCCAAGGTGATTCACAGGAGTGTTAGCAAACAGAATTTGACTCCGAGCCACATAAGGTAAGCAGAGATTAATACAGGTGACCAAAAGCTTGGTTAAAGAGGTATTAAAGAGGGTCTTGAAGGAAGAGAGGTAGAGAGGCAGAGTGCTTTAGGGAGGGAATTCCAGAGTTTACGGCCGAGGCAGCAGAAGGCACGGCCACCAACAACGGAGCGATGAAAATCGGAGATGCGCAAGCGGCCGGAATTGGAGGAGCGCAAAGATCTTGGAGGGTTGTTGGGCTGAAGGAGGTTACAGAGATAGGGATGGATGAGGCCATACAGGGATTTGAAAACAAGGATGAAAATGTTAAAATTGAGGCGTTGCCAGACCGGGAAGATGGGGGTGATGGGTGAACAGGACTTGTTGCAAGTTAGGAAACGGGCAGAAGAATGTTGAAGGATCTCAAGATAGACAGAGTGAAAGATGGAGGCCAGCCAGGAGAGCATTGGAATAGTTAAGTCTAGAGGTATGGGTGAGCGTTCAGCAGCAGGTAGGCTGAGATGGTCGATGTTACGGAGGTAGATGTAAGCAGTTTGGTGATGGAGAGGATATGAGGTCGGAAGCTCAGCTCAGGGTCGAATAGGACGCCAAAGTTGCGATCCGTCTGGTTCAGTCTCAGACAGTGGCTAGGGAGAGCAATGAAATCAGTAGCTAGGGAACGGGGTTTATAATGAGGACCGAAGACAATGACTTCGGTGTTCCCAATATTTAATTTGAGGAAATTTGACAAGGTGGAAAACCCACAAGAGACTGACAGAGAAATGTCTCCAAAAGCTCCATCCCGCTTTACCTGACAGGAGCTGAGGATCCCTTTAAATATCACTGGGATTAGCCGCATATTTAACCTTGAGTTGTTCTCACATTGAACAACTTTTCCTTTAACTCCACTCACTTCCTCCAAATTAAAGGTGTTGCTATGGGAACTCACATGGGTCCTAGCTATGCCTGCCTTTTCGTGGGATATGTGGAACATTCTTTGTTCCAGTCCTACTCGGGTCCCCTCCCGCACCTCTTTTTCCGGTACATTGATGACTGTATCGGTGCCGTTTCCTGCTCGCGCCCTGAACTTGAACATTTTAATTCACTTTGCATCCAATTTCCACCCTTCCCTATCTTCACATGGTCCATCTCCGACTCTTCCCTTCCCTTCCTCGACTTCTCTGTCTATTTCTGGGGATAGACTATTGACAAACATTCACTATAAGCCCACTGACTCCCACAGCTACCTGGACTACACTTCCTCCCAGCCCGCATCCTGTCAGGATTCCATTCCATTCTCCCATTTTCTCCATCTCCGTCGCATCTGCTCTGACAACGCCACCTTCCACACTAGTGCCTCTGACATGACTTCCCTTTTCCTCAACCGAGGATTCCCCTCCGCTGTGGTTAACATGGCCCTCGATCGTGTCTGTCATGTATGTAACCACAATGTAACACCACTATATTACTGTATACACTCAACCTAGATGCACACCTTGACCACAAGGGGTGAACTTGTGGGAGACATCCTTGCCTGATCACACAGGTATAAAAAGGGAGGTCCCACGCAGGGTCATCGTCTTTGGAGTGAATGAATAAAGAGTTAAGGTCACAGAGTGACCTTGTCCCCAGAATGTGCCTCGTGTGGTTTCATACGGTGGAGTAAGGACTTTACATTGGCGACGAGAAACGGGAATTCACGACCCACGAGAATGGCCACCGGTAGCAAAGAGGAACGGTACTGTGTTGGGGAAGACTGGGACGATTTTGTAGAGAGGCTTCAGCAAAGCTTCGTTACGAAAGAATGGCTGGGGGATGCAGCGGCCAACAAGCAAAGGGCTCATCTTTTGACCAGCTGCGGACCAAAGACTTACGCGCTCATGAAGGACTTCCTAACACCCGTCCTAAAAGCGAATGGCTCTGTCATGATCTGTGGCGACTACAAGGCCACCATCAATTGGGTGTCCCTACAAAATCAATACCCGTTCCCGAGAGCGGAGGACCTCTTCGCCACCCTGGCAGGTGGCAAGCTGTTCACCAAGTTGGACCTCACTTCAGCCTATATAACCCAGAAACTGGCTGACGAATCCAAACTACTGACCACCATCACCACGCACAAGGGACTGTTCGTTTATAACAGGTGCCCGTTTGGCATTCGATCAGCGGCTGTGATTTTTTAATGAAACATGGAAAGCCTGCTTAAATCCATTCCTGGAATGATCGTATTCCAGGACGACATCCTCATCACGGGTCAAGACACCGAAGAACACCTCCACAACCTGGAGGAGGTGCTACGCTAACTGGATCGGGTAGGCCTGCGATTCAAGAAGTCTAAATGTGTGTTCTTAGCTCCTGAGGTTGAGTTTCTGGGCAGGAGGGTTGCTGCAGATGGGATTCGGCCCACCGAATTCCAAAACAGAGGCGATTCGATGGACACCCAGACCCAGCAACACATCGGAGTTGCGTTCATTCCTGGGACTGTTGAACTATTTCGGGAACTTTCTGCCGAACTTGAGCATGTTGTTGGAGCTGCTACACATGCTCCTGCATAAGGGTTGCAATTGGTTTTGGGGGGATTGTCAGGAACGGGCTTTTGATTGGGCGCGAAATCTACTTTGTTCAAACAAGTTGTTGACCCTGTACGACCCCTGTAAAAAATTGATTCTGACATGTGATGCATCGTCCTATGGGGTCGAGTGCGTGTTGCAGCAGGGCAATGCTGAGGGTCAACCACAACCTGTGGCTTATGCCTCTAGGTCGCTCTCTCAAGCAGAATGGGGATATGGGATGGTCGAGAAGGAAGCGCTTGCATGTGTCTATGGTGTAAAAAAAATGCATCAGTACCTGTTTGGCAGGAAGTTTGAATTAGAGGCGGAACACAAGCCATTAACATCCCTGTTGTCAGACAGCAAGGCTATCAATGCCAACACATGAGCTCGCATACAGCGATGGGCTCTCACGCTGGCTGCTTATGACTACTCCATCCGGCACCGGCCCAGCACTGAAAATTGCGCTGATGCGCTCAACAGGCTTCCACTGGCCACCACTGAGGGGGCAGCGGAGCAAAGCGCTGAGATGGTCATGGCTGTCAATGCCTTTGACAGCGCAGGCTCCCCATCACAGCCCGCCAGATTAAAATCTGGACAAAGATCCCCTCCTATCCCTGATAAGAAATGCGTCCTGACTGGGGATTGGGCGCCCGCACACGGAGCATGCCCTGAGGAGGTCAGACTGCTCCACAGATGGATGGATGAGCTCTCCATCCAAGCCGACTGCCTACTATGGGGCAGCCGGGTAGTTATGCTCCAGAAGGGCAGGGAGGCATTCATCAGGGAACTCCACAGCGAGCACCCAGGCATTGTGCTGATGAAGGCCATTGCCCGGTCACACGTTTGGTGGTCTGGAATTGATTCAGACCTGGAACACTGTGTTCACAGGTGCACGACGTGTGCCCAGCTGGGTAATGTCCCCAGGGAGGCCCCGCTCAGCCCGTGGCCCTGGCCCACCAGGCCATGGTCAAGCATTCACGTTGACTACGTGGGCCCGTTCATGGGAAAGATGTTCCTTATTGTGGTAGATGCGTACTCGAAATGGATCGAGTGCATCATTCTGAATTCATGCACGTCATCCACCACCGTGCAAAGCCTATGTGCGATCTTTGCAATCCATGGCTTGCCGGACATCCTGGTTAGTGATAATGGCCCATGTTTCACAAGCTACGAATTCCAAGAGTTCATGTCGGGCAATGGAATCAACCACGTCAGGACTGCGCCATTCAAGCCGGCCTCCAATGGCTAGGCGGAACGTGCGGTCCAAACATTAAGCAAGATATGCTCAGGATTCAAGGACCCTCCCTACAATGCTGCCTATCGTGTCTCCTGCTGGCCTATAGATCCCGACCGCATTTGCTCACGGGGGTCCCGCCCACAGAGCTACTAATGAAATGGACACTCAAAACTCGGTTGTCCCTCATTCACCCAGTCCTGATCTACATAGTTGAGGGCAAGTGCAAGTCACAAAACGAGTACCATGACCGTAATTCGAGGGGGAGATGTATAGAAATAAATGATCCTGTATTCGTCCTCAATCACGCCATGGGGCCCAAATGGCTTGAGGGCACTGTAATTGACAAAGAGGGGACAAACACCTGCCCTTTTACCTCCTCCCTTCCCACTATCCACTGCCCCAAATACTCCTTCCAGGTGAAACAGCGATTTACTTGTCCTTCTCTCAATTTAGTATACTGTATTCACTGCTCACGATGTGGTCTCCTCTACAGTGGGGAGACCAAGCGTAGATTGGGTGACTGCTTTGCGGAACACCTCCATTCAGTCCGTAAGTGTGACCCTGAGCTTCCGGTCGTCTGTCACTTTAATTCTCCACTCCACTCCCACTCTGATATTTCCGTCCTCCTACACTATTCCCAACAAAGCTCAACGCAAGCTCGAGGCACATCTTTCGTTAGGCACTTTATAGCCTTCTGAACTCAACATCGAGTTCAATAATTTCAGAATGTAACCGCTGGCCATCTTTGTCCCCCCCCTCCCCCCTCAGAGTCTGTTTCTTTCTTCCTTTTTTTCTCCTTGTCTCTAATGGCAGCTGGTCATTATCCCACCATTCACACCCTATCTTGACTAATGTTTCTCTAACTCCTGGCATTACCATTTGATTTTAGGCCATCATCCCTTTTAACTCTCTAATCTCTCCTGTCTTCCACCTATCACAGACCTTCCCTTTTGTTCTTTCTCCCCCTCCCCCTTTCAGTGCTTGTTAAGAATCTGTTCTTTCCGAACACACTCCAGTTCTGACGAAGGGTCACGACCCGAAAAGTTAACTCTGCTTCCTCTGCTGCCTGACCTGCTGAGATTTTCAGCATTTTCTGTTTTTATTCCAGATTACAGCATCTGCAGTATTTTGTTTTTGTCCCAAAGTGCTTCACAGCCACACTGTGTGTGATGTATGCCCCTGTGAGAAGACTCACAGGTTTGGAGAGCTGTTGAGTTGGGAGTGGCTTAGCCAGTCACGTGATGTTTACAAGACTCAATAAAACCCCAGCTAGTTGGGTTTAGGGGATCCACGATGAGGCAGGTGGATGAACTGGTAAGGTGTAGTGTGATTGTTAAACCTTTGCTAATAAACCAACAATTCTTATTAGCAATGTGTTGTTATGAATTCTTAAGCAAAGAACCCATGAAGCAAATACATTACATTGTGGTAATTTAGGAAACACAGCAGTCATGGAGGCCCCAGAAGTGGAAGGAACACAAGGGCAGCACGGAGGTCAATCAGAAGATGTGGAGCAGTACCAACTGGATGTAGCTGTGGAGGAAAACCCATTCTGGTTACACCTATTCTACTATCACTGAGCAGGCCCTCTCTTGACATCTGAGGACATTCCTGCCATGCTACTAATAACAAGCATTGGTTTGGCCTATCTATCAATCGCAAGAATCAGATCTTATGCTTCCAGTTGGATCAGCAGGTCAGAGGCTGGGTAGTCTGTGGCAAATGTCTCACCTCCTGACTCCCCAAAGCCTTTCCATCATCTACAAGGCACAAGTCAGGAGTGTGATGGAATACTCTCCACTTGCCTGGATGAGTGCAGCTCCAACAACACTCAAGAAGCTCGACATCATCCAGGACAAAGCAGCCCGCTTGATTGGCACCCCATCCATCACCTTAAACATTCACTCCCTCCACCACCGGCACACCGTGGCTGCAGTGTGTACCATCTACAAGATTCACTGCAGCAACTCACCAAGGCTTCTTTGGCAGCACCTCCCAAACCCGTCACCTCTACCACCTAGAAGGACAAGGGCAGCAGGCGCTTGGGAACACCATCACCTACAAGTTCCCGTCCAAGTTACACACCAACCTGAGTTGGAAATATATCGCCGTTCCTTCATCATCGCTGGGTCAAAATCCTAGAACTCTCTCCCTAACAGCACTGTGGGAGTACCTTCACCACACGGACTGCAGCGGTTCAAGCAGGCGACTCACCACCACCTTCTCGAGGGCAATTAGGGACGGCCAATAAATGCTGGCCTTGTCAACGACACCCACGTCGCAGGAACAAATTTTAAAAAAAGAAAGCAAATCCTGTGAAATACTTGTCAATTAGTTGGAGGCCAGAGCAACGGCCCTCTCCAATCTGTCAGCCCATATTTTTATGTTTTCCTTTCCCTCAATACTTACGCGGTTATCTACAGATCCTTTTCTGTATTCCTCAACTCACACAACTCCAATTCAGAACAGCTGACAAAAGCCTTTTCCAAATCTTGTCATGTAAATGGGTTGCCCTGTAGTTACTCTAAACCCTAATTTACTGCTAGGTGCTCCCTGACTGGCAGAAGCTTGGCAAGCCGCTCGGAACTGAGGTGGTCTTCATCTCATGGCATACAAGTCCTGCCACAGACAGCTCCACTGCATAGGCAACCTGGCGAATGAACGGCCTCTCTCTCTCGCTGTCGAGCCTCTCTCTCGGTGTCGAGTGGCCCCCCTCTCTCGGTGTTGAGTGGCCCCCCTCTCTCCCGCTGTCGAACCTCTCTCTCGGTGTCGAGTGGCCCCCCCCCTCTCTCACTGTCGAACCTCTCTCTCGGTGTTGAGTGGCCCCCTCTCTCTCTCGCTGTCGAACCTCTCTCTCGCTGTCGAACCTCTCTCTCGGTGTCGAGTGGCCCCCCCCTCTCTCCCGCTGTCAAACCTCTCTCTCGGTGTTGAGTGGCCCCCCCTCTCTCTCGCTGTCGAACCTCTCTCTCGCTGTCGAACCTCTCTCTCGGTGTCGAGTGGCCCCCCCCTCTCTCACTGTCGAACCTCTCTCTCGGTGTCGAGTGGCCCCCCCCTCTCTCCCGCTGTCGAACCTCTCTCTCGGTGTCGAGTGGCCCCCCCCTCTCCCGCTGTCGAACCTCTCTCTCGGTGTCGAGTGGCCCCCCCCTCTCCCGCTGTCGAACCTCTCTCTCGGTGTCGAGTGGCCCCCCCCTCTCCCGCTGTCGAACCTCTCTCTCGGTGACGAGTGGCCCCCCCCTCTCCCGCTGTCGAACCTCTCTCTCGGTGTCGAGTGGCCCCCCCCTCTCCCGCTGTCGAACCTCTCTCTCGGTGTCGAGTGGCCCCCCTCTCTCCCGCTGTCGAGCCTCTCTCTCGGTGTTGAGTGGCCCCCCCCTCTCCCGCTGTCGAACCTCTCTCTCGGTGTCGAGTGGCCCCCCTCTCTCCCGCTGTCGAACCTCTCTCTCGGTGTCGAGTGGCCCCCCCCTCTCTCACTGTCGAACCTCTCTCTCGGTGTCGAGTGGCCCCCCTCTCTCGGTGTCGAGTGGCCCCCCTCTCTCCCGCTGTCGAACCTCTCTCTCGGTGTCGAGTGGCCCCCCCCCCTCTCCCGCTGTCGAGCCTCTCTCTCGGTGTCGAGTGGCCCCCCCCCCTTCTCCCGCTGTCGAACCTCTCTCTCGGTGTCGAGTGGCCCCCCCCTCTCTCACTGTCGAACCTCTCTCTCGGTGTCGAGTGGCCCCCCCCTCTCTCACTGTCGAACCTCTCTCTCGGTGTCGAGTGGCCCCCCTCTCTCCCGCTGTCGAACCTCTCTCTCGGTGTCGAGTGGCCCCCCCTCTCTCACTGTCGAACCTCTCTCTCGGTGTCGAGTGGCCCCCCTCTCTCCCGCTGTCGAACCTCTCTCTCGGTGTCGAGTGGCCCCCCTCTCTCGCTGTCGAACCTCTCTCTCGGTGTCGAGTGGCCCCCCCCTCTCTCACTGTCGAACCTCTCTCTCGGTGTCGAGTGGCCCCCCTCTCTCGCTGTCAAACCTCTCTCTCGGTGTCGAGTGGCCCCTCTCTCTCTCTCGCTGTCGAACCTCTCTCTCGGTGTCGAGTAGCCCCACTCTCCTTTCCCGTTTCCCTGTTAAATGTATCAAATCTTGTGCATGTGTTTCTTCTAAAGTATGTTTGAAGAAATACTCAGAATTGCACGTGGATTTATTATAAATAAAATTTATTTTGCTCGACTATAATATTTTCTGGGTGAAGGTATTCATTGAGTGGTAGGTTCTTTAACTGGCGAATCAGGAGATTGCCTTACACCTTATTAGTTAATAATTGCACAAATCCTCCAATAATCATTAATAATCAGAATGAACACAGTTTAAACAAAGGATCAGTCGCTGTTTAAAAACCTGCAGTTTACTAAGTCAATCAGGCCACCACTACAATGTTGCTTAGACACTATTGATTGGCAACAGGCTCGACCAGCTGCACTTCTGACCGTGGCAAGATGGACTTTGTTATCCATAATCCTAGCAACAGAGTAGGGTAGGGGTGTGGAGGAGGGAGGCAGGCAAGAACAAGGTATCTAGTGCACAACATTTATGTATCTGGCTACTCACCAACTGTTTGCCGGCAGTTATGCTTTGGTTTATCCCGAAACAGTCACCAGTGACCAACAACCTGGGACAAAGTCCATGTCTCATTGTTCATTATCATTTGAGTAAGAACACCCCGCCCACTCTTCACTCACTTTTAGTTGTGATGGGAAATTCTACTCATTCAGTAAGACTCGCTTACTTTTTGGTATCTTAAGCAATGCAGTGCATGCTGGTTACAGGCCGAATTAATTTCCACCAAGCCCTCTGCTCGAGAGGACTAGCTGATAGATATGTTATCGTACAAAATGGACTGCTCTAAAAAACACCGGACAGTGTTGGGGGTGGGGAAATGGCTCCTAGTATGACATTCACTCAGACTGGAGTTCAGGTGATTAAAAAAGTGCCAAGAAAGAACTTGCATTTATATAACGCCTTTCATAACATCAGGATGTCTCAGAGTACTTTACAGCCAATGAAGTACTTTTGAAGAATAGTCATTGTTGTAATATGGGAGACGCAGCAGCCAATTTGCACACAGCAAGGTCCTACAAACAGCAATGTGATAATGACCAGAAAATCAGTAATAGAAGTTCATTACAGTTCAGGATTCACCCAGCTGATTCTAAGCGATGCTGGTTTTAATAGAGCTCCTCCTAGTGGACTACTGATGCAATGCAACTGTTACTGTAAATAATAAAGAATCATGTGGCAAAGTCACATGATATCAGTTTTGTGTTAAGAGCCATTTTGTGTGTAGTGTGCTCTTTGGTGATGTCGTAAGGATATATCACAGATGGTGACAAGGATAGGATTTCTGGATTTCTTAGCTGAAATTTTTGTTGGTGGATGATCCTGCCAACCAAGAGAGAGATTTTAAGAGGTTATTTGTTTTGCAGGACAGCTCAAAATCCAAGGTAAATTGATAAATCACACTGGTCAAGTGAGTAACCACACCGTTGACATTTGGGAACAGACAGTTTTAGGATCCAGTTAGTAGGCCAACGGTGAGATTAACCCTTGATCAGTAACAGGCAGAAGTACTCAAATGTCATGAAGAAAACATTTTATTTATTTCTTTATGAAGGTTTGGTGCTGAAGTGGTTGTAAGTGCAACTGACTTCACTGCAGCCAGCAACCATGATTTAAAGCATAAAGTAGGTGGGCCCTGAATTTCCTCTGTGGTTGCTATAGGTAACTGGGAGGGGGGGGAGGGGGTGTGAAGGGGTGAACATTTAAATGACCATTTTGCTTAGTGTAATCGATCACAGAGTGAAATTTGAACTTAAAAGAAATGTTTTTAAATCTTGGTGTGGCAGTGCTGATCAACCAATATCAAGCCAAGGGTCTGCGGCGATTCCCCTCCACATCGCGGCAGAACAGGGTGCTCCAGCCACAATAGAAACGGCCTGAGCCCCTGTCTCCAATATGTAAATGATCCTGACCCCAGCCATGGGCTGTCAATCGGTGGGGGGAAGTCCTGTCCCACCAACCAGTGTGGGTAAGAAGGAGATTTGAAGCCCTTATCCTGTCATCAGAGAATTTACGTATTTATAGGGGTCACTTTGGTCACTGGTGACGTCCTGTAGCTGATAATCAGAATAGAGGGCCCTGAGTGTATTTATCAGGACTTATTTAAAGATTTTCTGGCACAGATTGCTCTCCTCTGTAGATCTAGATCAATTCTAAAATTACAACAGTGACTACACTTCAAAAGTTCTTCATTGGCTGTAAAAGGTTCTGGGACATCCTGAGGTCTTGAAAGACGCGATAGAAATGTGAGCCTTTCTTTCAATATGGATTTTGAATAATGACTAGACTGTCTGTACAATTATACCCCAATCTGACACATATACTTTCGCATGTGCATTTCACAGATGTTTAAGTTTATCACTAGTACAACTTGTATTGAAACCCTCTCTTGTCTTGGTCTGCTCATTGTCCAGTGCATTAGATCAACCATGATCTTATTAAATGGCGGAGCAGGCTCGAGGGGCCAAATGGCCTACTCCTGCTCTTATTTCTTATGTTCTTATGTTGTTATGCATTGTGTAGACATTGTGCAGTCCTCAGGTTGATTGGTTCAAAGGGATTTCAGCTTTGTCGGACTAGTTTAGGTAACTACCTTCATTAAAAAAAACACTCCGATAGACTATTGACCAATAAGCCCCCACCTCAATTGGGAGTTCTCCAATACTATTTTGAGCTAGAGTACATTTGAGCTAGAGTATAGCTCAGTTGGTAGCACTCTTACCTCTGAGTTCGAAGGTCATGGGGTTCAAACTAACTAAAGACATCAGCACATAATCAGACACATCAGTGCAGTACTGAGGAAGATCTGGATTTTTGGTGCTGCCATTCTTGGGCAGGAATTCGTCATGGCTGGGGAGCGGGGAAAGGCATCAGGGTTCCTGCTCTTGATTACTATCCATTGGGCTATGCTGGGAAGTGCATGAGTATGTGGGTTTTTGACGAGGACAGACTGAATTTGGCCGCAAAGCTCCCCATACTCAAACAGCCGACTGACACTCGTTGGCTGAGCTCAAGCAAGAAGAATGGTCACTTGGGTGAGGTGCCGTGGAACTGTTCAACAGCAAGAATCAATGCCAGAGAGCCGAAAGTCAAAACAAACATACATTCTTTGAGAAACCAATCATGCCAGTGCATTGAAAACACCACACAAGTAGCGCACTCCCCACCGGACAGATCTCATCCTCAGTTCCCATCTCCCAGCCCAGTAACAGTTCACGAATGGGGCAACTGTGCTGTGCAGAGGTGGAGAAGTAGAGTCTCTCAAACACATGCTACACCATTCTTTCTAACTGCTCGAAAGCATTTCATTTACAGCCCTACAGATGAAAAAATAAAGGGGCGATTGTTGGAAATCTGCCATATTCTGGCAATGAACAGCATGGCAACCAGTGTCGGAATAAGAAAGAGGCCAAGAGTCCAGCCCAGAGTTCCGGTGAAGGATTCAACAAGTCGTCCTCGTTCAGATGCTGACTCACCTGCTGTGCATTTCCAGTGTTTTCTGCTTTTATTCCACTCACAGACAGCGAGAGAGAGACAATGAGAGAAGGCTTTCACCCCGTCAGTCTGGGTTCAGCCTAATCGCTTGCTGCATTCAGTCCTCTCAGTTCCAGCTGCTGGGACAACCAAGGAAAATGTCGACGGGCAGTCAGATGTGTGCATACATTAGAATTATTTTTGACAGGCTGGTTCCGAAAGCCCTAATTAGAAGCTGGAAATACATCGTTCGCAACCTCAGGATGTCCCAAAGAGCTATAGTCCCATTGAAGTACATTGTTGTAATGTAGGAATCGTGGAAACCAATTTGCACATAGCAAGGTCCCACAAACTGCAATGACCAGATAGTCTGCTTTTAGTGATGTTGGTTGAGGGATAAATATTGGCCAGGACACCGGGGAAAACATTTTGAAATAGTGTGATCTTTCACATCCACCAAGAGGGCAGATGGGGCCTCGGTTTAATATCTCATTTGCAAGACAGTACCTCTGAGAGTGCAGCATCTCCTCAGCACTGCACTGGAGTGTCAGCCTAGATTTTGTGCTCAGGTCATTGGAGTGGGATTTGAACCCGCGACCTTCTGAATCTGAGGCGAGTGTGGAACCATTAGTTGGCACTCGGTTTAACACAACTCAGCCGATTGGGTAGTGCTTCAGGACACCGCACAAGGTGATACCTTGACAGCCTTTTCATTAGTTATTGCTTAAGTAACTCATAGGAAACTAGTACAAACAAATGAAAGATGATCCTACAAGGGAGATAAGGTTACGACTCAGCACAAATGGTGCAGAGCTTTGCACGGCTGAAGCACATATCGGGCGTGACTAGACGAACATGATGTAGGTCGCCAAACAAGCGCCCTGACCGCCAGGCCCAAATTCCAGGTGTAGTTGCACCCAACATTCAGCTCTGCGCCACACACGGTAAAAAAAATCCTCCCTATATATATTCAAACATGTCGAGGCCCTTCGTGAAGACACCAAAATGCCCCCCACCCCTCCCCCCAACGTGAAGTCCCGACAGGAGAGTTGGTTCACATCACGCTGCACCGGTTTCGCCGTAGGGCTCCCTGAAAACGTATGGCGGCGTGCACGTGCCGACAGCGCGCACAACCAATGGTCTTTAGAAGTTCATTGAACAGCAGGAGGATGTGCCAGTTGTACTTGGCCGAGCACTCGATGTAGCCGCACTTCCAGGTCTTCTTCACCAGGTTGGAAACATTGCGTCTGGGGATGACTCGGCCCCTCTGCAAGTCACGTTTGTTGCCGACGATGATGATAGGGATCTCGCTGGTTCCCATCATCCTGGGCGGAGAGAGCAAAGAGCAAAGGTTAAAGAAATAGGCGGCGAGAAAATAACACACAGAATTTACAGCACAGAAACAGACCATTCGGCCCAACTGGTTTATGCTCCACTCCAGCCTCCTCCCACCCTATCATCACCATCCTCTATTCCTTTCTCCCTCGTCCACCTATCCAGCTTCCCCTTAAATGCATCTGTGCTATTTGCCTCAACTACTCCTTGTTGTAGCGAGTTCTATATTCTCACTGGTAAAGATATTTTTCCTGCATTCCTTATTGGATTCATTAGTGACTATCTTATATTTATGGCCCCTAATTTTGTATTCGCACACAGGTGGAAACGTCCTCTCTATCCTTTCATAATTATAAAGACCTCTATCAGATCACCTCTCAGTTCAGTCTGTTCCGTCTTTCCTGACAGTTATAACCGCTCAGTCTGGTAGTATCCTTGTAAATCGTTTTCACACAATCTCCAGCGCTTCTATATACTTTTTTGTAAAAGGTGACCAGAACTGTGCACAGTACTCCAAGTGTGGTCTAACCAAGGTTCGATAAAAGTTTAACATAACTTCTGTGCTTTTGAATTCTATTCATCTAGAAATGAACCTCAATGCTTTGTTTTCATTTATAATGGCGTTGTCAACCTGTGTTGCTACTTTTAACGATTTGAGAATGTCTACCTCTAGATCACTTTGCCCCTCAACCCCTCCATATAACTAGGGAGCTCCGCAATGGCAGTTGGCAAATGTGATGCCTCGGGCAGAACTTATCCATCTATGGATTAAATTTAATGCAGGGAATTGTGAAGGGGTACAATTTGGGAGGAAGAATGAGGAAAGGCAATGTAAACCACATGGTACAATTTTAAAGGGGTGCAGGAATAGAGATCTGGGAGTGTACGTACACAAAATGTTGAAGCTGGCCGAACAACTTGATGAGGACGGTGAGAAGCATAAGGGATCCAAATAGAGGCAGAGAGTACAAACGCAAGGAGGTTATGCTGAACCTTTATAAAAATGCTGGTTAGCACACAATTCTGGGCTCGACACTTTAGAAAGGATGGCTAGGTCTTGGAGTGGGTAGTTTACCAGAGTGGTACCAGGGATGAGGGACTTCAGTTGAGAGACTACAGAAGCTGAGATTGTTTTCCTTGGAGCAGAGAAGGTTAAGGGGAGATTGAACAGAGGTGTTCAAAAATATGAAGGGTTTTGATGGAGTAAATAAGGAGAACCTGATGTTACTGGCAAGAGGGTCGGTAACCAGAGGACACAGATTTAAGCTGATTAGCAAAAACGCCAGGAGGGAGATGAGAAGAAATGCTTTACGCAGCGATTTGTAATCTTGAACGCATGGCCTGAAAGGGCGGTGGAAGCAAATTCAGTAATAACTTTCAAAAGGGAATTGGATAAATACTTGAAAAGGAAAGCTTTGCAGGGCTATGGCGAAAGAGCAGGGGAGTGGCCCTAATTGAATAGTTCTTCCAAACAGCCGGAACAGGCATGATGGGCCGAATGGTTCCTTCTATGCTGTAAGATTAAATATAGACCAAAAGGTCTCTGTTGATTTCAGTCAGTGCAGCAGAAGGGGTAATACAATTTGCTTCAGTGTTTTGGGGCTTTAGGGACGTGGAGGAGGGGGTGGGGGGGTGGTGGAGAGGAGGAGTGATATTAGACAGGGTTCCTGCTCCTGGTTTCCTGCTGGAAAGCCCCCATGTTTGGGCATGGTGCGAGGAAAGGACTAAGCCGGTCACTGATTCCCCCCATGGTCGCACAGCCTCACAGCATTCACTAGCCACTCAGCACCCATGGAACAATATTCAATCTCCAGCCAGCACTTTAACGAGAGAAAAATTGCAGCATTAGAAAGAATGAATACGAGAGCATTACCACAAGTTGCAGGGACCAAAAGGCAGCACTAAATGCTTATTTAAAAATAGAAATTTTAATATTAGAAATTTGAATATCCTAAGTATGTTATAACTCAATTAGTTTTATTCTAAATAATTTTCCTGGCACTGCAATGTTAGTTCATTCATTTCAGAATCACTAGTAAAATATTCAATCTACATAAAATTAAGCCTTTGAAGTCATAATGTCATCATCTTCATTGTAGCTAAAAACAAAGCAGCAGCTTAATGGAAGGGTTCATTAGAACATAGGAACAGGCGGAGGCCATTCAGCCTCGAGTCACCTTTGCAATTCAACTAGATCGGGTCTAATCTGTACCTCAACATCATTTACCCGCATTAACTCCATATCCCTGGCACCCTTACATAAGTATCTATTCATCACAGTCTTGAAAGCTCCAATTGTCTCAGCATCCACAGCTTTATGGTATTTGTAGGAAAAACTGCTTCCTGATTTCCTCCTGAATGGTCTAGCTTTAATTTTAAGATGACACCCTCTAGTTCTTGATTCCCCATCAACAACAGCAACAACAACAACAACTTGTATTTATACAGCGCCTTTAATATAATAAAACGTCCCAAGGCGCTTCACAGCAGTGTTACAAGTTCCAAAAAAATTTTGACAACGAGCCAGATAAGAAGAAATTATGGCAGGTGACCAAAAGCTTGGTCAAAGAGGTAGGTTTTAAGGAGCATCTTGAAGGAGGAAAGAGAGGTAGAGAGGCGGAGAGGTTTAGGGAGGGAGTTCCAGAGCTTGGGATCGAAGCAACAGAAGGCACGGCCACCGATGGTTGAGTGATTATAATCAGGGATGCTCAAGAGGGCAGAATTTGTGGAGCGCAGGCATCTCGGGAGGTTGTGGGGCTGGAGGAGATTACAGAGATAGGGAGGGGCAAGGCCATAGAGGGATTTGTAAACAAGGATGAGAATTTTGAAATCGAGGTGTTGCTTACCCCGGGAGCCAATGTAGGCCAGCGAGCACAGGGGTGATGGGTGAACGGGACTTGGTGCAAGTTAGGACACGGGCTGCCGAGTTTTGGATGACTTCAAGTGCAAATAGTTTTTCTGCATCTACTCTATCAAATCCATTTAACATTTTAAACAACTCTATCAGATCGCCCCTCAATCATCAATACTCGAGCCTCCTTTATGCAACCAGTCCTCATAATTTAACCCTTTTAGCCCCGGTATAATTCTGGTGAATCTGCAAGGTCAATATTTCCTTCCGGAGGTGCAGTGCCCAGAACTGAACACAGTGCTCCAGGGTCTGAGCAAGGCTCTGTACAACTGAAGCATAACATCCCTTTATAATCCAGCTCCCTGGAGATAACGGCCAGAATTTCATTCGCCTTTTTGCTAGCTTTTTATATCTGTATACTAGTTTTAAAGGTTCAGGTGGCTTTTTTTTAATATCTAGGAGTGAGTTCTATGCTGGAATTTCATTAAAGAATTCAGATGGGTTTATCTATATTAAATTCAGTACATGCAATGTGTGTTCCATTGAAAACTCCTGTGTCAACTTGCTCTTATGGGAAATCCTGTTATAAAAGTGGCCACATTTTCCTGCAGTTGCCCTGTTACACCTGTAGATGGTGCTGTGATAGGACTGATATGGTTTGTGCCATCACACCTGCTCTTTTTTTTGGTCAAAGAAATATCTTTAATAGTAATATCTTTAACCAATGTTTTTCACAGGTTTACCAGAGAGAGATAAGCACCATGTCGCAACCTAAAGTCATAGAAAAACTTTCCACGAAGGAGAAGGGCGATGCCCCTAGTGCTGCCGGTGTCTATACAGATACACTTGGGATCATTGCTATGGGCAGCAATGTCCCAGGACTCTCCAAGGTTATCCTGCAGAAGTTAAATATGAAAAACTACGATGATTACAGGTAAACAGCCCTTTCTTTAACTTCACATGTAACTTAAAATAAAAGGTGATTTTCTTTTTGTCATTTTTTTTTTCTCATCCCGATGAACCTTCCCTTAGCCTTTTCTGCATTGGTTGTGCTTCTTCTCACAGTGGATTTTTTCAATTATGTTTTAAATGTTCTCTGTATAATTCCGATTCCTATCCTTAACGGTGGTCCCTCCCTGTGGAGCTTCAGCCATAACAAGCCTCGCATCTGCTCTTATCACCCTGTCCCCAGCACCACCTGTTTCAGTGATGTACTACACAGTCCAATTCCCTGAACATTGCTCAAATTGCTTTCTGCCATGATCTTCCTCAGTAACCGAATGTCTAAAATAACGGTAAAGAAAATGTTTTTTTTTACATATTTCACAATAACCTGATTAAATTTATCCATTCAATTGTCTTGTGCGCACACAAATTGCAAAGTCCCATGGTCCATCAGTGTAAATCCATTGGAAACGGTAGCATAGTGGTTAATTTACTGGACTAGTCATCCCGACGTCTGGACTAATGATCCAGAGACAGAAGTTCAAATCCCACCACAGCAGCTGGGGAATTTAAATTCTGTTAAATAAATCTGGAATAGAAAGCTAGCATCAGTAATGATGATTATGTAACTACTGGATCGTTGTAAAAATGCATCTGGTTCACTGACGTCCTTTAGGGAAGGAAATCTGCTGTCCTTACCCAGTCTGGCCTATATGTGACGCCACACCCACCACACCAATGTGGTTGACTCTTAACTGCCCTCTGAAATTGCCCAGCAAGCCAATCAGCTGTCAAGAAGGCAGCTCATCACCACCTTTTCAAGGGCAATTCGGGACGATTGCCAATCGATACTGACCCCGACAGAAATCTTGGGGTCACTAATAGCTGTCAAATGAACCAATGGATGAAAGTAACAAGCATTCAGTTCACACAAAGGAAGAAATTGCACATCATTTATGGGAAGCTATGTAGGAGGAGGAATAGTTGATTTTCATCCATTAACCCAGCGAACGGGGAGATACCTGGATCCCATATAGCTGAGGGAAGGAGATGGGAGAGGGCCTGTACCTACAATCGGTTTGTGCAGAACAAATGCTAATGACCAAAGGTTAAAAAAAAAATTGGTTCCCTGACATTCAGAGGTGGATTTTTGGGTCCTCTGCGCTCCGTTTTTCACCCTGGAGCGGTGGCAGTGGCAGCGGTGAGGTGTTCTGGCCGGGCGGTCAGCCTCCAGCGCCCGGCGGCAATCCTCAGGTCCAGTTTTGCGGCAGCGAGGAGCAGCACCGCCCGGAAGAGCTGCAATGCCCCTGGTTGCGACACTGGCGCGAGTTTTGATTTTTGTCCGGCCCGTACCCCTACCACCCCAAAAACATCAAAGCCGAAATTCCAGCCCTCAGACACCGAGGAAACTCTTACCCCAGCAGAACAGGAAGTGAAGAGTGAGTGGCAGGGAACTCGGTCCATTACTGTCAGTAACTCTCCACAAAAGATGGAAGCAAGAAAGAGGAAGTGGAGAAGGAAAACACAGCAATTTGAAGGAACAGGGACAGGCGACAGAGAGGTGCTATTCTCTGACTCACTGGGTGCAATGCCATTGGAGATTAACTAATTGAGAAACAGTTAGCTGAGAGTGAATATAGACTGCAATCCAATCAAAAGATTTAGACTGTTTAAAGAGAGAATGATGGATACCCTAACATGGATAAAAGCTGCAATCTAATTGAATTGCTCAGATTATCTCCTTATGCATATAATTAAAAACCTCACTGTATGTGCCACACTTCAAGGCTTCACATGTCAGTAGGGTTACAAATCATTACTGGCTCAAATAGTCACTCAGTGGTTACATTTTTAATCAAATACCCAATTAACTAAATGAGAATGATGCCATAATTAGCAAAAAAGGAACAAAAAAGCTCCAACGAGGAACGTGCCAACAACAGAGAAGTGAGAAATATATCCTTCAAATTATTCAAAGCACCCATTCACTAACAATCAAATACTGCAAAACTGGCTAATCAATCATTTATCCGCACTGTTTTCACCCACCATTTGCCTCTGGTGATTATATACAGATGGAAATAACATTTATAATAAACCAAATCTATTGAAAATAAAGTCCTGAATAAAACATTAAACTTAACCAAAAAATTGGTTTATTACATTTTGGAAATTCCCACAAGATGTTGCCTCTACTGAACCTGCCCTTCAGTCTGAAGCCTTACGATTGACATGGGGCATCCATTTGGGCCTGGGAGCTGCAGAGTTCCAGGTCCTGGAGAACTTCTGTCTGCGTCTGAGAGATGCATCGTGGAAGTTGTCATTTTTACCCTGTGAGTTGTGTATGTATATACCTTGTACACTCAATTTACAGTTACATAAGACCAATGAATGTATCGTTACACTGTATACAATATGCCTGTACCACCAGAGGGTGCAACAGGTAAAGACCTAGAGGTCACCTGTACATTGCAGGTAACCAAGTCTAAAAAGGAGCTCACCTTACTGCACCCTCATTCAGGATCTGTAATAAATGGACTAAGGTCACAACAAGTGCAATATCTTACCTCGTGGAGTCATTACTAAAGTGCCTGCAAACACCACAATTGGCGACGAGAATACGAATTCCATGCGAAAAATGGCTAACCTCAGCAACTTTCAACAATTCGCTGATGGAGAAGATTGGGATGCCTTTGTGGAAAGGCTAGAACACTACTTCATTGCAAACGACCTGGCTGGAAACACACCAACATCGCTGGCTGATAAGCAGCGAGCCATCCTACTCAGCAGTTGTGGGCCCACCATTCATGGCCTGGTCAGGGACTTGTTAGTCCTGGAGAAGACGACAACAAAAACGTTTGCGGAGCTCGTAACCCTGATACAGGAACAGAAAAGGGAGCATCCTAACAGCCAGACACCGGTTCTACACACAGCGGTGGCCCGAAGGCCAAGAAATCGCAAAATACGCTGCAGACCTGAGGCGATTGGTTGCACCGTGTGATTTTGGCGACCACCTTACCGACGCACTGAGGGACATCTTTGTTATCGGAATCAGCCACGAAGGCCTCCTGCACAGGCTGCTCTCTGCGGACACCACCGTCACCCTGCAGAAAGCAATTAGTGTGAGCCAAGCGTTCATGGACTCGGCCTGCGATTCCAGGAGAATAACTCAACCCCAGGACTCCAACACGGCAAGTACAGTGAACCGAATGGCGCCTTTCAGAGGGAAGACTGTGACCCCGAGCCCCGCAAGCCTGAGTACGCCACAGGGGGCCAACCGGCCAGCCCCATGCTGGCGCTGTGATGGAAATTACAGAGCCCAGTGCAGATACAGAGACTATACTTGCAGGGGCTGCAACAATAAAGGCCACCGACAGCGAATGTGTAAAAAAAACTTTACTCACCGAGTCCCTGAAGAGTTGGCCGATCACCCGGGCTCCAATGCTGATGAAGATGAAGAGAGAGTCCAGGAGGCAGCTCAGCCCCAGGAAGAGGTATACGGAGTGTTTACCTGCTCCACCGAAAGTTCCCCGTTGAAGATAGAAGTTGAAATCAATGGTGTTCCAGTCTCGATGGACGTCGACACGGGCAAGCCAATCGCTGATAAACCAGGCAGCCTTCGAGAAACTCTGGGACAACCCTATCGAACAACCTAAAATGTTCCCGATCCAGGCGAAGCTGCTCACTTACACAAACGACCTCATCCCAGTTGTTGGTAACGTGGATGTCCAGGTGTCCTATGGCGGCGCGATGCACAAGTTACCTTTGTGGATCGTTACTGGTGATGGTCCAATGCTGCTAGGAAGAAGTTGGATGAAGCAAATCCAAATCTGTTGGAACTGGGAAAGCTTCCAGGCCCCGGTGAGCGACGTCCTAGGCGGCCCCAAATTTGATCCAGCGCAGCACCTGAAGATCCTACCGTCCAGCTCGACTGCGCGGCGACAACACAAACTGCACTAACCAACGGTGAGGCGATCCAATCCGAACGGACAGTGCACACCTTCCGGGCCGTGGCAGGACTCAGAAGGGAGAAGATCGACGCAGAAGTATTGCCCCAGCTTCAGTGGCAGACCCTGGGGAGAGAAGGATCACAGCAGCCTACCTCGAGGAGAAGGAAAAGATGGCGCCAGCAGCACGAAGCGAAGTGTCTGAAATCAAGATGGCCGCGACCAGACCATGAGGGGCAGCATTGAGGGAGCAACACATGATGCCGAGCAGCGAACCAGATTGGGGTAAAGACTGCAAGACCCTCTTAAAAGAGACCGGCCACCCAGAACAATTAAAGGGACAGTTCCACTTTTTGTTCAGAGATGCTGGTAATACCAATGTGAGACATGTAATTAACAAATGCAAGTATTTAACTGTACCGTTAAACAGCGATGCTGGTAGGATACGCGGAAAAGGTGTAATTGATGAACACAAGTATCTAAATGTAACATTGTACAGTGATGCTGGTAATATACAGGGAAAATGTGTAATTGAGCGTAAAGATGTAATTGACAAATGTGAACTCGTACCTGAGAGCGATCAGAGGCAACGTATCATGAATGTAAAAGATGGAATAATGAGTGATGCGGGGTTCAAGATGCTCGCCAACAAAACCAAGAGCAGTCTCCCGTTTGAAGTACCTAGGTGCAGTGGACTACCCAATCATGTAGCCTCCGGGACCAAGGTGATGCCCCTGGGAGTGTGGCCACACACAGTGGGAGCTTACCCACTGCAGGGCCAGCGATCAGCAGATGGCACAGGCACCACTACTGGCACCTTGTCCCAGATCGGCCCTACCCCTCTGGCCATCAGGGCCAGCACCGGGAGCAAGAGGCCAGCAACCTCCAGCCCGCCCGAGGGGACCTGGGATGACCAGGCTCCCACTAGCGCTGAAGGGCAGCAGGGAGATCCTGCAGCCCTCAAAGGAGGACAGGGGGCTCAGCGCCACCATCAGACAATCTGGACACAGTCCAGTGACTCTGGAACTAACGACCTCACCCACCTGCACCGACACCCCAGGGGCAAGACTGTAATACCATGTATGACCTTACCTGCAACATGTACTTGTTCCACCACTGCTAAACCCAAACAATCATGTAACCAATTTTTTTTGTACATGTATGTAAATGCAACGGTCAAGCCACATACATAGTCTATGTATGGGGGAGGGAAATGGCGGTATGACACATGGATCACACCCAGAACCCACACAAATCCCCATTTCAATCTCCAACCATCCACTGCTGACCATTTCCCAATGTTGTGGCAATAGGACTTGGGGGTCCACAGTGAGAGAGCCATCCCCAAGCACAGACGAAGTGCAAAGGGGGTTTTGGGCACTCAAGTCGAGGGACAGAGCACCCAGTGCAAAGGCTTAGGAGGGAGTGAAGTTGTGTATGTATATACCCTGTACACTCAATTTACAGTTACATAAGACTAATGAATGTATCGTTACACTGTATACAATATGCCTGTACCACCAGAGGGTGCAACTGGTGGAGACGTAGAGGTCACCTGTACACTGCAGGTGACCAGGTATAAAAGGGAGCCCACCTTACTGTAACCTCATTCAGGAGCTGCAATAAATGGACTAAGGTCACAACAGTTCAAGTGCAATACCTTACCTCATGGAATCATTTCTAAAGTGCCTGCAAACACCACACTCTGGAATTACAATTTCTCGAGTGGACTATGATAATCATAGAATCATAGAATGGTTACAGCACGGAAGAAGGCCGGTTCTCTGCAAGAGCACCTCAGCTAGTCCCACTCCCCCGCCCTTTCCCTGTAGACCTGCAATTTTCTTTCTTTCAGTGACTTATCCAATTCCCCTTTGAAAGCCACGCTTGAGACTGCCTCCACCACAGGCAGTGCATTCCTGATCCTACCCACTCCCTGTGTAAAAAAGTTTTATCTTATGTCGCCTTTGGCTCTTTTGCCAATCACCTTAAATCTGTGTCTGCTGGTTCGTGACCCTTCTGCCAATGGGAACAGTTTCTCTCTATCTACTCTGTCCAGACCCCTCATGATTTTGAACACCTCGATCAAATCTCCTCTCAATCTTCTCTGCTCCCAGGAGAACAACCCCAGCTTCTCCAGTCTATCCACGTAGCTGAAGTCCCTCATCCCTGGAATCATTCTCGTAAATCTTTTCTGCACCCTCTCTAAGGCCTTCACATCCTTCCTAAAATGCGGTGCCCAGAATTGGACACAGTACTCCAGTTGAGGCCAAACCAGTGTTTTATACAGGTTCATCATGATTTCCATGCTATTCTACTCTATGCCTCTATTCATGAAGCCCAGGAGCCCGTAAGCTTTTTTAACTGCTTTCTCAACCTATCCTGCCACCTTCAACGATTTGTGCACATATACTCCAGGTCTCTCTGTTCATGCACCTCCTTTAGGATTGTCCCCTTTAGTTTATGTTTCCTCTCCTCATTCTTTCTACCAAAATCTATCACTTTCATCTGCCACGTGTCCGCCCATTTCACCAGCCTGTCACTGTCCTCTTGAAGTCTATCACTATCCTCCTCACTGTTCACTACATTTCCAAGTTTTGTGTCATCTGCAAATTTTGAAATTGTATCCTGTACACCCACATCCAAGTCATTAATATATATCAAGAAAAGCAGTGGTCCTAGTACTGACATCTGGGGAACATCACTGTGTACCTTCCTCCATGCCAAAAAACAACCGTTCACCACTACTCTCTGTTTCCTGTCACTTAGCCAATTTTGTACCCATGCTGCCACTGTCCCTTTAATTTCATGGGTTTCAACTTTGCTGGCAAGCCTACTATGTGCCACTTTGTCGAACGCCTTTTGGAAATCCATGTACACCACGTCAACCTCATTGCCCTCATCGACCCTCTCTGTTACCTCATCAAAAAACTCGATTAGTTGATAAAATACAACTTGCCTTTAACAAATCCGTGCTGGCTTTCCTTAATTAATCCACACTTGTCCAAGTGACTGTTAATTTTGTCGCGGATTATCATTTCTAAAAGCTTCCCCATTACCGAGGTTAAATTGGCTGGCCTGTAGTTGCTGGGTTTATCTTTACACCTTTTTTGAACAATGGTGTAACATTTGCAGTTCTCCAGTCCTCTGCCACCATCCCCGTTTCTAAGGAGGATTGGAAGATTATAGCCTGTACCTCCGCAATTTCTTCCTTCACTTCCCTCAGCATCCTAGGATGCATCCCATCTGGTGCTGGTGACTTATCTACATTAAGTACAGACAGCCTTTCTAGTACCTCCTCCTTATCAATTTTTATCCTATCCAGTGTCTCCTCTTCCTCCTCCTTCACTATGTCTATGGCAGCATCCTCTTCCTTGGTGAAGACAGATGCAAAGTACTCATTTAGTACAATCATCATTATAGGCAGTCCCTCGAACGAGGATGACCTGCTTCCACATGAATTCACAGATGTTTCAATGAAGGACCCGATATTCCAGTCCTGAACTCCAGTTGAAGGGGTGGAAGATGCTTGTGCGTGGATTTTTTTAACGTGTGGTGACTGTTGCACATAAGCCACCACACGGGCTTGACAGAGCTCGGCCTTTATCGAGTGGCAAGGGTTAACCAGGACGACTGGAGACCAGTTCTGCTGCACGGATCTAGTGCACACTCTTATCGCAGTGTGGGCTGGCCCGTGCTGCCCCTGGGCCCTCGCCTCTTTTAGGCCCCGCACCCTCATTTGCCACACCGCCACCACGATTTCTCGCCACAAACATTCGCCGCACCTCCGCCATACCCTCGGCCTCCATGTGTAGCTCTCCTTTTTGGTCCCTAATCGGCCCCATGCCCCCTCTTACTATTTATATGCCCATGGCCCCCTAACCATAGCTTTACTACTTCCTCACACTACTGTGCAACCATATGCCAGCTTCCAGTCCCTAGTATATCTCTCCAATGACCCATGTCCCCAGGACCACCCCAAAATACCCGGAATAAAGCGAGTCTGCACACTAACCTGGGAAGTGGAAAGTTGTTTTTAAAATGTTTACAGCATTATACAAAGTGAATGTCTTGTGAGTGCTTTAAAAAATAATTTGTCCATTCCCAGCGCATACCTGATTTTATGCTGATTGCCCCATTCCTGTACCGATGGACTTGCCTGTTGCCTAGGGCAATGCTACTCTACGGACGGTGGCTGGGGGAGAGCAGGCTGTCCCTCAGATTCTCTTACTATTTAGCCAGTGCCTCATCTCTATACAACATTGCCAAAACTTGCCATGCCACAACACCAATCATTTAATTGACGTTTCAATGGAATCATTAAATTATTTTTTTAAACTTCAATGGAATTTTTTTTAAATTTTTATAAGTAGGGACAAATCATACAAACAACAATTCTGAGCCAACAATGTCGTTTGGAATGAAGAATTCAGTGTCGTTGCGAGAGCTTGACATTTGCTGACAGGATTGGAGGGAAATGTGTGAGGCCTTTGGAGCTGGATTGGACACTGCAGGCAGAGCCAGCCAAGCAGGCCTGGACTGTGTTGGATTGGACACTGCAAGCAGAGCCAGCCAAGCAGGCCTGGACTGTGATGGATTGGACACTGCAAGCAGAGCCAGCCAAACAGGCCTGGACTGTGATGAACACCAAGTGTCATTGGGAATTGAACAATGGAAAAAGTCTCCCTTGAACTCGCTAAAGAAGGTAAAACTATCTTTGATCATCATGGACATAACTGAGAAAAGAAGGAAGTATGTCCTGGTGAAAGAGGGGAGAATAAACAAATAAATAAAAGGATTTGCATCTTATGCAAATATACCATGGTAAGTAGAGCAGAAAAATATTTTATAATATAAAAGACAGAGTTATAATAATAACAACTTGTATTTATATAGCTTCTTTAACACAGTAAAACATCCCAAGGTGCTTCACAGCGGCGTTACAAGACAAAACAAATAAATTTGACACCAAGCCGCATAAGTAGAAATTAGCGCAGATGACCAAAAGCTTGTTGAAAGAGGTAGGTTTTAAGGAGCATCTTAAAGGAGGAAAGAGAGGTAGAGAGGTTTAGGGAAGGAGTTCCAGAGCTTAGGACCCAAACAGCTGAAGGCACGGCCATTGATGGCTGAGCACTTATAATGAGGGATACTCAAGAGGGCAGAATTTGAGGAGCGCAGACATGGGGGGGCAAGAACAAAGTTACTTCGATCTTAATGAAGCTTTGTAAAGTATAGTTTATTATTACATCTGTGAGGCTTGAATCTTTCAGTATCAGTAACACCTGTAATACTTTTACATCAAGTCAATCATGTGATAAAGTACTTCAGAGAACTTGTTGTCTCATAGCAACAGGTGAACTGCCATCACATTTAGGTGCAGGATTGTGGTAAACATCAGAAACAAGACTGCAATACCATGGGAAATATATACACAATATCACCAACAACCTGCTCACCGATGCTCAGTTTGGGTTCTGCCAAGACCACTCAGCTCTAGACCTCATTACAGTCTTGATCCAAATGTAGACAAAAAAGTTGAATTCCAGAGGTGAGGTGAGAGTGACTGCCCTTGACATCAACGCAGCATTTGACCGAGTGTGGCATCAAGGAGCCCCAGTAAAACTGAAGTCAATGAGGATCAAGGGGAGAGCTCTTCGGTGGTTGGAGTCATACCTCGCACAAAGTAAGATGGTGGTGGTTATTGGAGGCCAAACATCACAGGGCCAGGTCATCGCTGCAGGAGTTCCTCACGGCAACATTCTAGGTTGAAATATTTTCAGCTGCTTCATCAATGACCTCTCCCCCATCATAAGGTCAGAAGAGGGGATGTTTGTGATGATTGCACAGTGTTCAGTGCCATTCACAATTCTAGGTTGAGTCTGGAGATGAGAGAGTTGACTTATGAAGATAGGTTGAGCAGGTTGGGCCTCTACTCATTGGAGTTCAGAAGAATGAGAGGTGATCTTATCAAAACATATAGGATAATGAGGGGGCTCGACAAGGTGGATGCAGAGAGGATATTTCCACTCATAGGGGAAACTAAAACTAGGGGACATAGTCTCAGAATAAGGGGCCACCCATTTAAAACTGAGATGAGAAGGAATTTTATCTCTCAGAGGGTTGTAAATCTGTGGAATTCTCTGCCCCAGAGAGCTGGGTCATTGAATATATTTAAGGCGGAGATAGACAGATTTTTGAGCGATAAGCGAATAAGGGAATAAAGTGGGCAGGGAAGTGGAGCTGTGTCCATGATCAAATCAGCCATGATCTTATTGAATGGCAGAGCAGGCTCGAGGGGCCAGGTGGACTACTCCTGCTCCTATTTCTTATGTTCTTATGTTCAGATAATGAAGCAGTCCATGAACACATGCAGCAAGACCTGGACAACATCCAGGCTTGGGCTACTCAGTGGAAAGTAATATTTATGCCACACAAGTGCCAGGCAATGATTATCTCCAACAGGAGAGCATCTAGCCACCTCCCATCAACATCCTGGGGGCTGCCATTGACCAGAAGCTCAATTGGACCAACTACATAAATGCCGTGGGTCCTAGAGCAGGTCACAGGCTGTGTATTCTATGGTGAATGGCCCACCTCCCAACTCCCCAAAGCCTCTCCACCACCTACAAAGCATGTGAGAGAGACAGAGAGACAGAGATAGCGAGAGAGAGAAAGAGAAAGGAAAAGGAGATAGAATGAGAGGGAAAGGAGAGAGAAAGACCGAGCGAGAAAGTAAAAAGAGAAAGAAGAAAAAAAGATGCTGATAGGGTTAGATGAAGAGGGGTGGGAGGAGGCTCATGTGGATCATAAACATACATGGACCAGTTTGGCTGAATGGCCTGTTTCTGAGCTGTAATTTAATTCTATGTATATAGTATAGTGATGAAGTGTACATCCACTACCGAAGATATAGGGCACTAGGACCATGGGCTCCATTATAAGAGGTCACTGGTGTCCCTGATTAACCAGTATATAAAGCAAAGGTTTTAGATCGGAGCAGACTGATAGGGTGGAAAGACATAGCTCTGTGACAAGTTTGAAGTAAGTGTATTTTATTTGATGAATATAACAATAAAAATGTGCAGAAGCGCTGCACTCTCTTCAGCTGACTGAATTGAATCAGTATCGAGAACTAATGGGTAAAACAAGTGCTGGCTATCCTGAGACAAGAGGCACTCGATCACAATATATACACAGACACACATAGATACACTTATCCCTCAACATGCCTTGCTACTTACACTTCCTGTCATGTGACCAGCACACCTCCAGCATCACACTTTGTTTTGTCTCACAGTAAACCATCAGCCAGGCTCATCATCATCATCATAGGCAGTCCCTCGGAATCAAGGAAGACTTGCTTCCACTCTTAAAATGACTCCTTAGTGTTATGTCTTTAGATGCTCTGATAATGACTCCACGAGGCAATGTATTGCATTTGAACTGTAGTGATCTTAGTCCATTTAATATAACTCCAGAGGATCACGCATGGTGGCCTGCCTTTTATGCTGGGCCTGGCACACCTGTACAGGTTACCTACAAGTCTCCCACTGCAGTGCCCTCTGGTGGCACACCTTAGTGACCACACAGCTGGTGTACAGGTTTCCCACAGTAGTGCCCTCTGGTGACACATCATGTTTCATAGTACAAGCAGTAAACATGTCTGGATACATGACATCACTCTCCCGAAGTCCTTAGTGCAAATCGCCTTCATACATTGACTGTGCTCTGGGCTTAGCTCTATCTGGTTGACCCTTGGAGGGTCGTTTCCATCTTGGGTGAGTAGGTGGTGTTTCGTTGGTAGTAGAGGTGCTGGTGGTTTCTGTTTGTGAGTCCATGACCACTCCATTCTCTCCCCCCCACAAATAGATTATGCCGGTGGCTCATTACATTCATATACATTCAAGTCCAGAAAAAAAAAATTGCATTTACATCATTACATTTGTGGTACAGTTGTCAGGCAAGTACATTTGACTGGCAAGATACATTCTTGATACATTCTTGGAATCAGTACTGGTATCAGCACCGGTGTGTGAGGACAAACTAGTGCCAGGACTGCTGGACGGTGTCAGGTAGTCTGGTGACGGCGCGGTGCCCAGTGCTGGCAGTGGGAACCCGGTTGGCTCAAGTTGCCTGCTCTCGGGGCTTTTGCCATTGCTCCTAGCGTCGAGCAGGTTCACAGATGCCTGTGACCTCCCTGTCCTTTCCTTGCGCTCCGGGTTGCTGCTGCTCCCTGAGGGGCAGTTGTCTAGCAGTGTGCAGAGAACTGCTGACTCGCTTGCCTGGGCCTTATTTGGTTTGGGATCCTCTGGTCCCGGTTCCATTTGGGAGAACCGTTGCGGGTGACCCTTCATTACTGGGTGTAGCCTTGGTGGCGATAGGGTTTGGGGGCTGCGCCTTAGCGCAGTTTTCTCCTTCAGGCTCGTGGCGGTTGGTGCCATCGGATGCCTGAGAGGTGGAGCCAATCAGGGGCAGGGTATCAATACTGGTGCCATTGCCCTCCTGAGATCGCTTGCTCTACAGCTTGTCTATATTAGCTGCTTGTGGCCACACTCCGTTGTGCATCACTCTGGTCCCAGGGACGCAGGCTACTACATTGGGTAGCCTGCTGGACCTGTGTGCTCCCGATGGGTGTTTGCCCGCTACATTATCTGAATACAATTGAAATCCTACATCGCACAACGCTTCATTACTCATTGTAGATAAACTGTAGCTCCATTCACAATCGCATGACTTTTCTTTTCTTATTACATGTATAAAACTCTGATCATCAATTACAAGCTTTATATTTAATTTACGGTTGCTATTACATTGATTGAGAATGTGGAACTGTCCCTTTAAGTGTGGTGGGTTGCTGGCCTCCTTTAAGAAGGCCTTGCTATCTTTACCCCAACCATTTTCTTCGCTTGGTACCACGTGTTGCTCCATCAGCGCTGTACCTCGTGGTCTGGCCACCGCCATCATTTTCTTCAGTGCTTCACCTCGGGGTTTGGGCGCCATCTTTCTTCCATCCACGATGTCGACTGCTGTGATCCTCTTCTCCCCAGGTTCTGCCACCAAAGCTGGTAAGTCGCCTTTGGATCCGATTTTCTTTCTCCGGAGTCCTGCCACTGCAGCCTGGAAGGTGTATTCGGGTCGTCTCAGCTGGGTCATCTCCACGCAGTCGTACTGAGCAGTCTGTGCCTCGGGTGCTGTGCTGGTCTGCTCTCTGGTGCCAGATCCAACCTCAGGTGAGGGCTTGCTTTGCCTCTGAGCGCGGAGGACGTCGATCATGGAGGGCTGAAATCTTCCCAACTCCAATGGATCTTCTCCATCCACGTTCTTCTGAGCATTGGTCCATCACCTGCAACAATCCACAGTGGTGACTTGTGCACCGCGCCATCATGGAGTACCTTTACCTCCGCACTACCAACAACTGGGATAAGTTCATTGGTGTAGCTGCGTAGCTTTGCCTGAACCGGGACCAACTTGGGTCGTTCAGCTTGATTGTCCCATAGCCTCTCAAAGGCTTCTTGATTCATTATTGACTGGCTCGCCCCGTGTCCACTTCCATGAAGACTGGAGCGCCGTTTATCTCGACTTCCATCCTCAACGGGGAACATTCTATGGTGCAGGTAAACATACCATACACCTTATCCTGACTATCTCTTCATAATCCGTGCTGGATTCATGGCCATCTGCAGACTCTTCATCAACACAGTGAGTCATATTTCTTTTACACATTCGCTGGAGGTGGCCCTTTGTGCTGCAGCCTTTACACACATTGTCCTTAAAACGGCACTGGTGGGCCTTGTGATTCCCTCTGCAATGCCAGCATGGTGTTACTCGATTAGCTCCCCTCGGCGGACTCTGAGTTAAAGGATTCAGGGGCTTGTTCCTCTCTCCCCTGAGGAGATTCACGTTCTACAGTCCAGCCTCTAAAAGGCGCCATTCTGTGTACCGTACTTGCCAGGTTTGAGTCCTGAGGATGGGTCATCCGCCTAGAGCCGCAGGTCGAGATCATGAATGCCTGGCTCATGGTGAGGGCCTTCTGCAGTGTGACTGTGGTATCCGCAGATAGTAGTCTGTGAAGAAGACCCTTGTGGCTGATTCTGATGACAAAGATATCCCACAGCGCTTCGGTGAGGTGTTCGCCGAAATCACACGGTGCCAGCCTCCTGAGGTCTGCAGCATATTTCACGATTTTATGGCATTCAGGCCGTCAGTGTGTATAAAACCGGTGTCTGGCTGTGAGGATGCTCTCTTTGGGCTTGAGTTGTTCTTAGATCAGCGTTACAAACTCCTTGTACATCTTGGTCGTTGTTTTCGCTGGTGCCAGCAAGTCCCTGACGAGGCCATAGACAGTGGACCCACGACTGGTTAGCAGGATAGCTCTGCGCTTATCAGCCAATGTGGCCGGGTTGTCGCCTGCCAGGTCATTTGCTGTGAAGAAATGGTCGAGCCTCTCCACAAAGGCATCCCAATCATCAACATCGGCGAACTGCTGCAATATACCAAGGTTAGCCATTTTCGCGTGAAAGTCCATAATCTCGTCGCCAATTGTTATGTCTTTAGATGCTCTGATAATGACTCCACGAGGCAATGTATTGCACTTGAACTGTAGTAACCTTAGTCCATTTAATATAACTCCAGGGTGATCATCACACATGGTGGCCTGCCTTTTATACCAGGCCTGGCACACCTGTACAGGTAACCTACAAGTCTCCCACTGCAGTGCCCTCTGGTGGCACACCTTAGTGACCATACAGCTGGTGTACAAGTTTCGCACAGTAGTGCCCTCTGGTGGCACATCATGTATAATAGTACAAGCAGTAAACATGTCTGGATACATGACACTTAGGTGTCTGAACAGTCCAGTACGAGAACCACAGTCCATGTCACAGGTGGGATAGATAGTCATTGAGGGAAGGGGTGGGTGGGATTGGTTTGCCGCACTGCGCTTGATTTCTGCACGCTCTCGGCGTTGAGACTCGAGGTGCTCAGCGCCCTCCCGGATGCACTTCCTCCACTTAGGGCGGTTTTGGCCAGGGACTCCCAGGTGTCAGTGGGGATGTTGCACTTTATCAGGGAGGCTTTGACGGTGTCCTTGTAACGTTTCCTCTGCCCACCTTTGGCTCATTTGCCGTGAAGGAGTTCCGAGTAGAGCGCTAGGAACATATACATCAAAAGTGAGCAAGTGCCTCCAATACTACCACTGAGGTAAGAAAAAAGACGCATTCATCCCTTACAGGATGTCCCAAAGTACTTCACAACCAATGGATTATCTTTGAAGTGTGTGTCACTGTAACTCTGCAGGCAGAAACAAAGGACTTTAGGAAACAAGACGACTGAAAATACCATTCCAGAGAACGTAGTGATAGAAGGAATGGAAAGGTAAGCTGATCAAATCACTCGAAACACTGGTTGAAAGTTTCTCATTGACATTTCCCCCTCAGCCAACCAATTACAGGATAAAAATAGTTTCCAAAAAACATTTTAAATTACATATTTCAGAATAACATGAATCTAATCGAGGGGTTCAGATGGTTTATATACAGAATAGTGGATACCTGGGACTGAGTTACAGGCTGCAATTTAATGAAGGTCTCTGGTGACTTATATAGTATAATAGATTTCTAGGAGTGAGTTACAAACTGGAAGCTAACCAAAGGGTTGAGGTGGTTTATTTATAGAATTACGGATAACCAGGAGCGAGCTACAGGTTGCAATCTAATCGAGGAGTTCCGATGGGTAATAGATAGAATAGCAGATAACTGGGACTGAGTTATAAGCTACAATCTAATCGAGGGGTTCCGATGGTTTATATGGAATAACAGATACTCTGGAGTGAGTTACAAACTGGGATCTAATTAAGGAGTTCAGATGGTTTATATAAAGGATTGACACTGCGACCCAGAACTCCCCAAAGCACATCTTCGAAAATCGCAGGTCTGTGGTTTTCCATCTGTTTATTTTAACCCTTTAGAGTGATTACAAGCCGGCAATGAGAAGTTTCATTCCGTTTTGTGAAGCCTTTTTGCTGTTAACATTAGCTGTCGCTGGGCTTTACATGTGATTACATTCAAACTGAAAGATTGTGAAGTAATTGAAGTTTATTGAGAAATGAATCAAAGTTGTTTCCGGTGAAATTCTGTGAGCAGGCCACATCATAAATCAAAAAGATAAGCACACCGAGGATAACCAGCATGCCTCTTGGTAACAGTACGAAGGTGCGCATCGCCCTCATAAGTTGGCATGCAGTGTAGGAGCCTGTTTGGAATGATGGGTGCATATCTCTTTCATTGCACAGGCACAATGGGCAGAATGGCCTCCTTCTGTGCTGTATGAGTTCACGTGGTAAGTGCAGCATGTTTGGGGGGGAACAGGTGACTATGGACCTGTGGTTCTCAAAGCTCTTCACCACCGGGGGTTTCCCTCGCCTTGTGTCTGGGTCTGTTGTAGACTCATTGATAGAGATTGGTCGCTGGGATTGGTCAACAACTCCAGTATCATTGTGTCATGTGACTACCAGGATGGTAAAAGGTGAATTAGATGGACCGTGGTCTTTCTTCATCTAGCTATTCCTATGTTCTTGTAACTTCATCATCATAGGCAGACTCTCGGAATCGAGGAAGACTTGCTTCCACTCTAAAAATGAGTCCTTAGGTGGCTGTAGAGTCCAATACGGGAACCACAGCCCCAGTCACAGGTGGGACAGATAGTCGTTGAGGGAAGGGGTGGGTGGGACAGGTTTGCCGCACACTCTTTCCACTGCCTGCGCTTGATTTCTGCATGCTCTCGGCGATGAGACTCGAGGTGCTCAGCGCCCTCCCGGATGCACTTCCTCCTGTAACTTACCAGCCACCTGACCCTCCTCGCATAAATCAAACTGTCTCCCTGCTGTCACAGGAAGACATCCACTATGGATCTAGAGACAGAAATGGCCAAAGAATCATGGGGCTACTGTCCTCGTATACTGCAATCCCTTTAGGCCCACAACTCCCCCCACCGCTCCCCGAGATGTCTGCGCTCTTCTAATTCTGCCCTCCTGAGCACCCCTGATTATAATCGCTCACCATCGGTGGCCGTACCTTCTGTTGCCTAGGCCCCAAGCTCTGGAACTCTCTCCTTAAACCTCTCCACCCCTCTACCTCTCTTTCCTCCTTCAAGACGCCCCTTAAAACCTACCTCTTTGACCAAGCTTTTGGTCACCTGCGCTAATTTCTACTTATGAGGCTCAGTGTCAAATGTTTATCGCATAATACTCCTGTGATGTGCCCTGGGACGTTTCACTATGTTAAAGGCGCTATATAAATACAAGTTGTTGTTGTTATAGGTACTCCCATCATGTGCAGCCTGCTCTAATTTGTAAAATCTACCTCTGTACAGGAACGACCCTAAACCGTGCACTAGTGACCCTGCGAGCGTTAGTTTTTTTAACATGGATGTTAAAATTACTGAGGTTTTTTTACATATAACATTTGAATATTAAAATATTTTTCTGTATGTTTTTAAACATTCCCTATTGAAGTCACCCACTCTTGATGTAAGATAAAGAACAAAATCTTGCATTTATATAGCATCCTTCACAACCTCACGACGTCCCAAAGCGCTTTACAGCCAATTAAGTATTTTTGAAGTAGAGTCACTGTTGTAAAGTGGGAAACGCGGCAGCCAATATATGCACAGCAAGCTCCCACAAACAGCAATGAGCTAAATGACCAGATATTGGTTGAGGTATTTGGTTGTTTTAGTAATGTGTGAGGTCACGGGTACTTCACAAGTGGCTACTCCTCATGTGTAAACCTGGGCCTGAGCATCAGTCTGCTATTTGTCCACTGGGAGCAGCATACAAATGCAGCAATTGAGAAATGTTGAATTGGTAAAATATTTTTTAAATTCAGACAGATCTCATGTTGTTGTCTTTGGTTTCAAATCCTTTCTTTCTCTCTTTTCATTTCCATCGTTTTCTCATTCTTTTTTTCTATTGCATCTTACTGCAGTCCCTTCCTCATTAAGATGGAGAACAACATTTTCTGGATTGAACGAGCAGTTCCTGACATACTAGCGCTGATTTTTTGAGCACGAAAAATCTCGGCTGACACTCCAGTGCGATGCTGAGGGAGTGCTGCACTGTCGGAGGTGCCGTCTTTCGGCTGAGACGTTAAACCGAGGCCCCGTCGGCTCTCTCAAGTGGACGTAAAAGATCCCATGGCACTATTTCGAAGGAGAGCAGGGAGGTTACCTCCGGTGTCCTGGAGCCAATATTTGTCCCTCAATTAATATAACAAAAAAAAGATTATCTGGTCATTTTCACATTGCTAACTGTGGGAGCTTGCTATGCACAAA
Organism: Pristiophorus japonicus; assembly: GCF_044704955.1. NCBI lineage: Eukaryota > Metazoa > Chordata > Chondrichthyes > Pristiophoridae > Pristiophorus > Pristiophorus japonicus. Next base: position 55,434,410 of record NC_091992.1, read on the forward strand.
TTAGCTGCCGCATTTCCCACATTACAACAGTGACTGCACTCCAAAAGTACTTCATTGGCTGTAAAGCGCTTTGAGACGTCCGGCGGTCATGAAAGACGCTGTATAAATCCAAGTCTTTCTTTCTTACTACCATCTTCATGCACGGGAGCCAGTGGGAGGCAGATGCAGTGAGATTAGCAGCCTCTCGATTGGATGAGTCCTGACCTGACCAGGACCAGCGAGGCCCCCACCCCCCCCTAATTTGAATGACGATCATTCCCAGTGCATGTGTAGGCTGTTACTGGGAATCAGCAGTGGCAGGCAGGGAGGGGGATGGAAGAAATCCGAATCAGCAGCCGTTAAACAGCTACTGGGGAGGACCAATGTTTGGGAGCAAGTCATCCTCGTTCGAGGGATCGCCTATGATGGTGATGACTGGGGAGGAATGAAGGAAAACCATAAATGGGTGCAGCTATTTCAAGTTAAGTGGTTGCACACGGGAGCAGAAAGTGATTAGTTGTAATGTACATTTCAGCCTTTCCACATGTCATTTGGGACAAAAACAGTGCATATATTTAAAGTGGAGACAGGTTTTTGAACGATAAAGGTCTCAAGGGTTATGGGAAGCGGGCAGGGAAGTGAAACTGAGTCCATGATCAGATCAGCCATGACCTTATTGAATGGTGGAGCAAGATCGAGGGGCCGAATGGCCTACTCTTGCTCCTATTTCTTATGTTTATGTAAAAACCACCTGGCAATATCCAGTGACTGCGGAGGCAGAAACCAAAATCTGTGGGTTATTGATGGAACAAAGTAGCACTTGAACCCCTGTTTGACAGTTGGTAAAGTGGAGTTACAGTGTGAGGTGGCGTGAGGAGGTTTGCCCTGTTTGCCCAGAGAATAGCCGGGCAACTGCTTCACCACACGGTCTGCAGCGCATCAAGAAGATGGCCTACCATCGTCTTATTAGGGCAACCAGAGATGGCCAATAAATTCCCACCTTGCTAGTGACTTCGCCATCCTAAGAAAGAAAGACTTACATTTATATAGCGTCTTTCATGACCACAGGACATCTCAAAGCACTTTACAGCCAATGAAGTACTTTTGAACAGTTGTCATTGTTGCAATGTGAGAAACACGGCAGCCAATTTGCGCACAGCAAGCTTCCACAAACAGCAATGTGAAAATGACCAGATAATCTGTTTTTTGTTATGTTAATCGAGGGCTAAACATTGGCCAGGACATCAGGGATGACTCCCCTGCTCTTCTTCAAAATAGTGCCATGGGATCTTTTCCATCCACTTGGTTTAACATCTCATCCGAAAGACGGCACCTCCGACAGAGCAGCACTTCCTCTGCACTGCACTGGAGTGTCAGCCTAGATTTATGTGCTCAAGTCCCTGAAGTGGGACTTGAACCCAATTAAAATATACCAAGCTGCTTGCTTAGCTTGTCTCGTACAGTGAGCTGGGCAGGTTTGCGACCAAAAAGGGAAGTCACTTTGGCGATCTTTTTTCCAGAAAGCCATGCAAGCGCAACCTCGCGTGTGTGCAATCTTGCATGTGCGTAGACGTCGTAATGTTTCAGCCTTTGCTCTGTAATACCCTACAGTGTAACTGGCTTTCAGTTTCACAACACTATGAGCCCCAGTTGGAGAATGGTCTCGAGTGGCCAAAACACCGAGGGACTGCAGCTGAGCTTGACTGGAGTTCAATTGAATTTTCCGTCAATTGTCGTCACAGCTGCTCCCCAGTACTGTTGGTGGTGAAAGGCACAATAGAGTAAATGTTTCAAACAGAGGGAGCTTTGTGACAAGGAATGACATTATCCAACAAAGTTGAGATTTAAGAGCTAATTTTCTGATGGCCCACGGCTGGTTAGGAGCAATATCCACTGGTCCCACATATTGAAGGGGGATAGGCCTTTAGTACCAACAACAGTGACTATACTTCAAAGCCACTTCATTGATTGTAAATCGCTTTGAGACATCTTGAGCTCATGAAAGGCGCTATAGAAATGCAAGTTCTTTCTTTTTGTGGCTTTTTGATATCGCACCCTGCTGACAGTAACCCGAAATGGGGATGCCTTGTCTGCCAACCAAGCTGAATGATGGGTTCATCGATTTCCATCTAGTCTTAAAGACAGTCTGACACTGGTGTTGTTACATTAGTTACAGGTGGAGGGTGGGGGACACGGAAAACAGATAACGGGGCATGGGATAGAAATTAAACTCACTGGGTAACAGTACCAGTAGGTGACCATCACTTCTAGCCTGTAGCAACAAGCACCCTACCTCTAACAATTTAATAGCGATAAGATCCAGATTTATCCTGGGATATAAAGCCGTATAAAAGCCTTTCTTGTACCAGAATGTCCAATTAGTTCAAAGTTGCGAATTTATAACTGTCCGCGACACAATTACACAGCCATTGCACAATTATAAATTTGCAACTTTGAACTAATTGGACATATCGTTGCCACTACAGCTACGCAGAACACAGTGGTGTCTTCTTTAATGGGGAAAGTTATGAAAGAGTATGGGGTGGAAATTAGGTGGTCTCGTGCCTCAGTTGGTGGCGTTAAAGCGTGCGTAACTGCTTAGTGACCGGGTGCACAGCTTTTAGCGCCGCGCTGGAAAATTCATGTGGACGCGAAACGCTTGCGCCTGGCTGCTGACTATCAGTCCGATCATGACGCCAGTCGGGGGCAATGACCACGCTTGCACCCGCTCGCTAAATTAGTTGCGGCCGCCTCATTTAGTGACTGCCACTAATCACGCCTGAAAAAACAGTGGGTCCAGGCTTGCAGAGTCGTTAACTGGCGGCTACTTAAAGGGATGAGGAAGCGCTTCCCTTGGAGGTCACAGTCAGTGCAGCGTTTGCACGGAGCACGGTAATGAGACTCCGAGTTTTCAACGGCGGACAGACAGAACATTACAGCTTGAAAACAAGTGGATTTGAAAACTTTAATGGGTGCACTACTGTTCCACACATTTAAGACTCGGCTTTTCTCGGGATTTCAAATCGGACTTCGGAGCATGCGCAATGGATTCCAGAATTGAATGCGAGGATTTTGGTTAGCGCATCCCCACAGGTCAGGTATGTAACGGCTGATTTGTCACCCCTGTCAGCTCTTGGCCCGATTCCAACAAATTTCTCGGTGGGAGGGGCTAACGTTTTTAAGGCGCTAACGTTTTTAAGGCGCTAAAATTACTGCTCCGCCTGGATTAACACCTCAAAATGGACCTTAACGAATATCCACCCTTTAATCTTGGCAAACAAGACATCCGTCACGCAAACACAAAAGCAAAATACTGTGGATAAAATAAAAACAGAAAATGCTGGAAATGCTCAGCAGCCCAGGCAGCATTTGTGGAACGAGAAACAGGGTTCGCGTTTCAGGTCGATGATCCATCGTCAGAACTGGGCTTCCGTCACCCGCTTTGTGTATGGGCTTCTTGTGAAACTTGGAATATATTCCCTGCTGTTGCTTGGAAGGACTCAGTAGGTGTAGAGGTTCAAGACAGTGAGTACCTCAATAGCTACTGACAGAGTCCTTCCTGCCCTGGAACCTGCCTGACAGTCTGACTTGAGGTGACGGGATATTGCCAGTGAAGGCAGATCTTGACATGTCCAAGTGAGTCAGCCTTGATTTGTGGACTAAAGGTGGCCTGAGGTGGAAACTCATCTCCCTCTTTCTCTGAACCTCCTCCAAAACATAAAAACGTAAGAAATAGGAGCAAGAGTAGGTCATTTGGCCCCTCAAGCCTGCTCCGTCATTCAGTGAGATCATGGCTGATCTTCTATGCCAACTCCACTTGCCTGCACTGTCCCCATGTCCCTTAATATCCAAGATTCTATCAATAAAACAAGTAAGAAGAAAGATAGGCCTCCTGGGATTCCCAGCATGAGAATTATGGCTATGGCAACTTAAATTGCCGCTGCAAAATCTGCTCACTGCCCTCCCTCCCTCCCCTCCGCCCTCACACACACACACACACCGATTATGTATTTGGCTCTGTTACCAAAATCTTAGTTCACAACTTATTAATGCTTTAATTTCATTAAAAGTTTATCATTCATAGTCAATTTTTCCACAAATACTTAGTAGATTTAGCAATAACCTTAGTTTAATTATTGAATTCTAAGTCATGATGGGAGAGTATAAGGCTATTCATACACAAGCTACGAATTGACAACCAGATTGAAAATGAGCTGCTGCTTCTTTCCAAGGGGATAACGGAGCGAACCTTTCCCTACTCTACATTGCCACAACTCCTATCAAAGTAGCTCCTTCCCTTTTGCTCACTAGTAGCTCTTCTGCCACGGCAACCAAGAAACACCAACTGACATTGTCTAAAGTGTCAGCAGTTGTCGCCAACTCTTACATCAGGACACCCATGGACCAGATGGTGTCGAAAGGAAGGAGAGAACTGTTTTGGTTTGTTATTTTTGTAGTATTTTTAATATTGCAACGATTTCCAGCTGGGCTTCTGTGATTTGGCAAGCTGCCAGTGCGATATCTCTTCAAAAGTCAAATCGATTCCATCGAAAGGAACCAGGTTCTAAATGTGATGTATGTGGGTTTGATTTTTCATTCGGGATCAGAGAGCATCAGAGAGTGCCTCGACCTTAGCAACACTGCCACTGTCAAAACAAACATTCACATTAATTATGAACGTTACTCTTCAGCTGAGAGAAATGGTGGCTGGCTGTATGATACTTGCTGACCTTAACCTGTTGACTTGTCACTTGCCAAGAAGATTATAATGCTCATCGTTTCAGTGTGAATTGGGATCGAAAGTTAAAAACTAGTAGAATATATCTGGAGTGTGAGTTAAGGCTGTGGAGGCCAAGTCACTGAATGTATTTAAGAGGGAGATATATAGGTTTCTAGAAACAAAAGACATCAAGGGGTATGGGGAAAAAGCGGGAATATGGTGTTGAGATAGAGGATCAGCCATGATCATATTGAATGGCGGTGCAGACTCGAAGGGCCGAATGGCCTACTGCTGGTCCTATTTTCTATGTTTCTGTGGGCTAGAACCTCCACTTTTTTTGCCTGCTTTACGCCCACTTAACGCCCATTTTACCACTGAAATGATGTATAACGTCCATCGCCATTTTGGCACAAAATGGAAACTGACAGGCATTTTTCGGAAACTTATTGCCGAGCGTTACTTTCCCCGTGTGCTTAACGCTGAGAAAAAAAATTATCGCCCGCCCACTTTTTTGGGGTGCATCAGCAGAATGGGCGAATTCAACGCCCATAATATCGGCCAGCATTACTTTCCGCACAGAATTAATGCCGAGATTCAATATTAATGCCCACCCACTGTTTTTTGTCGTAAAGAGCATATTTACCTAAACTAGCAGCCATGGAGATCGCCCATCGTCAATATCACTACCTCACACACATATCGCCCAAATATCGCTTGCCCAAAAAAAACACCCACAGAAAGTGAAACTAAACGGAATGAATCACAGCATTATGGACACCATGTTCTGGATTACATGACGCATCCTTTAAAAGGCTGCTGTGCTTCAACCTCGGTGGAGTTCGGATGTACTCTGCAGGGTCGTTGGAGTTGATGTGAACATCTGTAAAAACATCTTGACCGTACTGTGACCGATTGGAATTGAAGAGGTGTGTTCGTCGGGACATTCCTTGTTTGTGACAATCGGTGGAAAACAGAGAGCTACTGCAATGGGGCCTGTCCTTTCTCACCCTCTCTTGGTGACCAAATACATGCAGCAGACTCGACATCGCCAAAGGAACGCTCCACTGCATTATGTGCCCAATGTAAGTAGTGACAGACTGATGAGGAGGACCAGACGTTATGCCCCCCGCAAGTACAAGAAGAAGCATTCTTACCTCAACTTGCCCGACACCACCTGCCTTCGGAGACTGCGCTTCCACAAAGAGGTTATCACTGAGGCATGCCAGCTGATAAGGGGAGATCTGCAGCCTGCAAGCACCATCAGAACTGCACTGTTCGTCGAGGTCAAAGTCACCGCGGCACAGTCGTTCTACGCCTCGGGTACTTTTGAGGCCACAGCTGGCGACATTTGCGGACTTTCTCAGCATGCCACACATTGCTGCTTTAGACAGGTCACTGAAGCACTGTATGCACGCAGGAGGGACTTGATCAGCTTCCCTATGGCCAGGGAGGCACAGAGTGAGAGGGCTCTAGGATTCTCCAGAATTGCAAACTTTCCCAAGGTGCAGGGAGCAATAGACTGTACGCACATCATGATGCGGGCACCTTTTCAGGATGCTGAGGTTTTCAGCAACCGCAAGGGATTCCACTCCCTGAATGTCCAAGTGGTTATCAACCACCAACAAATTATACTAGCAGTGAATGCTCATTTCCGGGCAGCATCCATGATGCTCACATCCTGCGTGAGAGCACTGTATCTGACTTGTTTAACAATAAGCCACAAAGTCAATGCTGGATGCTTGGTGACAAAGGATATGGCCTCGCCACCTGGCTGATGAACCGCTGCCTCCTCGTCCTCCTCTTCCTCTCTCTGGTGAGGTGTGTAAGGAGGTGGTCTTTATGAGGGGGTCAGGTTCCCTTCTGACCAACTTGAGTGGTTCAAATCACTCCCACTCCCTTGGGTTCTAGACTCTGGATTTATTTGGGGGGGTGTGACAAAAGTGCAAAGGACACTGGTTTGATACAAAAGAACTTTGGTTTTATTACAGTCAAGGTAATGCAAGCTTATTACTCTAGTGAGAGAATACAAGGCCAAACTTACAATCACTCTAATAAAGGACAATACAAGGAAAGGTACAAGGTCAAACTTATAATCACTCTAATAAAGAACCATACACTACATATTCAAAGGGGGTTACAGTAAAATTATACCTCCCACCTCCCAATACCTAATTCTAGCTAGGTTTGTCTCCAAGGCAGGCAGGGACTATGCTTACCAATTCTTTTGACAGTTAATGGTAGATCGCGGTTTCGGGGTTCGCTGGATGTGGTAGGGTCTGCTTGCCGTACCCCAAACGTCGGAGAAGACTTCTTGCTGCGCAATCTTCAGTTGGGTTGAGTCCGCTGATGCGGTAAGGTGCGTCTCGGATCTATGGGGTAAGTACATGATTTTCTTCATTAGAAATAGGTCTTTTAGGTAATGTTTTACCCGTTGGTAGGTCAGGATTAGATTGTAGAGTGGAAACTTTTTGATTCTTTGGTTTTTCCCCCTTGGAGTTTTGTTCGAGTTTGGTCGATCGCAGTGGGTTTTCCGTTGATACCACGTTGCTGCTGCGATGGTGATGTTCTTCCTTCCTTCAGGACTTCAGGATTTCGAGGCTGGAGAAGTTAGTTTACAACTGTCGCGTTGGTTTCTCTCCTTGTCTTGATGAGGTAGTAGCAACCTTGTAGCTACTTAGCAACCCGGTATAGGGTGGCACTAGTCTGTTGGTCAAAGTGTCATACCCTCTGTTGAAACCAGGGGCCAGTTATACAATTTCAGTGTTTCTAATCTTGCCGCCAATTCTGTTCAAAATCCTTTGTATAATTTTGGCGGGCTTGGTTCTTCTTCATAATATTTTGGCAGGCTCGTTAAAAGTTGATATGTTTTGGGTGAGTTGATGTTCGAAAACTGTTTCCTGATGGAAGTATTAGTTTGGTAATTGCAATGTCCTTTTGTGCTTAGTCTTACGCATACAGGCTGGATTGGGCCTCTTTGTGATGTATATGCTGAAATGGTTGTCCAGACCCATGTTGATGGGTAGCTACTTCTGGGTGATTTTGTGATGTAAATGTTTCTTGTGGGGGAAGCATTTTCGAATACTCATTCTTCCATACAGGTTAACTTAGTCCTCATACCCAGGTAGCTTCAATTAATTAGACTGTCTCCTGCTAATGCTTTAGGCCCGCCCACAGCCTTGAGTTTGTCTTTTAAAATCCAAAATTCTATTAAAGTTCGTATTTTCGTTCCTAAGCACTTTAGAGTTCCAAACTTTTCGGTAGATAGTCCCAAATTAAATTTCCTTTCGAATGAGCCCAAACACAGGGGAGGGTTTCTTGTGAATTTTGCACCTGCTTCAGGTGAACTGTCAGACTCATCAGGCAATTCTTGTCCCCTCCTGATAGCCAAGTTGTGTAGCATGGAGCACACCACGACGAATTGAGCTACCTGCTCAGGGTGGTATTGGAGCTCGCCTCCTGAGTGGTTCAGGCATCTAAAGCGCTGACATCGACACCGTGGCCGAGAAGCGATACAACGAGAACCACAGAGCAACTCGCAATATCGTGGAAAAAACCATTGGAGTGCTGAAGCAGCGCTTTAGATGCCTGGACCACTCAGGAGGTGAGCTCCTATACCACCCTGAGCAGGTAGCTCAATTCATGGTGGTGTGCTCCATGCTACACAACTTGGCTATCAGGAGGAGTCAAGAATCGCCTGATGAGTCTGACAGTCCACCTCATCAGAGAGAGGAAGAGGAGGACAAGGAGGCGGTCACAGACATCGGCCCAGACAATCAGGCTGACACTGAAGCCATGCCCCCGCCCCCCTGTAGATCGCATGAAAGGGCCCATGGTGGCATGATAGCTGCAAGAGCCTTACGTAAGGAGCTCATCAATGATCGCTTTGCCTGAAAGAACGTTGGTGTTATTTACAAGGCGGACACACTGCTGGGTGTGCAGGTCATACATCAATGGTGGGCATCACCTTGGTGACAGTTAAAGTTTAAGTTGATTGAAGTTAAATGTGATTATACTCTTTGATGTTAAGGAATCACCAGTGTGTAATGGAGCAGCCAACTGAGCCTATGTGCTACAAGGTGTTGTTAAATAAAAAACATTTAAACCGAACATTAGTCTGAAATCATCAGTATTTCTGTACAATCCAACCTCCCCCCCCACCCACCGCCCCACCACACCCGCTTCACCTCCCCACCTCTGCTCCTTACCCTCCTGACTCCAAGCACCTGGCCGAAGAGCTCCTCAGGCGATGCTTCATTTTTGGGGGGGGAGGGGGTGGTGACAGCCGAAGCACTGATTGGATGGATACGGGAGAGAATGGTCCCGAGGTGGGAGCGTGCTCCGAGCCAGAAGCAAGATGTTGCTGCTGGCTCTCGTGTGGTTGGCAATGGGGGTGCGGCACCTTGGGGTGCAGTGCGGCGCTCCGGGACCACTGGGTGCCCTCTGCCACTAGTGTTCCTGGCTACCAGCTCCAGGGCCTCCTCCATCCCTTCCATGTTATATCTTATTTGTTGGACAAAAACTCGGTGACAACTATGTTCTTGGTGCTTAGTAGGCTTTTTGCTGCTGGTGAATTTTCGTCGTTCCTCCCACAACAGCCAAACAAGCACACACCACACCCACACACGCTTTCAGTGCCTCTGAGCTCCCTCTCTCTCTCTGTCTCCTCTTCTGCGCATGTCATGATGACCCTTGACCTCCTGAATCACAGGATTCGAGCGTTGCCATGCCGTTGCTAAGGACGGCCACACTTTGCGGCAGAAGGTCAGAAAAATTTAAGCCCATTTGATATCACTCGCGGTAACGCCCATTTTCAAAAATGAAAACTAGGTGTTTTGAGAATGGGCGAGAAACCGGCAATCTGAAAACCGTTTTTTGCCGGCACGCCGGAAATAACGCCCATTTTCGGGTGATAAGCACAAAAGTGGAGGTTCTAGCACAATGTTTCTAGGCTAATGAATATGACTTGAAATTGTATTTTCAAACCTTTAATCCTGGCAATGAGAGACGTAGTAACTTTTTGCAATAATTGTCTTCTAAGCTTTCCTGGCTGGTAGGTCATCGGCCAAAAGAACGATGACTAATCCCACGCCAATAAAGGAAATGAAAGAACGGTTGGCAATTGTGATGTTAACATCAAGTAATGTATAGATTGGGAACATCGCCACTTCTAAACGTTCTTTCTCTCTTTTCATTTCCATCGTTCTCTCATTCTTCTTTCTATTGCATCTTACTGCAGTTCTTCCTCATTAAGATGAAGGACAGCATTTTCTGGACTGAAAGAGCAGTTCCTGACGTACTAGTGCTGATTTTTTTGAGCACAAATAATCTAGGCTGACACTCCAGTGTGGTGCTGAGGGAGGTGCCGTCTTTCGGATGAGATGTTAAACCGAGGCCCCGTCTACTCTCTCAAATGGACGTAAAAGATCCCATGGCAATCTTTGAAAAAGAGCAGGGGAGTTATCCCCGGTGTCTGGGCCAATATTTATCCCTCAATCAACATAACAAAAAACAGATTATCTGGTCATTATTACATTGATATTTGTGGGAGCTTGCAGTGCACAAATTGGCTGCCGCGTTTCCCACATTACAACAGTGACTACACTCAAAGTACTTCATTGGTTGTAAAGCGCTTTGTGATGTCCGGTGGTCGTGAAAGGCGCTCTATAAATGCATGTCTTGCTTTTTCTTCCTATAATGTCTAATGATAAGAACTGAAACATCTCTATAAATTAAACATTCAACTCTTATTTTCCGTTATAACTTTCAAACTTGCAGTGAGTATGCACTACTTTTTCACCTCGACATACACCAAATCAGATCATAGATACATTGTACCATCATGCATCAACTATGTGGAACTTCTTACACTTGTGGCTGGCAAAATAAGTAGGAATTAAGCAGAGAATAAAGATGGCCTCACCAATTCTTGTAAAAAGGTAACAGATACATTGGCCGTGATCTCACCAACCATGGTGAGACCGAGACGGTCGGGGTATGTTGCGGGGAGCGAATCCGCTCCTGGCTTCAGCCCGCACTATGTGAATAATCTTCCGTTGATGGGGCTTGTTAAGCCCACCCTGCGAGGTTCCTGGCCAATTGAAGAAAGCAGGCCTGATGATGTCATTTGATGACACGTCATCAGCCGGTTTCCTTAAAGGGACCATGAGCACATTGATTTTGACAGTTGTTCTGTCAGCGTTTTACAGCATTGAGGTGCTGCAAACACTGACAAGCACTGCACAGAGGCGCACGGCTGCACCTCTCCAGATGCTTATGGAGGGAGTCACAGCGCGCAGGGAGGTTCTCTTCCCTTCCAATGGATAGAAGAGACCTCCCCAGGGGACCAACGCAGCCTGGGTGCACATTGCACAGGAGGGCACAAGTAAGGTTGCGTCAGGAGGAGCTGGCTGTAGTGGCGCAAACCTTTCAATGATCTCAGTAGACCAGGAAACATTACTGCAAAGCCACACTCAACCTCATCCTGCTGTGCCTCTCATCACATTCTCATCACATTGTCTTCCCTACCCTACTCCTGCATGTCCTTACTCACATCAACTTACCTTGCACCTCCATCCATCTCATTCTCTCTCTCTCTATCTACATTATCATTTCCCAATCTCACTAGCCACCCCTCACACTTACCCTCATTCTTCTCCAATCATACCAACTAACGACACAAAAGTGTAGGCACTTGGATCTTTTAGCCAATGTTCATGTAAAGTGTTGTCAAACATTGAAATCTTTATTTTAAACGCCTTGCATTCTTGGACAGATCTGTGTGAACCTTTGGAAGTGGCTTAGTGAGTTGTAGTGAATGGTGAGACATAGAAACATAGAAAATAGGTGCAGGAGTAGGCCATTCGGCCCTTCGAACCTGCACCACCATTCAATATGATCATAGCTGATCATGCAACTTCAGTACCCCATTCCTGCTTTCTCTCCAAACCCCTTTAGCAATAAGGGCCACATCTAACTCCCTCTTGAATATATCTAACGAACCAGCCTCAACAACTTTCTGTGGCAGGAAATTCCACAGGTTCACAATTCTCTGAGTGAAGAAGTTTCTCCTCATCTCAGTCCTAAATGGCTTACCCCCTTATCCTTAGACTGTGACCCCTGGTTCTGGACTTCCCCAACATCGGGAACATTCATCCTGCACTTAACCTGTCCAATCCCGTCAGAATTTTATGTTTCTATGAGGTCCCCTCTCATTCTTCCGAACTCCAGTGAATACAATCCCAGTTGATCCAGTCTTTCTTGATAGGTCAGTCCCGCCATCCCGGGAATCAGTCTGGTGAACCTTCGCTGCACTCCCTCAATAGCAAGAATGTCCTTCCTCAAGTTAGGAGACCAAAACTGTACACAATACTCCAGGTGGGGCCTCACCAAGACCCTGTACAACTGTAGCAACACCTCCCTGCCCCTGTACTCAAATCCCCTCGCTATGAAGGCCAACATGCCATTTGCTTTCTTAACCGCCTGCTGTACCCTCATGCCAACCTTCAATGACTGATGTACCATGACACCCAGGTCTCGTTGCACCTCCCCTTTTCCTAATCTGTCACCATTCAGATAATAGTCTGTCTCTCTGTTTTTACCACCAAAGTGGATAACCTCACATTTATCCACATTATACTTCATCTGCCATGCATTTGCCCACTCACCTAACCTATCCAAGTCGCTCTGCAGCCTCATAGCATCCTCCTCGCAGCTCACACTGCCACCCAACTTAGTGTCATCCGCAAATTTGGAGATACTACATTTAATCCCCTCGTCTAAATCATTAATGTACAGTGTAAACAGCTGGGGCCCCAGCACAGAACCTTGTGGTACCCCGCTAGTCACTGCCTGCCATTCTGAAAAGTACCCATTTACTCCTACTCTTTGCTTCCTATCTGACAACCAGTTCTCAATCCACGTCAGCACACTACCCCCAATCCCATGTGCTTTAACTTTGCACATTAATCTCTTGTGTGGGACCTTGTCGAAAGCCTTCTGAAAGTCCAAATATACCACATCAACTGGTTCTCCCTTGTCCACTCTACTGGAAACATCCTCAAAAAATTCCAGAAGATTTGTCAAGCATGATTTCCCTTTCACAAATCCATGCTGACTTGGACCTATCATGTCACCTCTTTCCAAATGCGCTGCTATGACATCCTTAATAATTGATTCCATCATTTTACCCACTACTGAGGTCAGGCTGACCGGTCTATAATTCCCTGTTTTCTCTCTCCCTCCTTTTTTAAAAAGTGGGTTACATTGGCTACCCTCCACTCCATAGGAACTGATCCAGAGTCAATGGAATGTTGGAAAATGACTGTCAATGCATCCGCTATTTCCAAGGCCACCTCCTTAAGTACTCTGGGATGCAGTCCATCAGGCCCTGGGGATTTATCGGCCTTCAATCCCATCAATTTCCCCAACACAATTTCCCGACTAATAAGGATTTCCCTCAGTTCCTCCTCCTTACTAGACCTTCTGACCCCTTTTATATCCGGAAGGTTGTTCGTGTCCTCCTTCGTGAATACCGAACCAAAGTACTTTTTCAATTGGTCTGCCATTTCTTTGTTCCCCGTTATGACTTCCCCTGATTCTGACTGCAGGGGACCTACGTTTGTCTTTACTAACCTTTTTCTCTTTACATATCTATAGAAACTTTTGCAATCCGTATTAATGTTCCCTGCAAGCTTCTTCTCCTACTCCATTTTCCCTGCCCTAATCAAACCCTTTGTCCTCCTCTGCTGAGTTCTAAATTTCTCCCAGTCCCCGGGTTCGCTGCTATTTCTGGCCAATTTGTATGCCACTTCCTTGGCTTTAATACTATCCCTGATTTCCCTTGATAGCCACGGTTGAGCCACCTTCCCTTTTTTATTTTTACGCCAGACAGGAATGTACAATTGTTGTAGTTCATCCATGTGGTCTCTAAATATCTGCCATTGCCCATCCACAGTCAAACACCTTAAGTATCATTCGGCAATCTATCCTAGCCAATTCACGCCTCATTCCTTCAAAGTTACCCTTCTTTAAGTTCTGGACCATGGTCTCTGAATTAACTGTTTCATTCTCCATCCTAATGCAGAATTCCACCATATTATGGTCACTCTTCCCCAAGGGGCCTCACACAACGAAATTGCTAATTAATCCTCTCTCATTACACAACACCCAGTCTAAGATGGCCTCCCCCCTAGTTGGTTCCTCGACATATTGGTCTAGAAAACCATCCCTTATGCACTCCAGGAAATCCTCCTCCACCATATTGCTTCCAGTTTGGTTAGCCCAATCTATGTGCATATTAAAGTCACCCATTATAACTGCTGCACCTTTATTGCATGCACCCCTAATTTCCTGTTTGATGCCCTCCCCAACATCACTACTACTGTTTGGAGGTCTGTACACAACTCCCACTAACATTTTTTGCCCTTTGGTGTTCTGCAGCTCTACCCATATAGATTCCACATCATCCAAGCTAATGTCCTTCCTAACTATTGCATTAATCTCCTCTTTAACCAGCAATGCTACCCCACCTCCTTTTCCTTTTATTCTATCCTTCCTGAATGTTGAATACCCCTGGATGTTGAGTTCCCAGCCCTGATCATCCTGGAGCCACGTCTCTGTAATCCCAATCACATCATATTTGTTAACATCTATTTGCACAGTTAATTCATCCACCTTATTACGGATACTCCTTGCATTAAGACACAAAGCCTTCAGGCTTGTTTTTTTAAACACCCTTTGTCCTTTTAGAATTTTGCTGTACAGTGGCCCTTTTTGTTCTTTGCCTTGTGTTTCTCTGCCCTCCACTTTTCCTCATCTTCTTTCTGTCTTTTGTTTTTGTCTCCTTTTTGTTTCCCTCTGTCTCCCTGCATTGGTTCCCATTCCCCTGCCATATTAGTTTAACTCCTCCCCAACAGCACTAGCAAACACTCCCCCGAGGACATTGGTTCCGGTCCTGCCCAGGTGCAGACCGTCCGGTTTGTACTGGTCCCACCTCCCCCATATTGTAAATAGCTGGGATCCCAGCACTGAACCCTGCGGCACCCCACTAGTCACTGCCTGCCATTCTGAAAAGGACCCGTTTATTCCCACTCTTTGCTTCCTGTCTGAAAACCAGTTCTCTATCCACGTCAATACATTACCCCCAATACCATGTACCTTAATTTTGCACATTAATCTCTTGTGTGGGACCTTGTCAAAAGCCTTTTGAAAGTCCAAATACACCACATCCACTGGTTCTCCTTCATCCTCTCTACTAGTTACATCCTCAAAAAACTCTAGAAGATTTGTCAAGCATGATTTCTCTTTCATAAATCCATGCTGACTTGGACCGATCCTGTCACTGCTTTCCAAATGCGCTGCTATTACATCTTTAATAATTGATTCCAGTATTTTCCCCACCACCGATGTCAGGTTAACCAGTCTATAATTCCCTGTTTTCTCTCTCCCTCCTTTTTTAAAAAGTGGGGTTACATTAGCTACCCTCCAATCCATAGGAACTGAACCAGAGACCATGGAATGTTGGAAAATGACCACCAATGCATCTTCTATTTCTAGGGCCACTTCCTTAAGTACTCTGGGATGCAGACTATCAGGCCCTGGGGATTTATCGGCCTTCAGTCCCTTCAATTTCCTTAACACCATTTCCTGACTAATAAGGATTTCCCTCAGTTCCCCCTTCTCGCTAGACCCTTGGTCCCCTAGTATTTTCGGGAGGTTATTCATGTCTTCCTTAGTGAAGACAGAACCAAAGTATTTGTTCAATTGCTCTGCCATTTCCTTGTTCCCCATTATGAATTCCCCTGATTCTGACTGCAAGGGACCTACATTAGTCTTCACTAATCTTTTTCTCTTCATATATCTGTAGAAGCTTTTGCAGTCAGTCTGTAAGACACAAGGATACCCCCCTGCAATGGTGATGAGTGTGAAAGGAATGGGTTAGACATTGTAGGGATGCTTTATGGACCTGTTGTAGGGTAGTGCCAACCTGGCGCATCATGGGTGTACAGTGTCAAGTGAAGTAAATCTGGCCATGGTGAGGCCATCCCTGGTGTCCCGGGCAACAATGTGGTCGCGTGCTAATACCCGGTGTCCTGTGCAGCATCAGGTGATTGCAGAAAAGGTTGGTGTTGTTGTTGGTGCTGTTGGTGTGCCTGTTGATGCTGGTGTTGGGGCTGATCATGGTGGGATTCTGAGGACCAAGGTGAATTCCACAGAGAATTTCCAGAAATGCACTGATGCTGCTGGAATAGATGTCGGATGAGGTTGAGATGACAGAAGCGATCTGTCAATGGTGAGAGAGGTTGCTCCAAGGAGGTAACAGTGGATAGAGAGTTCACTGCAGAAACCTTCAAACTGCGTACAGCTCAGAAGTGTCTTCCAAATCCTGAAGGCTTCAGCTGCTGAGATTGGAAAGTGAACAGCTGTGAAGTGGTAGGTTTTATAAACTTCTGCAGCTGTCAATTAGTCAAAGCAAAGGAGAGTCATTGAGAACCCGACACACTTACCTGACGTGAAGCCCGAGCGACAGGAAGCTGCTGAAAAATTGGCAAAATGATAAGTACCTGGTAAAATTCTATTTAAATACCTCTAAACTACCTCTTAATGATGTTAATTGGCTGGCACAGCGCTTGGTGTCGGGTCTGTGAACCGCAATCTGACCCGGAACTTTGTAAACTGACACGGGGGTGGGTTCAGAGCGGGATCCTGCCCCGCTGTCAATCACGGCCATTTTGACAGCGGGCCCGCCTCCAAACCCGCACTCGCAGGGCTGGGAAGATTCTGGCCACTGAGTGATTTCAAGGCAGACATTTACTTCAAGGATTTAACTGGCTTTTATAAACCTGCTAACGTTCTACTCCTGCAGCTTATTACATTATTTCAACTCTTCAGTGAGATTATTTTCTTGCAATTTATCCCCGGGTAGCTATTATACTTAATCTATGCAAAATATTTAATAGATCTCATTATTCAACTATTGGCAGGAAGCAGGTAGTGGAAATCGAGAACTCTCTCCCCACAAAGCCGCTGAGGCTAGGTCAATTGAAAATGTACAAACTAAGATTGATAGATTTTGTTAGGCAAGGGTATTAAGGATTACAGAACCAAGGAGTTAAGATACAGATCAGCCGTGATCTAATTGAACGGCAGAACAGGCTCATAATGCTGAATGGCCTATTCCTGTTCCTATCTTGCTCGAAGTGCAGATAACATTTTTAAACAGAGCGGTGACCAGAACTTGCATGGAATCTGATAGTCAGTTCAAGGTTTGTTTAGCATCCAGTGCATCTACTGAGTAGGAGCCTATTCAAAACTGAGCGTTGCAGATGGCAGCTGGGGATTTCCTCGGGCCTGGTCCCGCTTAGCCGATTTTGTGCCACGCCTCTGCCCAAGTCACTGTGTCGGAGTGCTACGTGCTCTGAATAAATTCCCAGACAATATGTGTAGGATGTAAGTTTACAAATTAAAAATCCTTGTGATGGAAGTTAAGGTAATGCTCTTCAATTGGATAATTTAAGAAAAGGAGTAGTGAATTGTGGAGCTTGTTTTTTTACAGAGGCCACAGACCATCCAAAACCTGTCTCATTTCCTCACTGACGATGTCGGAACAGGAGTAGGCCATTCAGACTCTCCAGCCTGCTACACAATTTAATTAGATCATGGCTGATCTGTACCTCAAAGTATTACAAAGTATTGCAACATATTTACAACACAGAAACAGGCCATTCGGTCCAACAGGTCCACACAGGCATCCTCCCGCCCTACTTCACCTAACCCCATCAACATATCCTTCTATCCCCTTCTCCTTCATGAATGTATCCAGCTTCCCCTTGAATGCATCGATGCTAGTCGTCTAAACAACTGCCTGTGGTAGTGAGTTCCACATTCTAACCACAATCTGAGTAAAGAAGTTTCTCCTGAATTCCCTACTGGATTTAGTGACTATCTTGTATTGATGGCTCCGAGTTCTGGTTTCGCTCGCAAGTGGAAACAGCTTCTCTGCATCTACCCGATCAAAACCTTTCATAATTTTAAAACCTCTATTTGGTCACTCCTCAGCCTTCCCTTTTCTAGAGAAAAAAGACATTTTCTGATAGACATAGCCTCTCAGTTCTGGTATCATCATTGTCAATCTTTTTTGTACCCTTTCCAGTGCCTCTATATCCTTTTTATATTATGGCGACCAGAACTGTGCGCAGTGGTCCTAACCAAGGTTCCATATTGGATTAGCATAACTTCTGTAGTTTTTAATTCTATCCTTCTAGAAATAAACTCTAGTGCTTGGTTTGCTTTTGTTATGGTCTTGCTAACCCACATCGCTACTTTTAATGATTTGTGTATTTGTACTCCCAGATTCCTTTGCTGCTCTGCCCCATTTTGATTTTGATTTTCCAAGTAATATATGACTTCCTTATTTTTCTTACCCAAATGTAATGCCTCACATTTATCTGCGTTGAAATTCATTTGCCGATTATATGCCCATTCTTCATGTTTATTAATGTCTTTGTGTTTTTTGATTCCAATCTACCCTATTGAAACCTTTGTCATCTTAAACATCTCGATTAGATCATTCCTTAATCTTCTATAATGAAGGGAATACAAGCCTAGACTATGCAACCTGTCCTCATTATTTAACCCTCTAAGCAAAGGCATGATTCTAGTAAATCTGCATTGCACCCACTCCAATATATCCTTCCTGAGCTGCAGAGCCCAGAACTGCACACAGTACTCCAGATATGGTTTGACCAAGTCTCTATACAACTGAAGCATAACCTCCTCCTATTTGTAATGTATGCTCACAGGTTTGTAGAGCTCTTGAGTTGGGAGTGGCTTAGCCAGTCACATGATGTTCACAAGGCTCAATAAAACCCCAGCCAGTTGGGTTCGGGGAATCCACGATGAGGCAGGTGATTGTGAGCCTGGTGGATGAACTGGTAATGTGCAGTGTGATCATTAAACCTTTTGCTAATAAACCAACTAGTTCTTAATAGCAATGTGGTGCTATGAATTCTTAAGCAAAGAACCCATGAAGCAAATGCATTACACTCATGGTAATCCAGTTTGGGTTCCGCCAGGACCACTCGGCTCCAGATCTCATTACAGCCTTGGTCCAAACATGGACAAAAGAGCTGAATGCCAGTGGTGAGTGACAGTGAGTGCCCTTGACATCAAGGCAGCATTTGACCGAGTGTGGCATCAAGGAGCCTTAGTAAAACTGAAGTCAATGGGAATCAGGGGGAAAACTCTACTCTGGCTGGAGTCATACCTCGCACAAAGGAAGATGGTTGTATTTGTTGGAGGCCATTTATCTCAGCCCCAGGACATCGCTGCAGGAGTTCCTCAGAGCAGTGTCCTAGGCCCAATCAACTTGCTGCTTCATCAATCACCTTCCCTCCATCATGGGAATGTTCACTGATGACTGCACAGTGTTCAGTTCCATTCGCAACTCCTCAGTTAATGGAACAGTCCATGCCCGCATGCAGCAAGACCTGGCCAACATTCAGGCTTAAGTGGCAAGTAACATTTGCGCCACACAAGTGCCAGGCAATGACTATCTCCAACAAGCAAGAGTCTAACCACCGCCCCTTATCATTCGACAGCATTATCATCGTCAAATCATAAACCATCAACTCCCTGAGGGTCACCATTGACCAGAAACTTAACTGGACCAGCCACATAAATACTGTGGCTACAAGAGCAGGTCAGAGGCTGGGTATTCTGTGGTGAGTGTCTCACCTTCTGACTTCCCAAAGCCTTTCCACCATCTACAAGGCACAAGTCAGGAGTGTGATGGAATACTCTTCACTTGCCTGGATGAGTGCAGCTCCAACAACACTAAAGAATCTTGACACCATCCAGGACAAAGCAGCCCACTTGATTGGCTCCCCATCCATCACCTTCAACATTCACTCCCTCCACCACTGGCGTACCGTGGCTGCAGTGTGAATCGCCTACAAGATGCACTGCAGCAACTAGCCGAGGCTTCTTCGACAGCACTTCCCAAACCCTGACTTCTACCACCTAGAGGACAAGGGCAGCAGGCGCATGGGAACAGCATCACCTCCAAGTTCTCCTCAAAGTCACACACCATGCTGACTTGGAAATATCATCGCCGTTTTGTCATCGTCACTGGGTCAAAATCCTGGAACTCCCTCCCTAACTGCACTGTGGGAGCATCTTCACCACACGGACTGCAGCGGTTCAAGAAAGCGGCTCACCACCACCTTCTCAAGGGCAATAGGGATGGGCAATAAATGCCCACATTCCAGGAAGGAATAAAAAAAAAGAAAGCTTAGTTGCCTCATAGTTCTGCTAACCTCAAAATCGTCCTCTTAATCTCACCGTGAGTCAGCCAGATGACACTCACTTTCTTGGTTCGTACATGAATAGTAATAAGGCTGAGTTAATATTGTCACCACCCAAGGAACTGTAACCTAGTACAAGACAGTAGGAGCGATTTGCCACTGATACTTTAGGTGATAAAGAGCCTCCGAGATGGCCAGGATGGAGTATTAAGCTGAAATGCCGGTTTAGCTAACGTTCAGCGCAGGACACCATCTTGGTAAAGTAGTTGAAGCCAGCGATAGGATAGGCCACCCGGAGGATCGTCAAGCAGCTGACTACCACTTAAATTGCCTGCCAGCGCTCATTAGCAAGGCTGTACAGCATTTTGGTGGCCAGCGCTTGACCTAACACCCTCTCCTAACAGCGACCAGCCGATTGGGAGTAAACACAGCGTTGCTGAGGATTTTGAGCGCTACTTAGAGGCATATCACCACTTGCTGCTGGAGATTTGAAGAGGACTTTTGAAACACATCGAGACACTTTCTGGGACACTCTATCAACATTTATTCTGAAATTCTCTGTGGAATTCACCGAATAAGAGTAAGTGCTGGACAGCTTATAGGAGTCACCAGGAGAAAGGGAGTGATTGGTCAAGGGCACTTTGCTCGGGGTCCCTGTTGATCTGCAGCAGGAATGGGAGGAGGACATGAGGCCATGCAGAGCAGCACCAGCTGCTGCAGGAGAGAGGGACAGAGAGCGAAATGGGCTTCTTCCCCCCCTGCGGGTACAGGACCTCCCTTCTCCTCTGGACCTCCTCCACCAGGACCTCCAGTGCCGCATCCGAGAACCTGTGCGCCCTCTCCCTTGGTCTCTGAGCCATCCTGCACCCTCTCCACCTCCAGTGAAAGTGGGTGTGTGGGGCCCACATATACTGTTCCACGGAAATTGCGTCTCATCAGCGCTTGCGTGCTAAACGTGCAGGTGTCTGTTTATCACCTTCAGGCACACTTAACTTATGATAGTCAGCAATTATCTGTGCCAAAATTCAACCAAAATGCTGTGCTAAAATCAGACTTTCAAATAGGCCTGTCTTATTAGCACAGCATCCATTTAGCGCCTGTTTTCACCCTTTCAACAAAATAACCCCCACGGCCTTCAGGAAAGGAGTACAAGAAGCAATTAAAAATTGCGAGAAAATATAAATTCAAATAATATATGAGTGATGAGACAACGTTACCCTGCTCGGCTAATACTACAGTTACCGCCTGCATAATTTCAACTCCACTTAAATGGCTCGTTACTATTCAAGATTACTCATATCCAGATGTTACTTTCTCATTCCCAGTGCAACAATCTGCTTCCCACAGCCAATCCCTCAGGCCCCATGGACCAAAATATAACTTTATTCACAAAGGGACAATGGGCCACAGAGTGGACAATGAACCACTGGCCCATGAGGTACATACTAGAAATAGTACAAGGTACCAGCGTACACTCCCGATCTCTGTCTGGTGGGAGATATACTGACAAACTACAAGACCGACAGCTACATATCAAGTTTCGAAGGAAGCAAGGCTAACAGAACCAAGATTAAAAATAGCAGATTTGGCTAGATTGCAATACTTCTCTTACCAGTGTAAATAAGGATGAAGAAACGTTAGCAGCTCTCTTTAATAAGTGTCAACTTTGGCCACTTGGTGCTTGAAGAAAAGATTTTATATGAGAAATATATCCCTTGGAGCCTGCACTTATACAGCAGTACTTTGAGAAGGGAGTTGAAGAACAAAAGGCACTCAACCAGTTTTCAAGCCTCCCTTCCGTTTTCATAGAATCATAGAAAAATTACGACACAGAAGGAGGCCATTCAGTCCATCGTGTCCGTGCCGGTCGAAAAAGAACGACCCAGCCAAATCCTAACTTCCAGCACTAGGTCATAGCCCTGTAGGTTATGGCTCTTTAAGCCAACATCGAAGCACTGACCACGCTTGATTAGCTCCGTTGGGTGGGCCGCATGCCCGACACGAGACTCCCAAAGCAAGCACTCTACTCGGAACTCCTCCACGGCAAACGAGCTAAAGGTGGGCAGAGGGAATGCTTCAAGGCCACCCTCAAAGCCTCCTTGATAAAGTGCAAAATCCCCACCGACTCCTGAGAATCCCTGGTCCACAACCACCCAGAGTGGAGGAAGAGCATCCGGGAGGGTGCTGAGCACCTCGAGTCTCATCGCCAAAAACAAGCAGAAACCAAGCGTAAACAGCGGAAGGAGCGTGTGTCAACCCAGACTCCCCACCCACCCGTTCCTTCAACCACTGTCTGCCCCACCTGTGACAGAGACTGTAGGTCCCGCATTGGACTCTTTGGTCACCTGAGAACTCACTTTTAGAGTGGAAGCAAGTCATCCTCGACTCCGAGGGACTGCCTATGATGATGATAATGATGGCTCTTTAAGTGCATATCTAAGTACTTTTTAAATGTGATGAGAGTTTCTGCCTCTACCACCTTTCAGGCAGTGAGTTCTAGACCCCAACCACCCTCTGGGTAAAGAAATGTTTCCTCATCTCCGCTCTAATCCTCCTACCAACCACTCTAAATCTGTGCTCCCTGGTTATTGACTCCTCTGCTGAGGTAAATGGGTCCTTCCTATCCATTCTATATTAAATCTCCCCTTTTAAATGTCATACCAGCATATAAGGAAGATAAAAAGATAACATCAAAATTGCCAATCAAAATAGATTAAGGGGTTATGGGGAGCGGGCAGGGAAGTGGAGCTGAGTCCATGATCGGATCAGCCATGATCGTGTTAAATGGCGGAGCAAGCTCAAGGAGCCGTATGGCCTACTCCTGCTCCTATTTCTTATGTTCTTATGTTCTTATTTCAAAAGGCACCAGGGCAGCCTCTCAGAATTTGACACAGCAGCCCATAACCAAAGTAAAACTATAACAAGCTTACCCACAGGGTGGGACAAATGTGAAGGCAGGTGACAACCTGCTATTCAATATTACGTCTATCACCTGCATGGACCTGGTGACTAGCGGGAAATTGGCACTGCACTTTTATTCCAAAGAGAGAAGTAAATGACAGTGTGAATTATACCGTCTGGATCGAGCATTAATGCAAAGCCAAGTTTCAAATATCAATTTTAATAATAAAAAGTCAGGACTTCTGTCCCGAGCATAAAAGCAATCTAAATAACCTTCTGACCTCTTCCAGGTTTATTTTTCTGCAGATAAAACGAGGGGCCCAAAATTGATGCATTCATAACCCACTGCAGCCCACCGCCACCCACTCCCTGCCCACTGCCACCCACTCCCCGCCCACAGCCTCCCACTCCCGCCCACTCCCCGCCCACTCCCCGCCCACTGCCGCCCAGTCCTCGCCCACTTCCCGCCCACTCCCCGCCCACTGCCGCCCACACCCCGCCCACTGCAGCCCACCGCCGCCCACTCCCCGCCCACTGCCGCCCACTCCCCGCCCACTCCCCGCCCACACCCCGCCCACTGCCGCCCACTGCCGCCCACTCCCCGCCCACTGCCCGCCCACTCCCCGCCCACTGCCGCCCACTCCCCGCCCACTCCCCGCCCACTCCCCGTCCACACCCCGCCCACACCCCGCCCACTGCCGCCCACTGCCGCCCACTCCCCGCCCACTGCCGCCCACTCCCCGCCCACTCCCCGCCCACACCCCGCCCACTGCTGCCCACACCCCGCCCACTGCAGCCCACCGCCGCCCATTCCCCGCCCACTGCCGCCCACTGCCGCCCACACCCCGCCCACTGCCGCCCACTCCCGCCCACTCCCGCCCACTGCCGCCCACTCCCCGCCCACTCCCCGCCCACTGCCGCCCACTCCCCGCCCACTGCCGCCCACTCCCCGCCCACTGCCGCCCACTGCCCGCCCACTCCCCGCCCACTGCCGCCCACTGCCCGCCCACTGCCGCCCACTGCCGCCTACTCCCCGCCCACTGCCGCCCACTGCCCGCCCACTCCCCGCCCACTGCCGCCCACTCCCCGCCCACTGCCGCCTACTCCCCGCCCACTGCCGCCCACTGCCCGCCCACTCCCCGCCCACTGCCGCCCACTCCCCGCCCACTGCCCGCCCACTCCCCGCCCACTGCCGCCCACTCCCCGCCCACTCCCCGCCCACACCCCGCCCACTGCTGCCCACACCCCTCCCACTGCTGCCCACTCCCCGCCCACTGCTGCCCACTCCCCGCCCACAGCTGCCCACTCCCCGCCCACTCCCCGCCCACTGCCGCCCACACCCCGCCCACTGCCGCCCACTCCCCGCCCACTGCCGCCCACTGCCGCCCACTCCCCGCCCACTGCCGCCCACTGCCGCCCACACCCCGCCCACTGCTGCCCACTGCCGCCCACTGCCGCCCACACCCCGCCCACTGCCCGCCCACTCCCCACCCACTGCCGCCCACTGACGCCCACTGCCCGCCCACTCCCCGCCCACTGCCACCCACTCCCCGCCCACTCCCCGCCCACTGCCGCCCACACCCCGCCCACTGCCGCCCACTGCCGCCCACTCCCCGCCCACCGCCGCCCACTGCCCGTCCACTGCCGCCGACACCCCGCCCACTGCCGCCCACTCCCCGCCCACTCCCCGCCACTCCCCGCCCACTCCCCGCCCACTGCCGCCCACTCCCCGCCCACTGCCGCCCACTCCCCGTCCACTGCCGCCCACTCCCCGCCCACTGCCGCCCACTGCCGCCCACTGCCCGCCCACTCCCCGCCACTCCCCGCCCACTGCCACCCACTCCCCGCCCACAGCCGCCCACTGCTGCCCACTCCCGTATACTCCCTGCCCACTGCTGCCCATTCCCTGCCCACTGCCGCCCGCTGCCGCCCACTCCCTGCCACTGCCGCCCACTCCCTGCCCGCTGCCATCCACTGCCACCCACTTCCTGCCCACTGCCGCTCACTGCCACCGACTGCCGCCCACTGCCACTCATTGCCACCCGCTGCCACCAACATTCCTCCTCGGGTTCCGCCCAGTGCCAGTTTCGAGGTGGTCTGGAGCAGGTGGGAAGGGAGAGCCGCCGGGAACCGCCCATTGATGTCAGTGGACGGCCAAGTGGCTTAAGTGGATTTCCGCCCGCTCGAGATGCCAGATTGGTGCAGGAGGGAGTCAGCGGGAGTCGGTGCCAGAATGGAGGTGTACTGCTGCGAGGAGGCTGACCTGTCCCCGACGGCGAGTATGAAGAGCTGAAAAAAAAGGTGAGTAAACATTTTTAAATGTTTTTCTTTACAGGGACTTACCTAGGGGTCCCCTGAAGGTGTTCCAAAGGTTTTTTTTTAATGCTTTTTCTTTGCAGGTCTTCGACCCTCCGTGGACCCGACTCCATCCTCGGCGGCACTTGGGCGGCAAGCACCTCTGCCGCCGAGAATGAGAACTCCCGCC
Source organism: Pristiophorus japonicus (assembly GCF_044704955.1). Lineage (NCBI taxonomy): Eukaryota > Metazoa > Chordata > Chondrichthyes > Pristiophoridae > Pristiophorus > Pristiophorus japonicus. The sequence continues at coordinate 55,459,797 of NC_091992.1, forward strand.
GCACAGATTGGCAGCCTAAGTCCCTCATTTGTTGCCCGCCACCCTTTGAGGACCTTTTTGATGAAAACCCCGCCCAAAGTACAGTCAGGTACCTCGGTGGCCATTGGCGGTCCTTTGGGTGGCACTTGGGCGGGCGGGGGCCTTCATCAAATTCGGGCCCTAAACCTTTGATTTATAGGAACATAGGAACAGGAGAAGGCCAATTAGCCCCTCGAGCCTGTTCCGCCTTCCGGTGAGATCATGGCTGATCTATGACTTATCTTATATCCCTGCCTTTGGCCCATATCCCTTAATACCTCTGGTTAACAAAAATCTATCAATCTCAGATTTAAACTTAACAACTGATCTCACATCAATTGTTGTTTGCGGAAGAGAGTTCCAAACTTCTACCACCCTTTGTGTGTAGAAGTGTTTTCTAATTTCACTCCTCAAAGGTCTGGCTCTAATGTTTAGACTGTGCTCCCTAGTCCTAGAATCCCCAACCAGCGGGAATAGTTTCTCGCAATCTACCCTATCTGTTTCACTTAATGGGGGGAAATTGCGGTCGAAGGCTTCCTGCGGACGAACGCCACCGACTCGAAAAAAATTTACGAAAATACCTGGTGGTCCCGGAGGAAGGTAGGATTCCGGTCGGAGGCCTTCATTCGCTGTGCAGCGTACGGGAACATCTTCCAGATACGTAAACATACCCTGGAATCACATGGGCCTGGACCACCAATCACTATGCAGTATCCTCATTGATAATAATGGGAACTCTGTTTGTACGTGCTCCCATTATAGCGTCCGAAATCCAGAGTTCCGAAATTCAGAATGTTCCGGAGTCTGGACACCAGGTCAATCCGTGGCGGGGTTGTCCGGAATCCAGACATTTTTTTGGACATTTTTTAAACCGAATTAACCGCTTAAATAGAATTAAAAAATAAAAACTTTTACTTACCTTTTTTGCAGGTCTTCGATGCAGGTTTTTCCTGGCCACCAACCCATGACCCCTAACCCGCAGCCGACGCTGCCGAATCCGGAACTATTGACCCCCCCACGCCCCAGACTCCGCCACCCGACGGACCCCACACTCCTTCCCTCGTCCCCCCCCCCACTCCTTCTCTCATTCCCCCCCCCATTCCTTCCCTTGTTTCCCCCCACTCCTTCCCTTGTTTCCCCCCACTCCTTCCCTCGTTCCTCCCCACTCCTTCCCTCGTTCCCCCCCCCACTCCTTCCCTCGTACCTCCCCCGTCTCCTTCCCTCGTCTCCCCCCACTCCTTCCCTCGTACCTCCCTCGGCTCCTTCCCTCGTCTCCCCCACTCCTTCCCTCGAAACCCCCCCCCCCACTCCTTCCCTCGTTCCCCCCACTCCTTCCCTCATCCCCCCCCCTTACCTCGCCCCCCACCCCCACCCCACCCCCTTATCTCAGCCCGGGCATTTCCGGTTTCGGGACGTCGGAAAGACGTTCCAAAATCCGGAAATACCTAAAATCTGGAACGGCTTCGGTCCTGAGGTTTCCGGATTTCGGACGGTCCACCTGTACTATGAGAATACCCCCTAAAACAAGAAACACAATACAATAAATCAAAACAACACCTCACATATTTAAAATCAATTGAAATTGAATGTAATTAAATGTCTTAGATAAAAAAATTATTTTTGGAATTTTTAGTAAATGTGATTTAATAGGGTTAAAAAATAAACTTACCTTAATGGACAGGATTTTTAATATAAAAATGAGTGATTTCATTTAATTTTTCTATGTTTAAAATATCTTACACTGGTAAAAGTAGGCTAGGTGCCTGCTTTTATCAGGCGTAAGAGTTTGAACGACATTCGTTGGGCAAGAGTTGGGCACATAGCCTGATCGGAGACGGGTTGGGTGGGCAATTTGAAAAAAGTTGGAGCGGATCAGGAACCCGCCGTCACCCCTCCCCCAGGCGCCTTTCCCTCGGGAGTGTTTGCTGGAGCAGCAGTGACCTGAACGACAGAGGTGGGCGACCTAATTCAAATCACTGTCGCCTTGTTGTCAGACACGTAAGCACCTTTTCCCCTACATTTCAAATTTCCCTACATGGCCACGGATTCACGCAGCTCAGGAACCACATCTGTCAGCCTGAGGCGGGAGTGGAGTGGCCATTGCTCCAGCTGATTACATGACAGCTTCAAGTGTACTATAAAAGCTCCCACCTCACTTTCCTCAGGCAGAAGCAGTTGCTGACTACATTGCCAGCACAGATTTAACTTTCTGCAAGCTGCGAATTTTTCCAGCAATGTCTCCATCCAGTGTCATCTCATTAGAAGAACCTCTCTCACCATTGACAGATCGCTTCTGTCAACTCTACTTGACCTGCCATCTATTCCATCAGCATGGGTGCTGTTTATACTGTCTCACCTTGGTCCTCAGAATCAGGCCACGATGAGCCCTAACACCAACAGCATCATGCACACCAGCAGCACCAACAACAACACCAACCTTCTCTGCAACCACCTGATGCTGTACAGGACAGAGGGCATAAGCACCCCAGAACATTGCTACCAGGATGTCCAGATTTACATAAATTTATGCTGTGCACCCATATGGATGCCACATTCTGTGCCAGGTTGGCACCACCCCAAAGAAACACCATAAAGGATCCCTACAATAACCAAGCCATTCCTTTCATATTGACCACCATTGCTGGAGGTTCCGTTATGTCTCACCATTCACTGCATCTCACTAAACCACTTCCAAAGGTGCACAAATGAGTCCATGAGTCCAAAAGTGTTGAAAAGTAAAGATTTTAATGGTTGACAATATATTAATGGATTCTTGCCATTAACATTGACTAAAACACCCAAGTGGCTATCCTTGTGAAACTACTTGTGTGTCTTCTTTCTCTTCCGTGTACATCTACGAGGTGCTACCCCTGTGGCTTCAGCAGAGGTAGAGGCAGCCTGTTCACCTCCCTCCTGCGACTGTTTAGACACTTGTGGTGGACGCCCTCTGGGTTTTGGAGCCTCTCATGGTTTCGCCAAAGTTTGCTCCTCCTGTGACTGTGCAGGGGCGGACTCAGTCATCGCGATCTGAGGAGGCATCTGGGGCTCTGACTGAGGGGGAGGCAACGGGGGAGAAGTGTAAGCACATTGAGAGGAGGCCCCCACTTCCCTCTCCCCTCTCACTGTCATCCCTCTCATGTGTCACTCGCACTTCCTGCTAACAAGGAGCTGGAGAGCACTTTGCTGCACATCAGTGGGGCCATAAGGACCCATGTATACACTGACATCTATCTTATACAGGAGGTTTATGAGCTTCTGCCATCTATTCTCCACAGAGAGCATGTGCTCCTGTGAGTGGCACCTTAGTTGCTCTAAGCAGGTGGCCATCCTTTCCATGGAAGAGCGTACAGTCACCATCACCTGCGACACGGTGGTGCTCATGTTGGAGATGGACTCCTCCATTCTACAAACATTTGCAGACATCGCACTCACAAAACCTGTCGGAGCCTCCTACAGATCTTCCTGCGCCTCCAAGATCGCCCTCTTTCTGGATGGCCGCGAGGCTCAGCGTCTGCATGCAGCTGAGCAGAGCTGGGAGTGTCCTGCACCCTCCAGCAAGGAGAAACATAGAAAAATAGAGAAACATAGAAACATAGAAAATAGGTGCAGGAGTAGGCCATTCGGCCCTTTGAGCCTGCACCGCCATTCAATGAGTTCATGGCTGAACATGCAACTTCAGTACCCCATTCCTGTTTTCTCGCCATACCCCTTGATCCCCCAAGTAGTAAGGACTACATCTAACTCCTTTTTCAACATATTTAGTGAATTCGCCTCAACAATTAAACAATTCTACAGGTTCACCACTCTCTGGGTGAAGAAGTTTCTCCTCAACTCGGTCCTAAATGGCTTACCCCTTATCCTTAGACTGTGACCCCTGGTTCTGGACTTCCCCAACATTGGGAACATTCTTCCTGCATCTAACCTGTCTAAACCCATCAGAATTTTAAATGTTTCTATGAGATTCCCTCTCATTCTTCTGAACTCCAGTGAATACAAGTCCAGTTGATCCAATCTTTCTTGATATGTCAGTCCCGCCATCCCGGGAATCAGTCTGGTGAACCTTCGCTGCACTCCCTCAATAGCAAGAATGTCCTTCCTCAAGTTAGGAGACCAAAACTGTGCACAATACTCCAGGTGTGGCCTCACCAAGGCCCTGTACGACTGTAGTAACACCTCCTTGCCCCTGTACTCAAAACCCCTCGCTATGAAGGCCAACATGCCATTTGCTTTCTTAACCGCCTTCTGTATACCTGCATGCCAACCTTCAATGACTGATGTACCATGACACCCAGGTCTCATTGCACCTCCCCTTTTCCTAATCTGTCACCATTCAGATAATAGTCTGTCTCTCTGTTTTTACCACCAAAGTGGATAACCTCACATTTATCCACATTATACTTCATCTGCCATGCATTTGCCCACTCACCTAACCTATCCAAGTCACTCTGCAGCCTCATAGCATCCTCCTCGCAGCTCACACTGCCACCCAACTTAATGTCATCCGCAAATTTGGAGATACTACATTTAATTCCCTCATCTAAATCATTAATGAACAATGTAAACAGCTGGGGCTCCAGCACAGAACCTTGTGGTACCCCACTAGTCACTGGCTGCCATTCTGAAAAGTACCCATTTACTCCTACTCTTTGCTTCCTGTCTGACAACCAGTTCTCAATCCTCGTCAGCACACTACCCCCAATCCCATGTGCTTTAACTTTGCACATTAATCTCTTGTGTGGGACCTTGTCGAAAGCTTTCTGAAAGTCCAAATACACCACATCAACTGGTTCTCCCTTGTCCACTCTACTGGAAACATCCTCAAAAAATTCCAGTAGATTTGTCAAGCATGATTTCCCTTTCACAAATCCATGCTGACTTGGACCTATCATGTCACCTCTTTCCAAATGCGCTGCTATGACATCCTTAATAATTGATTCTATCATTTTACCCACTACCAATGTCAAGCTGACCGGTCTATAATTCCCTGTTTTCTCTCTCCCTCCTTTTTTAAAAAGTGGGGTTACATTGGCTACCCTCCACTCCATAGGAACTGATCCAGAATCTATGGAATGTTGGAAAATGACTGTCAATGCATCCGCTATTTCCAAGGCCACCTCCTTAAGTACTCTGGGATGCAGTCCATCAGGCCCTGGGGATTTATCGGTCTTCAATCCCATCAATTTCGCCAACACAATTTCTCGACTAATAAGGATTTCCCTCAGTTCCTCCTTCTTACTGGACCCTCTGACCCCTTTTATATCCGGAAGGTTGTTTGTGTCCTCCTTTGTGAATACCGAACCAAAGTACTTTTTCAATTGGTCTGCCATTTCTTTGTTCCCCATTATGACTTCCCCTGATTCTGAGTGCAAAGGACCTACGTTTGTCTTTACTAACCTTTTTCTCTTTACATATCTATAGAAACTTTTGCAGTCTTCTTAATGTTCTCTGCAAGCTTCCTCTCATACTCTATTTTCCCTGCCCTAATCAAACCCTTTGTCCTCCTCTGCTGAGTTCTAAATTTCTCCCAGTCCCCGGGTTCACTGCTATTTCTGGCCAATTTGTATGCCACTTCCTTGGCTTTAATACTATCCCTGATTTCCCTTGATAGCCACTGTTGAGCCACCTTCCGTTTTTTATTTTTACGCCAGACAGGGATGTACAATTCTTGTAGTTCATCCATGCGGTCTCTAAATGTCTGCCATTGCCCATCCACTGTCAACCCCTTAAGTATCATTCACCAATCTATCCTAGCCAATTCACGCCTCATACCTTCAAAGTTACCTTTCTTTAAGTTCTGGACCATGGTCTCTGAATTAACTGTTTCATTCTCCATCCTAATGTAGAATTCCACCATATTATGGTCACTCTTTCCCAAGGGGCCTCGCACAACGAGATTGCTAATTAATCCTCTCTCATTGCACAACACCCAGTCTAAGATGGGCTCTCCGCTAGTTGGTTCCTCGACATATTGGTCTCGAAAACCATCCCTTATGCACTCCAGGAAATCTTCCTCCACCGTATTGCTTCCAGTTTGGTTAGCCCAATCTATGTGCATATTAAAGTCACCCATGATAACTGCTGCACCTTTATTGCATGCACCACTAATTTCCTGTTTGATGCCCTCCCCAACATCACTACTACTGTTTAGAGGTCTGTACACAACTACCACTAATGCTTTTAGTGGGAGTTGTGTACAGAGTCTCCACTGCTGTCCCTGTATCCACCATCTGCACTTGCTCACTTGTGACTTGTGACTGATCCGATGACAACACTACTCTACCTACACCCTAAGCTCTGAAAATCACTTCCTAAACTGCGCCGCCTCTCTCTCCTCCTTTAAGACGCTCCTTAAAACCTATCTCTTTGACCGATCACTTTGCTAATCAAGTAAAACAGCAGCAAGTCAGAACTGAACAACGGGAATATGCAAATCAAAAGAGACAAAGGTGGCTGGAAAGATACCAGTGAGAAATTACTAATCCCCAAAGCAGTGGCAAAAGTTCCAGAATGCCATGTAATGAAAAGTAGAATTCAACGTATTCCCTCACTGCGAATCGGTGACCCTGCGAAGTGTGTGTTGTATGGGACAACAACCCTATTATAACATACAATATCCTCCGATTCGCCATGAGGAAATCTGCTAGTCTATATATAAGAACATAAGAAATAGGAACAGGAGTAGGCCATATGGGCCCTCGAGCCTGCTCTGCCATTTAATATGACCATGACTGATCTGATCATGGACTCAGGTCCACTTCCCCGCCCGCTCCCCATAACCCCTTATCCCCTTATCAGTTAAGAAAGTCTTTTTCTGTCTTAAATTTATTCAATGTCCCAGCTTCCACAGCTCTCTGAGGCAGCAAATTCCACAGATTTACAACCCTCTGAGAGAAGAAATTTCTCCTCACCTCAGTTTTAAATGGGCGGCTCCTTATTCTATAAAAGTCCTGTGCCTAGTGTGTGCTTGCACAAATCGTGTACTTTTCCGTGCATGTGCAAATTGACATTTTTTTAAAATCCTGAGATTTAGGCGCTCCATTGTGAGATCACGACTGAAGCTTTATTTCATTCCGAAACCGCGTCTCTCGCAATGGATGCACGAGAGTTGGTAATACTGTGGTGTAGACTGCACCCACTTGACACTGCACGGTACAATTTAGTGGGAATAATGCCCCAAAATACATTTTCTATCAAAAAATTGACTTTGCTTTGAATATTAGTAGAGTAAAAATGTAACCACACTGGATAATTTCACCTCTGCTATTTAAAAATAAATAAACAGTTAGATTTTTCCCTATCTTTTCCAGCTCTCAGATTTCAATGTTACCGTTAGATCACTGAGTTAGTAAGTAAATCCCCCTTTATAAAAAAAAACAACTTTCACAACCACCGGACATCCAAAGTACTTTACAGCCAATGAAGTGCTTTTGAAGTGTAGTCACTGTTGCAATGTGGGAAATGCGGCAGCCAATTTGCGCACAGCAAGCTCCCACAAACAGCAACCAGATAATGACCAGATAATCTGTTTACAAGTGATGTTGGTTGAGGGATAAATATTGGCTAGGACACCAGGTAGAACTCCACTGCTCTTCAACAAATTTACAATATATTAGGGCAGACGGGACCTCGGTTAACGTCTCATCCAAATGATGGTAGCTCCAACTGTGCAGCGCTCCCTCAGTACTGCACTGGAGCGTCAGCCTGGATTATGTGATCAAGTCCCTGGGGTGGGACTTGAACTCACGACTCTCTGACTCAGAGTGACGCAGCTGACACATTGGCCGGAATTTTTATTTGGAGGCAGGTAGGCATGGTTGTGGGGGGGGTGGGGTTACTGGAAAACAGTTGGGAAACCCGGGAGAACGGGCTTCCCTCAGGCCCTGCTAAATTTTCCGGCAGGGCCTGCTTAGTATTTTGATTCTCTGTTTCCCGCCCGCAGCCAGCCAGATGGAGAGGCAGATAGGCCTGTGGCACCTGGCCGCAGAGAGGAGGGAGGGAGCGGGTTGTGGTGGAGGTTCAGATGACCAGGGAATGTCGGCGAGGTCGGGGCTGGATCGTTGGAGGGGGGTTCGGGGGCTGGATAGTAGGAGGGGGTTCGAGGGCTTGATCATTGGAGGGGGGGTCAGGGGCTGGATTGTTGGTGGGGTAATTGGGGGCTGGAGATTGGATCGGAAGTCGGGGGCGGGTGGTTGGAAGGCCAGAGATCGGAAGCCCCGTGGGGTGTCGGGTGGGGGTCCAATCGTGCGGGTTGGCGAGGCAGGGATACTGAAGCCAGCAGTTAAGTGGAAAGCCCCTTACCTCCTGGATCCAGCACTCCTCGCCTCCCTTCAGCTGCCGGGTTTCCCGAGGACTGGATCCTCATTATAACATTAAAAGTACCAACCCGCTTCCTGGGACAAGTTAGCTGCCTGCTCCCCCCGCCCAACCTGCCTCCGTTAACACCGGAAGTGGGCAGGTTGGAGGCGAGTTGGAGGTCGGGATTCAGTTTTTTTAACTCTTTAACCTCCCACCCAACCCAAACCCATCTGTTTTGGGGGGTTAAAATGCCTCCTATTACATTACATATCTGTATTTAAAGGGACCTCAGGCAAGGTGATCCCAGTCTAGCCACTACCTGGAACTCGGCTGCAGTAATGTTATCCCAGGGCTCAAATACAGCGTATGCCTCGTACATTATTGATTGAACAAAGTCAAGTCCACACCAGAATACGGGCGGAATTATTTTTTAAAAGTCAGTTTGTTCTGCGCTGCTTTGGCCCTGAGAAATGCCATTCTCTATCAGTTCAACTGGTCTCAGCCATCTGGATCGCTAGCTAGTGTAATGTATGCCCCTGTGAGTTTGTAGAGCTGGTGAATTGTGAGTGGCTTAGCTAGTCATGTGATGTTCACAAGACTCAATAAAACCCCAGCCAGTTGGGTTCAGGTGATCCACCATGAGGTTTGCAGTTGCGAGCCTAGTGGATGAACTGGTAATGTGTAGTGTGATTGTTAAACCTTTGTTAATAAACCAACTAGTTCTTAATAAGAACATAAGAACATAAGAAATAGGAGCAGAAGTCGGCCATTTGGCCCCTCGAGCCTGCTCCGCCATTTTATAAGATCATGGCTGATCTGATCATGGATTCAGTTCCACTTCCCTGCCTGCTCCCCATAACCCTTTACTCCATTATCGCTCAAAGATCTGTGTAGCTCCACCTTAAATATATTCAATGACCCAGCCTCCACAGCTCTCTGGGGCAGAGAATTCCACAGATTTACAACCCTCTGAGAAAAGAAATTTCTCCTCGTCTCAGTTTTAAATGGGCGGCCCATTATTCTAAGACTATGCCCCCTAGTTTTAGTTCCCCTATGAGTGGAAATATCCTCTTTGCATCCACCTTGTCGAGCCACCTCATTATCTTATAAGTTTCAATAAGATCACCTCTCATTCTTCTGAACTCCAATGAGTATAGGCCCAACCTGCTCAACCGATCCTCATAAATCAACCCCCTCATCTCCGGAATCAACCTAGTGAACCTTGTCTGAACAGCCTCCAATGCAAGTATATCCTTCCTTAAATACGGTGACCAAAACTGTACGCAGTACTCCAGGTGTGGCCTCACCAATACCCTGTACAGTTGTAGCAGGACTTCTCTGCTTTTATACTCTATCCCCCTTGCAATAAAGGCCAACATTCCATTTGCCTTCCTGATTACTTGGTGCACCTGCATACTACCTTTTTGTGTTTCATGCACAAGGATCCCCAGGTCCCTCTGTACTGCAGCACTTTGCAATTTTTCTCTATTTAAAAAATTATGTGCTTTTCTATTATTTCTGCCAAAGTGGATAACCTCACATTTTCCCACATTATACTCCATCTCCCAAATTTTTGCCCACTCACTTAGCCTGTCTATATCCCTTTGCAGATTTTTTGTGTCCTCCTCACAATTTGCTTTCCCACCCATCTTTGTATCATCAGCAAACTTGGCTACATTACACTCGGTCCCTTCATCCAAATCATTAATATAGATTGTAAATAGTTGAGGCCCCAGCACCGATCCCTGCGGCACCCCACTAGTCACTGTTTGCCAACCAGAAAATGACCCCTTTATCCCAACTCTCTGTTTTCTGTTAGTTAACCAATCCTCTATCCATGCTAATATATTACCTACCCCCAAACCAGTGAGCTTTTATCTTGTGCAGTAAACTTTTATGCGGCATCTTATCAAATGCCTTCTGGAAATCCAAATACACCACATCCACTGGTTCCCCCATATCCACCCTGCCCGTTACATCCTCAGAGAACTCCAGCAAATTTGTCAAACATGATTTCCCTTTCATAAAACCATGCTGACCCTGCTTGTTTGAATCATACTTTTAAAAATGGCCCGCTACTGCTTCTTTAATAATGGACTCCAGCATTTTCCCAACAGATGTTAGGCTAACTGGTCTACAGTTAGCATTGTGTTGCTATGAATGCTTAAGCAAAGAACCCATGAAGCAAAGACATTACAGCTGGTGCTAAGGCATTGATGTGTTTCAAGTAAATTAACCAGGAAGCAAGCTGATGCTGCAGACATGAATGATAACAGGCAGGGGACATACGCAGACACATCGTCCAGGCCAGTCTATTCAAGCCAGGAGATCTGACGGGACAGGTCTTCATGGAGCACTCTGTGGACTCCTGCAAAATGGAATATCTCCTCCCAGGAAGCAGATGTTCTTTCGGATGAGATGCTAAAACGAGGCCCCGTCTGCCCTCTCGGGTGGATGTAAAAGATCCCATGGCACTATTTCAATGAAGAGCAGGGGAGTTATCCACGGTGTCCTGGCCAATGTTTATCCCACAACTAACATCACTAAAGCAGATTATCTGGTCATTATTCCTTTGATGTTTGTGGGAACTTGCTGTGTGTAAATTGGATGCTGCATTACCTACATTACAACAGTGACTACACTTCAAAAGTACTTCATTGGCTGTAAAGCGTTTTGAGACGTCCTGGGATCATTAAAGGCGCTATATAAATGCTAAACGCAAGTCTTTTATAATTCCCAAGATTTCCAAGAAATATGTATAGACCACATAAAAGAAAGAAAAATGTTACATCCAAAAGACAGCACCTCCAACAGTATAATGTTTCCTCAGCACTGCACTGGAACATCAGCCTAGATTTACATGCTCAAATCTCTGGAGTGGGACTTGAACCTACAACCTTCTGACTCAGAGGCACGTGGCTGACACTGACATACTTATGTCACTTCCGCCACGATCTCTCGCCGCTCCTCCGCCACAAACACTCACCGCACCTCCACCACGATCTACCGCTACACCTCCGCACCAAACATTTGCCAAACCTCCATTACGATCACCCACCAAATCTCAGCCATGATCCCTCATCACTCCTCCGCCCCGATCACTCGTAAATGAGGGTACGGGGCCCAGAAGAGCTGAGGGCCCAGGGGCAGCACGGGCCAGCCCACACTGCGATATGTGTGCGCGCTGGGTCTGTGCAGCAGAGCTGGTCTCCAGTCGTCCTGGTTAACTCTTGCCACTGGATAAAGGCCTAGCTCTGTCAAGCCCATGCGGTGGTTGGTGTACAACGGTCACCACACGTTAAAAAAAATCCACGCACAGGCATCTTCGACCCCCTCAACTGGTGTTCAGGACTGGAATATCGGGTGCTCATTGAAACATCTGTGAACTCTTGTGGAAACAAGTCATCCTCATTCAAGGGACCGCCTATGAGTGAATGAACTTATGTCAGAAGTTATTGTGCACCAATCGAGTGAAATCGAACTGCAAGCTGGAGATTTAAGGGTCACAAATGGAGAGAGCTCAGGGAGCTTGCTTGGCTCCCAGAGGGAAGTGCATTCAACACTGATCTTCTCCCCATGTGACTGATAGATGCAAAGGACATGGGGAGAGAGCGCTACTCATTCCTGACACATCTGGAAGTACACGTCGGCCACGACAGGTGCTGCACGATTTCATCTCTGAGGGTCTATCCTTTGTGCTAACAGCCCTGGGGAGAAACAAGGTCCTGTAATGAAAGCACTTTAGGAAGACAGCAACCCTGCACAATTTACTATTAAGGATTCAAGTAAATAAAGAATTATTTTTTGCCACAAGAGAATACGTTTAGCAGCTGACAGACTAGCCGTATTCCAAGATATGCCTGTGTCAGATTCAGTGCTGTGATATTGTGATTTTGATAGATATGTTTTACCAAGTACTGTATTTTGTATTGTCAGTTAGTAACAGCCTCGCCTTCGAGTCTGAAGGTTGTGGGTTCAAGTCCCACTCCAGGAAATTGAGCACATAAAAATCCATGCTGACACTCCAGTGCAGTGCTGAGGGAGTGCTGCACTGTCAGAGATGCCGTCTTTTGGATCAGACGTTAAACTGAGGCCCCATCTGCCCTCTCAGGTTGATCCCATGGCACTATTTCAAAGAAGATCTGGTCATTGCTGTTTGTGGGAGCTTGCTGTGAGCAAATTGGTTGCCGCATTTCTTACATTACTTCAAAAGTACTTCATTGGCTGTAAAGCACTTTGGGTCTCCTGAGGTAGTGAAAGGCGCTATAGAAATGCAGGTCTTTGTTTTTTGCAGTGTGCTTGAGTTGCAGAATCACTGACTCTCTCCTGTCTTTGTTATGATTATATAACCCTCCCTGCTTTGTTCATTATATTTGATGTCTATCGCCTGACTGACAGCCAGGGCAGCTGACCACATCGCTGCTCTCGAGCTGGCCACTAGGGGGTGCCAGCAAGCAGGCTGAGGCAACTTTCCCTCCAACCTCCTCACCTCCTCATAGAAAAAATAGGTGCAGGAGTAGGCCATTCGGCCCTTCGAGCCTGCACCACCATTCAATGAGTTCATGGCTGAACATGCAACTTCAGTACCCCATTCCTGCTTTCTCACCATACCCCTTGATCCCCCTAGTAGTAAGGACTACATCTAACTCCTTTTTGAATATATTTAGTGAATTGGCCTCAACAATTTTCATTCTCCCTATAAGGAAACACCTTGCTTCTGGTTTGAGCCTCTTCCCCAATAACATGGCTGCATTGAAAATAAAATGCTTTTGCAAATGAGGTTCTTTGCAGCTAACGCACTGATAGATCAACAGGGAGTAATCTGCATAATCTGTAGCGATGAAAGAACTGTTTTATTTTTGGAAAAGGCATTTGTGTACAAGCTCCTTTGGCTTCGAGCCTATCAAATTGGGTCTCCAGCTGGTACTGACCCTTTAATTTCTGTTCATTCGGAGCTCTTTGGCATCCAGAAGCAGGAAGGGCTAGACTTTGCTCAGATGAGTGGCATCTCACAGGAGACAGACCCAGATATGTCATCTAACTGGGACAAACACTGGCTCTCCACCAGATCGCTCAGAGACTGACAAAACCTGATGTCTCCTCATAGGGAACATTTTTTAAAAGCATTCTTTCATTGCATGATGATGCTTTCCCAATGAACGACAATCTCCCTCAAGGAATCAGCACTGTCCACAGCAGCTTACCCACAACTCACAATGAAACAATAACAACTGGCTGTACAAATGCCCCAAGACGCTCCACAGGAGCGTCATCACACACAATTTGACATCGAGCCACAATACAAGATATTAGGACAGGTGGCCTAAAGCTTGGTCAAGGAGCGTCTTAAAGGAGGAGGGGAGGTAGAGTGCCAGACTTTACAATCTTCTAACTGAAATGGAAGATCCTCCACAATGTGAAATGTTTTATATACTCCTTACTACTCGGAGCTCCTTCAAGGCAAACGAGCCAAAGGTGGGCAGCGGAAACGTTACAAGGATACCCTCAAAGCCTCCCTGATAAAGTGCGACATCCCCACTGACACCTGGGAGTCCCTGGCTAAAGACCGCCCTAAGTGGAGGAAGTGCATCCGGGAGGGCGCTGAGCACCTCGAGTCTTGTCGCCGAAAACATACAGAAATCAAGCGCAGGCAGCGGAAAGAGCGTGCGGCAAACCAGTCCCACCCATCCTTTCCCTCAACAACTATCTGTCCCACCTGTGTCAGAGTCTGTGGTTCTCGTATTGGACTGTTCAGCCACCTAAGGACTCACTTCAGCAGTGGAAGCAAGTCTTCCTTGATTCCGAGGGACTGCCTATGATGATGATGACTTTTTATATTCCACAAGAGTCTGCCAAAGAATGCTCGCTGACCTACATTGGCTTCCGGTTAAGCAAAGCCTCGATTTCAAAATTCTCATCCTTGTTTTCAGATCCCTCCATGGCCCTTGCCCCTCCCTATCTCTGTAATCTCCTCCAGCCCCACAACTCCCCCGAGATGTCTGCGCTCCCCTAATTCTGCCCCCCCCCAAGCATCCCTGATTATAATCGCTCAACCATTGGTGGCCGTGCCATCTGTCTTGCACCCACAACTATTAGTTACATGGGTGACTCAGAATTAGACAAATGTCTGCATTCTGAGAGCCTGCTGTACAACGTTGATTGATTGTAGCATTCAGAAAGGTACTGGTTAATTACGGAATGAATATAAAGGGTATGGGGAGAAATGGGACTGTGGAAAAAACAGAGGGGCCTAAGTTCAGCGCAGGGAAGTGGGGCTGAATTTCTGCGTTTTAACTATTACTCTCGGAGCCAGCAAAGATGTTTCTGCAGTGACATCCTTCCGGTCACTGGCCTTGGCCTCTTCCTGGAACTCCTCTACTATTTACATCTATTTAGATGTAGAGCAGGCAGCAGACACCAAGGGGTAATTTTAAACTAATCCGCCCATTGGGAAACTAGCGGGTTTGGGTGGTGTAATGTATTTGCTTCATGGGTTCTTTGCTTAATAATTCATAGCAACACATTGCTATTAAGAACTAGTTGGTTTATTAGCAAAAGGTTTAACAATCACACTACACATTGCCAGTTCATCCATCAGGCTCACAACCACCTGCCTCATCATGGATCCCCCAAATTCAACTGGCTGGGGTTTTATTGAGTCTTGTGAACATCACGTGACTGGCTAAGACGCTCACAACTCAACAGCTCTACAACTATTTTAAGTGGAACTTTAAAATCAAATGCCCCCCTTTGGCAAAGGCACTGGAACCCACAAATTTCCAAATAAAACCTTAACGAAAACTAAGATCAAATTAAAATTTGGTTGCCAGGGGTGATGATACACTCCAGTCCCTCCGGCGCCCACCTCTCGCGGAAGGCCGCGAGCGTACCGGTGGATACTGCCTGCTCCATCTCCAGGGACACCCTGGCTCGGATGTAACCACGGAAAAAAGGCAGGCAGGCGGGCCCCCTCGACCGCCCACTGCCTGGACCGGCTGATGGCCCCCTTGGCCATGCCCAGGAGCAGTCCTCAAGGAGGCCCTCCGACCTGCCCATTCCTCTCTGCATCGACAACAGCTCTACAAACCTGTGAGCATTCTCGCAGGTGCATACATTACAGCAGGAACGGCGGTTTTACACCCCGCCCAATAGTACTCTCAATTGACTTCAATGCAGAATAAAATCCGGCGGGGTTTAAAACCAGTGTTGCACCCGATCCCATTAGTCTCCCAACAGGCGGGTTAGGTTAAAATTGCCTCCCAATAATCTCGGAGACTTTAGCAGGACTGTGTTGCAATGCCACTATCCCCCCTGATCGGTCCAGATCTGGACATGACGTGTTGCTCAAAGATGTTTTTTTATAATCGCCCCTCACTGACCGCAATGGCTATTCCATTACGTGGAAGATGATTGCATGCAGTGAGTGATAAACCCGGTTAAAGTATGTAATTCAGGCATATGCCCTCACTTACAAGGAGTTAACAGCTAAGATAATTGAGCTGTCAGGAGGAACTATGTGTGGAAAGCAAATGGCCTCCGACTTTCATTTTCAGGTTACCTCGGAAAGAGATATTAATTCATCTTCTATTACCCACTTCGGAGTCACAGAGGATCGGGTCAGAAAAATCCTGACAAGACTTTTAATTCAAAACATGGAGAAATGTTACGAGGATTATTTCCTGAGTCGGTGGGAGGGTTTGACAGAGCAGATTCTGATGGGTTGTAGATCACATGTCCAGCAGAACAGTAAAATAAAACTCAAATGGTGTAATGTGTGCACCGGTGAGAATGCTCACAGGCTGGTAGAGCTGTTGAGTTGGGAGTGGCTTAGCCCGTCACGTGATGTTTACAAGACTCAATAAAACGCCAGCCAGTTGGGTTCTGGGAATCCACGAAAAGGCAGGTGGTTGTGAGCCTGGTGGATGAACTGGTAATGTGTCGTGTAATTGTTAAACCTTTGCTAATAAACCAACTAGTTCTTAATAGCAATGTGTTGCTATGAATTCTTAATCAAATACATTACAATTGGAACATGAGAAGGTCATTCAGCCCCTCGAACCTGTTCCAGTGACCCGCCTTTGATCCATATCCCTTGATACCCTTACCATACAAAAGTCTGCCCATCTCAGTCTTGAAAGCTCCAATTGTCCCAACATCCACAGGGAGAGAGTTCCAGATTTCCATTACCCTTTGTGTGAAAAAGTGCTTCCTGACTAGTTTCCTAAATGGCCGAGCTCTGATTTTAAGATTCTGTCCCCTCGTTCTTGAATCTCCCACCAGAGGACATAGCTTCTCCGTATCTACCATATCAAGTGCTTTTAACATTTTAAACACCTTGATCAGATCACCCCTCAATCTTCTAAACTCAAGGGGAAACAAGGCAGGTTTATGCAACCTGTCCTCATAATTTAATACTCCAAGTTGATAGCGATGTTGCCAATGAGTCAGAAGTGTAATCGAGCTCCCCCTAGTGAACTACCGTGGTAATGCAACTACTGATGTAAAGACAATAAAAGGGTCGTGTGACAAACAGTTTCCGTGTTGGAGCCATCATGTAGAGTGTGTTTGTTAGTGATGTCATAGGGATATATCACAACGAGGTCAGGAGTTCAAGGACCAGTGCAAATCTGAACACACCATCTAGGCAATACCAAGACAGTGCCGTCTCTTTTGGATGGTGTGTTGAACTGAGGCCCTGTCTGTCCACTCAAGTGGATGTGAAAGATCCCATGGCACTAATTCCAGGCAAAGCGGGGCGTTCCCCCAGTGTCCTAGCTGATATTCCTTTCTACCTCCAATGAGAGTGAGGCCTTGTTAAGCGCTTTCAGGGTGGCCTGAGAAAGTGCTAATGCATCAAGTAAATTAAAGTTCTCTTAGTGAGGAAGCTGGTAAAAGGCTTGACCAATTTGGACTGCATAAGAGTCGACAAAGCGCACATCGAGAGGATAGGTTTTTGCTGATTCGCAGTATACTAGTGTCTGCGAGAGGCATGGAAAGGTTCTGAGGAGCAGTGTATTTACAGCTTGTACTGCCTCGGGCAATGACTGCTGTTCCAGCTCTAAGGAAAGCCTGCTGCTATCATCTCAAGTGAATGCTCTGTGAACTGCAATGAAGTAAAGATGTAAAAACTTTGCCCAGGGCAAGAGTCAAACTCTTACTCCTAGAGGATCTGTCAACTCTCAGCATGAAAGAAATGTCTTTCCTGTGTCAGCCATGGCTTGAGTGGGTAGCACTCCAGGGACTAGAGCACATAATCCAGGCTGACACTCCAGTGCAGTGCTGAGGGAGTGCTGCACTGTCGGAGGTGACTTCTTTCGGATGAGACGTTAAATCAAGGCTCCATCTTCCACCTCAGGTGGACATAAAAGATCGCACGGCACTTTTCGAAGAAGAGCAGGGGAGTTCTCACCTGTGTCTTAGACAATATTTATCCCTCAACCAACATCACTAAAACAGATTATCTGGACAATATCTCAATGCTGTTTTTGGGAGCTCGCTGTGACCACATTGGTTGCCGCATTTCTGACATTACAACAGCGACTGCACTTCAACAAGTACATTGGCTATAAAATGAGGTTGTGAAAGGCGCTATATAAATGCAAGTCTTTCTTTTTCAGCTAAAAATAGACTTCTCCATGGAGAACGAGGGGGTAGGTGGGGCGGAAGACCTGCAATCACATGGGGCGCGATGAGCTGCTTTCACACCCCTGGTCTCCAGTGCCACTAATTTGTATGAGTTTCCTTTGATAACAGCTTAGCTTGAAGAGGGGTCAGTAGCCAATCCTTTCTGGGCTGGAGCAAGTATGCATCAAGGGAAAAGAAATGAAATGGGGAGGAATAATCGGTGAGATGAAATGTAACAGTTTTTGGCTTTTGTAATTTCCTTCAGCTGAGCACATGGAGACCAGTCACAAACTCCGTACCATCATCACCGACTCCATCCCCCTCCCCGCTGTAATATAGAGCTCCCCTTAGTGGACTACTGCTCCACCTAGTGGACTACATAAGAACATAAGAAATAGAAGCATGAGTCGGCCACCTGGCCCCTCGTGCCTGCTCCGCCATTCAATAAGATCATGGCTGATCAAATCATGGACTCGGCTCCACTTCCCTGCCCGCTCCCCATAACCTTTTATTCCCTTATCGCTCAAAAATCTGTCTACTGCCTTAAATTTATTCAATGACCCAGCCTCCATTGCTCTCTGGGGCAGAGAATTCCACAGATTTACAACCCTCTGAGAGAAAAAATTCCTCTTCATCTCAGTTTTAAATAGGCGGCCCCTTATTCTGAGACTATGTCCCCTAGTTTTAGCTTCCCCTATGAGTGGAAATATCCTCTCTGCATCCACCTTGTCGAGCTCTCTCATTATCTTATATGTTTCAATAAGATCACCCCTCATTCTTCTGAACTCCAATGACTATAGTCCCAACCTACTCAACCTATCTTCATAAGTCAAACCCCTCATCTCCAGAATCAACCTAGTGAACCTTCTCTGAACAGCCTCCAATGCAAGTATATCCTTCCTTAAATACGGAGACCAAAACTGTACCCAGTACTCCAGGTGTGGTCTCACCAATACTCTGTACAGATGTAGCAGGACTTCTCTGCTTTTATACTCCATCCCCTTTGCAATAAAAGCCAACATTACATTTGCCTTCCTGATTACATGCTGTACCTGCATGCTAACTTTTACTGTTTCATGCACAAGGACACCCAGGTCCCTCTGTACTGCCGCACTTTGCAATTTTTCTCCATTTAAATTATAATTTGCTTTTCTATTTTTTCTGCCAAAGTGGATAACTTCACATTTTTTCACATTATACTCCATCTGCCAAATGTTTGCCCACTCACTTAGCCTGTCTATATCCCTTTGCAGACTTATTGTGTCCTCCTCACAATTTGCTCTCCCATCCATCTTTGTATCATCAGCAAACTTGGCTACATTACACTCGGTCCCTTCATCCAAGTCATTAATATAGATTGTAAATAGATGTGGTACGCAACTACTGATGTATAATAATAAAAGGGTCATGTTACCAAGGTCACAAGATAGTTTTCTGTGACGCCACCTTGTGTATGTGTGTGTTTGTGATGTCGTAAAGAATATATCATACAGGCCACCATCTCAGACTGAACCAATCTGTTCACAATTCAGCACCTTATTTGATGCTCTCAGCTTCCGACCCCATATTCTCTCTATCACAAGGACGGCCCAATTCCACTTGCATAACATCGCCTGTCTCCGTCTCTACCTCAGCTCACCTGCAGCTCAAACTCGCACACTTGCATTATTCCCCTCCAGACTTGACTATTCCAATGCTCTCCTGGCCAGCCTCCCATCTACTACCCTGCATAAATTTCAAACTGACTAAAATTCTGCTGCCCAAATCATATCTCACATAAAGTCCCACTCACTCATCGACCCTGTGCTCGCTAACCTATATTGGCTCCCAGTCCCTCAACATCTCAAATTTAAAATTCTCAACCGTGTGGTTAAATTCCTCCATTATCCCTCTCTATCTCTGTCACCTCCTCCACCCCTACAACATCCCCAGCTCTGTTTCTCTGTTCTGGCCTCATGGGCATTTTCCCTCCCCTCCGCCCTACCACTAGAGCCTGTGCATAGGCCCCACGCCCTGGAGTTCCTGGGGGGGGGGGAGAAATTCAACACACAGCCGCCAATTTTGCATCTAAGAAACAGATGGGTAGAAGTTGAAAATCGGGTTGGGGAGCAGAGGAGGAGGTTAGGCCCCTCAGCTGCTCCTTTGATGCCCAGGGCCTGCCTAATGCGATGGAAGAGCTCCTCCCAAGTTGTAGCAGGTGTTGAACAGCATAAACAGTTGTGTCATTGGAGGCTTTCGCCTGCAGCGTCTCCCCTCCCCCTCCCCCAGCCCCTCAGACCCGACCTGTCAGCCAGCATAGTGGGCGAGCGGGCAACTTTCTACCCTCCCTAGCTGGCAAGGTGCCTGTTTGATATCCGCAGCTTACCAGTGCCATTTAAATGAGGCCCAAAGCAGAAATTGACTCTTGGAGCAATCTCTTTGCCAACTCTGCCCTCGTTTTGGGTATAAGTCGAGATTCCCGGCCTCCATGTCCAAACCCCGATTGCCTCGCCACCTCCCTCTCCTCCTTTAAGGCTACCCTTGAACCACATCTGTTTGACCAAGCTTTTGGTCACCCCATCTAAGCTCTTTCTTTGACTTGATGCCAATCTTCACTTTCGCCGCTGTATTTTTCTATACAGGTTGAGCATCCAAAATCCGGAGTTCCGGAATCCGCAATGTTCTGGAATCTGGACTCCAGACCAATTGATGGCAGGGTCGTCCAGAATCCGTAAAACGTTCCGGAATCCGGACCCACCGACTCTGCCTACCGAGGTCCCACCACTGCCCGACCTCAGGCCTCGCCTTACCGTCCCTCGCCTCACTGCTGCCAGACCTCGGGCCTCGCCTCACCATCCCTCGCCTCACCGTCCCTCACCTCACCGTCCCTCGCCTCATCGCTGCCAGACCTCAGGCCTCGCCTCACCGTCCCTCGCCTCACCGTCCCTCGCCTCACCGTCCCTCGCCTCACCGCTGCCCGACCTCAGGCCTCGCCTTACTGTCCCTCGCCTCACTGCTGCCAGACCTCGGGCCTCGCCTCACCATCCCTCGCCTCACCGTCCCTCACCTCACCGTCCCTCGCCTCATCGCTGCCAGACCTCAGGCCTCGCCTCACCGTCCCTCGCCTCACCGTCCCTCGCCTCACCGTCCCTCGCCTCACAGCTGCCAGACCTCGGGCCTCGCCTCACCATCCCTCGCCTCACCGTCCCTCACCTCACCGTCCCTCGCCTCACCACTGCCAGACCTCAGGCCTCGCCTCACCGTCCCTCGCCTCACCGTCCCTCGCCTCACCATTGCCCGACCTCGGGCCTCGCCTCACCGCCACAGCCCTTACCTCGAGGCCTGCTCGCTGGCCCGCTCGAACACCTCCTCCGTGATGAGGCCGCCCAACCAGCTCTTCGGCGGGCCCCACCCGACCACCTTGTCGGCGGCGGGGCACCGCCCGAACTCTTGCCCGGCAGCGGACCCCGCCCGAACACCTCCTTGCCAGCGGGCCCCGCGCGAACTCTTCCCCGGTGGCAGGGCCCCGGACGACGACCTCATCGCCCGCCGAAAATCACCCCGATGACCTCATCGCCCCGCGAACATCACCTCCGACAACCTCATCGCCCGCTGTACACCCCACTGATGACGTTCCCAAATCCGGCAAAACGCAAAATCCGGAACGGCCTTGGTCCTGAGGGTTCCAGATTCAGGGCGCTGCACCTGTATTGGCGTCGCGATATAAATGCACGTTCGTGCTGTTGTTGTGAAAGAGGATTGTAGTAAAGGCGTGAAACTCTAGTGGCCAGTTTCACACAATTCACACACTGTCACGCAATTCACACTTCCCAAACCCGTCAACTCTAGAACAGCACCCCGCCTAGAACAGGGGTGGGCAATTATTTGGGCCGCCCACCAATGTTCCCCCAAAGGCACGTGGCCACACAGTCGCCGCAGTCCGTTCCCCAGCTCCGAATGCTGGAAGAGACACTGTGCATGCGCGGCTACATCGTGGCCACAAAGCAAATTTAAAGGGTCCATGCGCTAAAAATAATGAGAGGGAACATTTCATAAACATTAACAGTGTATAAACATAAATTCCGATAGTAGTCAGATGCGATCTTATATACACAACATGAATTCAATACTGCTTAGAAATGAATCAAAGATAAAAGTTGAAAATATTGTGGTATCTTGAGGTCTCTGTAACTCAGTGCTGTGAAATAGATCTCTACCCTCTTTAGAACCTATGTTAGCATCAATTCCCCACCTCAGTCATCCTTATGTCCCTCAGCAAAAGTTACTAATGCCGTCCCAATTGGTGCCAGATAACTGCTGGGCACCAGAAGAGGAAAGACACAGCGCTGGGCATTTTCCCCGATAAAAGAGTTGTGGAGATGAGCAGCCATGACCCCACTCTCAGCTGGATAGGGCATAGTCCACAATGCAGTGCATTCTGGGTATGGACATCCACCATTGGGGCCCAGAATTACGGAACGATCTTTAAGATCTGGCTGGGAGAATCGCTTTTGCGAATTATTAATTTGAATGAAGGATGACTATTTTTTTTCCTTGGCTGCAGTTCGGGTCTGTCTCTGACTCATGAGAAGTGGAAGTGGATAGACAAATGTACAGCTCGAGCTCCAGCTCGCGGTCTATTTCTGTCTCATCCAGCGGGCTGGATAGAATGATCCTGGTAGACCCGATATGGCCCGCGGGCCGTATTTTGCCCACCACTGGCCTAGAAGGACAAGGGCAGCAGGCGCACAGGAACAACATGACCTCCAAGTTCCCATCATACACCATCCTGTCTTCGACATATATCCAGTCCCTTCATGGTCTCTGGCTCAGAATCCTGGAATTCCCTCCCTAACAGCACTCTGGGAGCACCTTCACCACATAGACTGCAGCAGTTCAAGAAGGCAGCTCACCACCACCATCTCAAGGGCAATTAGAGACAGGCAATAAATGCTGGCCTTGCAACGGACGCCCAAACCCCGAGAATTAATATTGAAAAAACTTTACAATGTCAGCGACTAGGTATAATGACCTTGGTTCAAGGTAAAATGCACCTTCACTGCAGCACTATCCGCCAGCTATAATACAGTCATTCGCTGACACAGGGCTGTGGCTTAGAGCACAAATTAAATCACATAAAGTTTGGCTTTGTGCTTGTTGATCTATTCCCAAGTCCCGAGATGCACATTGCAGTAAAGCATGTGCTTAGCGAGCAGTTGATTTATAAGCCTGCAATACTCTGTTGATCAAACAGAGTGCAAGGACTGACTCTGCACACAGGGCTAATTTACTGAGCCTGCTGTACATTCCCTTGAATTTCATTAGTTCTAATTGAACAGTAGCACAGTAATTTTGCATCGTATCCAATATAAGGAAAAGGAGCAATAAAATGAGGCAAGGTCAGCAGTATCGGTACAGATTCAATCTGCCGCCAATGAGTCTGTCCACTGGGCTCAGTTACCTCGGAGGGGGAAATCTGCGGGCTCAAGCGGGAATGATAGCACAGTGGTTATGTTACTGGACTAGTAATCCAGAGGCCTGGACTAATGAGCTATGTGTTCAAATCCCACAATAGCAGCCGGGGAATTTAATTTCAGTTAAGTAAATAAATCTGGAATTAAAAAGCTAGCATCAGTAATGGCAACCATGACCAGAAGGTATTCGATAAGGTGCCACATAAAAGGTTATTGCACAAGATAAAAGTTCACGGGGTTGGGTGTAATATATTCGCATGGATAGAGGATTGGCTAACTAACAGAAAACAGAGAGTTAGGATAAATGGGTAATTTTCCAGTTGGCAAACAATGATGAGTGGGGTGCCTCAGGGATCGGTGCTGGGTCCTCAACTATTTACAATCTATATTAATCACTTGGATGAAGGGACCGAGTGTAATGTAGCCAAGTTTGCTGATGAGTGGGAAAGCAAATTGTGAAGAGGATGCAAAAAATCTGCAAAGGGATATAGACAGGCTAAGTGAGTGGGCAAACATTTGGCAGATGGAGTATAATGTGGGGAAAATGTGAGGTTATCCACTTTGGCAGAAAAAATAGAAAAGCAAATTATAATTTAAATGGAGAAAAATTGCAAAGTGCTTCAGTGCAGAGGGACCTGGGGTCCTTGTGCATGAAACACTAAAAGTTAGTATGCAGGTACAGCAAGTGATTAGAAAGGCAAATGGAATGTTGGCCTTTATTGCAAGGGGGATAAAGTATAAAAGCAGAGAAGTCCTGCTACAACTGTATAGGGTATTGGTGAGGCCACACCTGGAGTACTGAGTGCAGTTTTGGTCTCCATATTTAAGGAAGGATATACTTGCATTGGAGGCTGTTCAGAGAAGGTTCACTAGGTTGATTCCAGAGATGAGGGGGTTGATTTATGAAGATAGGTTGAGTAGGTTGGGACTATACTCATTGGAGTTCAGAAGAATGAGGGGTGATCTTATCGAAACATATAAGATAATGAGAGGGCTCGACAAGTTGGATGCAGAGAGGATATTTCCACTCTTAAGGGAAACTAAAACTAGGGGACATAGTCTCAGAATAAGGAGCCTCCCATTTAAAACTGAGATGAGGAAAAATTTCTTCTTTCAGAGGGTTGTAAATCTATGGAATTCTCTGCCCCAGAGAGCTGTGGAGGCTGGGCCATTGAATATATTTAAGGCGGTAGACAGATTTTTGAGCGTTAAGGAAATAAAGGGTTATGAGGAGCGGGCAGGGAAGTGGAGCGAGTCCATGATCAGATCAGCCATGATCGTATTAAATGGCGGAGCAGGCTCGAGGGGTAAAATAGCCAACTCCTGCTCCTATTTCTTGTGTTCTTGTGAAACTACCAGACTCTGGTAAAAACCCAACTGGTTCACTAACGTCCTTTAATGAAGGTAATATGTGACTCCAGACTCACAGCAATGTAATTGACTCTTAGTTGTAGCAAAACACTACGAAAAACAATAATAAGAATAAAACCGGACTGATCACCAGGCATCGGCCATCAGACATGGCAACGGCATACCCAGCCCAGTGACCCAGCCCAGTGACCCAGCCCAGTGACCCAGCCCAGTGCCCAGTGACCCAGCCCAGTGACCCAGCCCAGTGCCCAGTGACCCAGCCTAGTGACCCGGCCCAATCGACCCAGCCCAGTGACCCGGCCCAATCGATCTAGCCCAGTGACCCGGCCCAGTGACCCGACTAATTGACCCGGACCAGTGACCCGGCCCAATCGACCCAGCCTAGTGACCCGGCTAATTGACCCGGACCAGTGACCCGGCCCAATCGATCTGGCCCAGTGACCCGGCCTAGTAACCCGGCCCAATCAACCCAGCCTAGTGACCCAACCCAATCGACCCAGCCCAGTGACCCAGCCCAATCGACCCAGCCCAGTGACCCAGCCCAATCGACCCAGCCTAGTGACTCAGCCCAGTAACCCGGCCCAATCAACCCGGCCCAGTGGCCCAGCCCAATCGACCCAGCAAAGTCCTCCCCACTAACATCTGGAGACTTGTGCCGAAATTGGGAGAGCTGTCCCACAGATTAGTTTGCAACAATTTGACATAGTCATACTCACAGAATCATACCTTTCAGCCAATGTCCCAGATTCATCCCGTTATCAGGACAGATCCACCAGAGGTGGCAGCACAGTGGTATACAGTTGGGAAGGAGTGGCCCTGGGAGTCTTCAATATTGACTCTGGATCCCATGAAGATTCATGGCATCAGATAAAACATGGGTAATGAAACCTCCTGCTGATTACGCCCCACCGCCCTCCCATTACAACAGTGACCACACTCCAAAAGTACTTCATTGGCTGTAAAGTGCTTTGAGACGTCTGGTGGTCATCCGTCCTCTATCATCGAATTACAGTACGCAGATGACGCTTGTGTCAGCCACACTCGGAGGCCGAACTCCAAGCCATCATCAACACCTTCACTGAGGCATATGAGTGCATGGGCCTTACACTAAACATCTGTAAGACAAAGGTCCTCTACCAACCTGCCCCGCCACACAACACATATCCCCAGTTATCAAAATCCAAAACGAGGCCTTAGACAACGTGAACCATTTTCCATACCTTGGGAGCCTACTGTCAACAAGGGCAAACATCGACGATGAGGTCCAACACCGCCTTCAGTGTGCCAGTGCAGCCTTCTGTCGCCTGAAGAAGAGAGTGTTTGAAGACCACAACCTCAAACCCAGCACCAAGCTCATGGTCTACAGAGCAGTGGTGATACCCGCCCTCCTACATGGCTCAGAGACATGGACTATGTACAGCAGGCACCTGAAAACACTGAAGTAGTACCACCAATGATGCCTCCTTAAGATCTGCAAATTCACTGGCAGGATATGTGCACCAACATCAGTGTTCTCGCTCAGGCCAACATCCCCAACATCGAAGCACTGACCAGGCTCAACCAGCTCCGCTGGACGGGCCACATCGTCCGCATGCCTAAAGCAAGACTCCCAAAACAAGTGCTCTACTCGGAGCTCCGACATGCAAGCGAGCTCCAGGTGGGCAGAGGAAACACCCTCAAGGCCTCCTTGAAAAAATGAAACATCCCCACCGACACCTGGGAATCCCTGACCCAAGACCACCCTAAAAGGAGGAAAAGTGGAGGGTGCTGAGCATCTCGAGTCTCTCGCCGAGAGCAAACTGAAGCCAAGCGTCGACAGCAGAAGGAGCGCAAGGCAACTGAGGCACCCCACCTGGCCGTTCCTTCAACTACCGTCTGCCCCACCTGTGACACAGACTGTAGGTCCTACATCGGACTCTTCAGTCACCTGAGAACTCATTTTTAGTGTGGAAGCAAGTCATCCTTGACTCCGAGAGACTGACTATGATGAGATGATGATGGTCATGAAAGGCGCTATATAAATGCAAGTCTTTATTTTTATTTTCATAGGTGATGAATAAGTACTCCTCTTTGTTGAATACTATTTGGAAGAAGCACTGAGGGTAGCAAGGGCACAGAATGTACTCTGGGTGGGGGACTTCAATGTCCATCACCAAGAGTGGCTCGATAGCACCACTATTGATCAAGCTGGCCGAGCCCTGAAGGACACAGCTGCCGGACTGGGCCTGCGGCAGGTGGTGAGAGAACCAACACGAGGGAAAAACCTACTTGACCTCGTCCTCACTAATCTATCTGTCACAGATGCATCTGTCCATGACGGTAGGAGTGACCACAGTCCTTCTGGAGATGAAGTCGCACCTTTACACTGGGGACACTGTCCATCATGTTGTTGGCATTACCACCATGCTAAATGGGATAGATTCAGAACAGATCTAGCAGCTGAAAACTGGGCATTCATGAGGCACTGTAGGCCATCAGCAGCAGAATTGTACTGTACCACAATCTGTAACCTCAGGACCCAGCATATCCCTCACTCTACCATTATCATCAAGCCAGGGGACCAACCCTGGCTCAATGAGGAGTTACATAGAAACATAGAAACATAGAAAATAGATGCAGGAGTAGGCCATTCGGCCCTTCGAGCCTGCACCACCATTCAATATGATCATGGCTAATCATGCAACTTCAGTACCCCATTCCTGCTTTCTCTCTATACCCCTTGATCCCTTTAGCCATAAGGACCACATCTCACTCCCTTTTATCTAACGAACTGGCCTCAACAACTTTCTGTGGTAGAGAATTCCACAGGTTCACAGCCTTGGTCCAAACATGGACAAAAGAGCTGAATTCCAGAGCTGAGGTAAGAGTCACTGCCCTTGATATCAAGGCAGCATTTGACTGAGTGCATCAAGGAGCCCCAGTACAATTAAAGTGTATTGGAATCAGGGGGGAAATTCTCCACAGGCTGGAGTCATACCTAGCACAAAGGAAGATGGTTGTGGTTGTTGGAAGTCAATCACCTCAGCCACAGGACATCGCTGCAGGAGTTCCTCAAGGCAGTGTCCTAGGTCCAACTATCTTCAACTGCTTCATCCCTCCATCATAAGGTCAGAAGTGGGGATGTATGCTGATGAATGCAATGTTCAGTTCCATTCGCAGTTCCTCAGATAATGAAGCAGCCCATGCCCGCATGCAGCAAGACCTGGACAACATTCAGGCTTGGGTTGACAAGTGCCAGGCGATGACTATCTCCAACAACAGAGTCTAACCACCTCTCCTTGATATTCAATGGGATTACTATCGCTAACTCCCCTACCATCAACATCCTGGGGGTCAGCATTGACCAGAAACCTAACTGGACCAGCCACATTAATACTGTGGCAACAAGAGCAGGGCAGAGGCTGGGTATTCTGCGGCGAGTGTCTCACCTCCTGACGCCCCAAAGCCTTTCCACCATCTACAAGGCACAAGTCAAGAGTGCCTGGATGAGTGCAGCTCCAACAACACTCAAGAAGCTTGACACCATCCAGGACAAAGCAGCCCGCTTGATTGGTACCCCATCCATCACCTTCAACATTCACTCCCTCCACCATCAGTGCATCGTGGCTGCAGTGTGTACCATCCACAACTCGCCAAGGCTTCTTTGGCAGCACCTCCCAAACCCACAACCTCTACCACCTGGAAGCACAAGGGCAGCAGTGATATGGGAACACCACCACCTCCAAGTTCCCCTCCAAGTTCCGGTCACACACCATCCTGACTTGGAAATATATTGCCGTTCCTTCATTGTTGCTGGATCAAAATCCCTCTGTAACAGCACTGTGGGAGTACCTTCACCACACAGATTGCAGCGGTTCCAGAAAGCGGCTCACCACCACCTTCTCAAGGGTAGTTAGGGATGGGCAATAAATGCTGGCCAGCGACGCCCACATCCCAAAATGAATAAAAATAAATCTAGACTGACAGCATTCAAATATGGATGAATCGAAGCCTTGGTAATGAAGAACTGTTAAAGCCCAAGGTCAGAGCAGGGTCGGGACCTGAACATTAAAATACAGAGTCGGGGCCTGGAGATTAAAATACAGAGTTGGGGCCTGGAGAATAAAATACACAGTCGGGGCCTGGAGATTAAAATACAGAGTCGGGGCCAAGAGATTAAAATGCACAGTTGGGGCCTGGACATTAAAATACAGAGTCGGGGCCTGGAGATTAAAATACACAGTCGGGGCCTGGAGATTAAAATACAGAGTCGGGGCCTGGAGATTAAAATACAGAGTCGGGGCCTGGAGATTAAAATACAGAGTCGGGGCCTGGAGATTAAAATACAGAGTCGGGGCCTGGAGAATACAATACAGAGTCGGGGCCTGGAGAATAAAATACACAGTCGGGGCCTGGAGATTAAAATACAGAGTCGGGGCCAAGAGATTAAAATGCACAGTCGAGGCCTGGACATTAAAATACAGAGTCAGGGCCTGGAGATTAAAATACACAGTCGGGCCTGGAGATTAAAATAGAGAGTCAGGGCCTGGAGATTAAAATACAGAGTCGGGGCCTGGAGGTTAAAATACAGAGTCGGGGCCTGGAGGTTAAAATACACAGTCGGGGCCTGGAGATTAAAATACAGAGTCGGGGCCTGGACATTAAAATACACATTCGGGGCCTGGAGATTAAAATACACATTCGGGGCCTGGAGATTAAAATACAGAGTCGGGGCCTGGAGATTAAAATACAGAGTCGGGACCTGGACATTAAAATACAGAGTCGGGGCCTGGAGATTAAAATACAGAGTCGGGGCCTGGAGATTAAAATACAGAGTCGGGGCCTGGACATTAAAATACACATTCGGGGCCTGGAGATTAAAATACACATTCGGGGCCTGGAGATTAAAATACAGAGTCGGAGCCTGAAGAGGGGACACTGGATGGAAATTGGGTTCGCCCCACAAGTGACTAACACAGGAGCCTTGTAATTGAGAACAAGGGTTGTCTTTAATTAAACGTGCCAACCAGACAGGTGCTGGGCCACATGGACCAGCTAGATCCCAGTTTCTATCCCCACAATGTGATGAATCAGCTCATCTCAGCCATGACAGTGGATGTTGGTTTCAGTGCCTCTGAACCAAAGCACAAGAAAAATCGGCTGAGGTTCGAATTGCTATCCAGTGATCCTCACTGTGTGCATACGTGCATGTGAGTGAGCGTGTATACATGCGGCAAGAGTGTGTGTATGCGCATGGGTATGCGTATGTGCATGCAAGTGTATGTATGTGTGGTCGTACGTGCATACGCAGACATTGGGTGCGTTTGTCTGTTACTTCTCTCATGGTCAAAGAGTCACACATGGAAGACTGGTCATTTGGGCGAGATACTGGAATTGTACCCCAGCAGGGCTCTTTAAGAAAGAAGAGAAAGATATGGGGAGCGGGAAAGAGAGAGAAAAGAGGTATTTGCATTGCTCAGCAGGGAAGTGTTGGTGATGGGAGTGTTAAATTGTTGACGATGATTCGCTGAAATATTTTTACTGAAGTCTAGATTTCCAAATTGATGTTACTTTAACGGTAACTGATGGCATTAGAATAAATCCAATCAGAACATCACGGCTGAACATCTATTACAAAATTACACAAGGCCGAGAATGCAGGTCGCCTTGACAACGTCACCATTTTATACCTGTTACCTCTGACCCACTGCTAGAACCAGATCTGAAGGAACTTTATTGGTTAACTTTACAAAAAGATTTCAGGTAATCAGCCAGCAATAATGAAGACAGAGTGGGCAGTAATCTGATTAAAACACAAGTCCATTTGTCTCATCCTTCAATCAACCCAGCTGCCCTCTCCTGCACACCCATTTTTTAATGTTAACATAGGCAATGAAATTAACACAATGATTCAAGCTTCAATAAAAATTGTCTAATCTGAGTGTCAGTCTCTCCCACCTATTGCCATCCATACAAATTAGAGCTCGATTTTTATATAATTATGCATGTTCAAGGTCGAATTTTATCCAATGCCTTTTCTCGATGGGATTGATACAGTAGGTAGGACTTGGTTTAAACGTTTTCTCATGCACGAGGTAATGAGCTAAAGGAACGTACAGTCCCCACCACTTAACACATCTACCTTTAGATCGGGTAGTTACTTGCATCGGGCACAAAGGGCGAAGCATTATCTGATTGCATTAACGTCAATTTGAAAGTTGCCGCTTAAAGCATCTGAGGTGCTCCGTTTATTTTGGGCAGAGCAGTTATGCTTACTCACTAGTTCACACCTCATTAAGATGCACTGACTCCAAGAACAAACATCAGTAAGTAGATCAATGATGAAGGGTCATCGACCTGAAACGTTAACTCTGTTTCTCTCTCCACAGATACAGCCTGACCTGCTGGGTATTTCCAGCATTTTCTGATTTTATTTCAGATTCCAACATCTGCAGTATTTTGCTTTTGCATCAGTAAGAATATAAGAATTAGGAGCAGGAGTAGGCCATTCGGCCCCTCGAGCCTGCTCCGCCATTCAATAAGATCATGGCTGATCTTCTACCTCAACTCCACTTTCCTGCACTATCCCCATATCCCTCGATTCCCTTAATATCCAAAAATCTATCAATCTCGTTCTTGAATATACTCAAAGACTGTGCCTTCACAGCCCTCTGGAGTAGGGAATTCCAAAGATTCACCACCCTCTGAGTGAAGACGTTTCTTCTCATCTCAGTCATAAATGGCCGACCCCTTATTCTGAGACTGTGACCCCTGGTTCTAGACTCACCAGGCAGAGGAAACATCCTCCCTACATCTACCCTGACAAGCCCTGTAAGAATTTTGTATGTTTCAATGAGATAGTACCTCATTAAGGTCTAATTCCCCATTGTGTAATTAAACCCTTTTAATCCTTTCCAGGCAGTGTGGGGTTACAGCCTGCACTGAGCACTCATTCACCACAGCAGCAAACATTACCGGAAAGAGGAAGGCCACGATTCTCACCATCAAAATCGACCTCCTGAACAAAATCAATGAGCTGCCCCGAGGTAGGCCAGTGCAACCTGGCACAGCCCCTCGGCCCACCACCATCTGCCGGGCCCGACTGGCCGGCACAGCCCCTCGGCCCTCCACCATCTGCCGGGCCCGACTGGCCGGCACAGCCCCTCGGCCCTCCACCATCTGCCGGGCCCGACTGGCAGATGCCAGCAGTATTCTAATCCGGACAGAGAACAGAACCGCAAGGGTAAGGGCGGGGAAGTCAAACAGACATTTCTCCGCTGCTTTCCAAATGCGCAGAAGGGCGTTGGAGAGATCACTGATCAGCCGTCCCCTTCTCGCCCAAAGGTCCAAGCAGTTGGCTGACACACTTGAAAAGCCTGATTTCAATCCCTCAGAGCTCTGGCTTACATCAGATATATGGCACAGAAACAGGCCATTCGGCCCAACCAGTCCATTCCGGCATTTATGCTCCATGTGAGCCTCTGCCCGTCTTTCCTCATCTAACTCGATCAGCATAACCCCTGTAATGTATGCACCTGTGAGTATGCTCACTGTTGAGTGGGAATGGCTTAGCCAGTCACGTGATGTTCACAAGACTCAATGAAACCCCAGCCAGTTGGGTTCGGGGGATCCACAATGAGGCAGGTGGTTGTGAACCTGGTGGATGAACTTGTAATATGTGGTGTGATTGTTAAACCTTTGATAATAAATCAACTAGTTCTTAATAGCAATGTGTTGCTCTGAATTCTTAAGCCAAGAACCCATGATGCAAATACATTATAACCCTCTATTCCCTACTCCCTCATACGCTTGTCTAGGCTCCCCTGAAATGCATCTATACTATTCGCCTCAACCACACCCTATGGTAGCGAGTTCCACATTCTCACCACTCTTTGTGTAAAGAAGTTTCTTCTGAATTCCCTATTTGATTTCTTGGTCACTATCTTATATAGTTTTGCTCTTCCCCACAAGTGGAAACACTCTCTCTGTATCTACTCTATAAAAACCTTTCATCATTTTAAAGACCTCTATCAGATCACCCCTCCGCCTTCTTTTTTCAAGAGAAAAGAGACCCAGCCTGTTCATCCTTTCCTGATAGGTATACCCTCGTATTTCTGGCATTATTCTTGTAAATCTTTTTTGCACCCTCTCCGGTGCCTCAATATCTTTTTTTATAATATGGCAACCAGAACTGTACACATTACTCTAAGTATAGTCTAACTAAGTTCGATACAGGTTTAGTAAAACTTCTCTACTTTTCAATTCTATCCCTCTACAGATAACCCCTGGTGCTTGGTTTGCTTTTTTATGGCCTTATTTACATCCATCACAACTTTAGTGATTTGTGTATTTGTACTCCGAGATCCCTTTGCTCATCTACCCCGTAGATTCTTATTTTCCAAGTAATGTGCGATGGAAGTCTCGCTGCAATGCAATGTTCTGCCATGCACTCGGGGAAAAGCTTAACTGCGATATTACAGGTACAGAGCTGTAGAGGGAAAACCTGTTTCCTGGGCTCCTCAAAGGTTACGAACCCTGCGACATCTTTAGTGGTGATGAGACTTGTGTTTTCTATGGGTCTGTTGGATACGGCACAGTCCCCTTTCAAAAGGTGGTGCTCCACTGGGCCCAATAAATGCTAATGAAAGAACGTCCGCTGTGGTTTGCTGCAATATGTACGGCATACACCATCTGCTAGTGATTGTAAAGTCGCAGAACCCTCGCTGTTTTAATGGAGTTCACCACCTGTCTGTGGTTTACCGTGCAATTAAATCTGCCTGGATGACTTCAGGTATTGTTTCTGAATGGTTGCACATATGGGAGCGTAAGAACATAACATAAGAACATAAGAAATTGGAGCAGGGGTTGGCCATTCGGCCCCTCGAGCCTGCTCCGCCATTCAATGGGATCATGGCTGATCTACCTCAACTCCACTTTCCTGCACTGTTCCCGTATCCCTCGATTCCCTTAATATCCAAAAGTCTATCGATCTCTGTCTTGAATATACTCAAAGACTGAGCCTCAGATCAATGGGTCGCCTGATTCTAGACAACCTCATGTCCCTGGGCTGAGGAACTCCGGACTTATATTCTCCCCTGACAGCATCACCTGTCTGATCCAGCCCTTGGCCCAGGGCATCATCTACTGTATGAAGCAACATTATGCTCAGGGAGTGAGAGAGAAGATCCTCGAAGAGATGGACAGTAATGCTGAACTCACTGTAACCCAGTGTGTGGAGAGAATCTCTCTCCTGGATGCAGTTGGAACGAAAGAAAGACTTGCATTTATATAGCGCCTTTCATGACAACTGGACGTCTCAAAGTGCTTTACAGCCAATGAAGTACTTTTGGAATGTAGTCACTGTTGTAATGTAGGAAACGCGGCAGCCAATTTGCGCACAAGCAAGCTCCCACAAACAGCAATGTGAAAACGACCAGGTAATCTGTTTTGTTATGTTGATTGAGGGATAAATATTGGCCAGGATACCGGGGTTAACTTCCCTGCTCTTCTTCGAAATAGAGCCATGGGATCTTTTACATCCACCTGAGAGAGCAGACGGTTTTATGTCTCAAATAAAGCAATGTAACTGAGTACTGTAGACGTGAGTAAATGTGATCTTAGTCTCTTTATTCTAACTCCAGAGTGCTGGTACAGCATGGGAGGCCTGCTTATATACAGTGCTCCCAAGGGATGCTGGGATCCCTTGGGACTCCAACAGATATGCCCTCTGGTGGCGGTAGGATGCTGGTTACATAGTGTTGCATTCATAACAGACAGAGTCTCAGTTTAACATCTCATCCGAAAACAGCAGCTTCGACAGTGCAGCGCTCCCTCAGCCCTGCACTGAAGCATGAGCCTAGATTTTTTGTGCTCAAGTACCTGGAGGGGGACTTGAACCCACAACCTTCTAATGCAGGGGCGAGAGTGCTACCCACCGAGCCGCAGCTGACACTGTGGGTCTGCTGAAAGAGGTCAGGGATTCGATTAGCAAACAATCCAGCAACCGATGGTGGGACAAACGCTGGTTGGCTGAAATGGAGCATGTGACAGCACCCGATAGGATGTCAAAGGTCACCGTTGGCGACCGCTGCAATCTGTCTGAAACTGACAGGGGTGACATTGGCGAGGTGGTGGGTGCAAAGCCATCCCAAAACAAAGGGAAGGGAAACCAGGAACGGGAATGGGATCAGGACAACAAACAGATGATGTTAACTCCAGGTGCTGTTCATGCTGCGGATTTCACATAGTGGTGTGCTGTGGAGCAGTGCCTGAGAAACAGAGTTTCAACTTGGACTCCAGTTCTTTGGTCGAAACATGTACACCTGCTGCACAATGTTTATCAATTTTAATACAGGTAATTTTTAAAATAATTTTTAAAGCTGTTTTTGCATTTAAAGTTTTTTTACATATTTATTTGTGGTTTAAATGAAGCTAGTTGCATTGCTAGCGGTCTTGCTTAATTTATTCAGTTGTGATCTACGGCAGTGCTGTTATATAGTGGAGTACTGTAATACAGGTGCAGCATCCAAAATCCAGAGTTCCAAAATTCAAATGTTCCGGAATCCGGACACTGGGCCGATCCGTGGCGGGGTTGTCCGGAAACCGGAAAATGTTCCGAAATCCGGACTCCCCCTGGCCCTCGGCGACCCGACTTCACCCCGAACTCGCCCCTTTACCTCGGCTGCCTGACCCCATCTACCTCCGCCCAGGCAAAGACGTTCCAAAATCCAGAAATACCCTGAATCCGGAACAGTCTCGGTCCTGAGGTTTCCGGATTTCGGACGCTCAACCTGCAGCACTACTCTGTGAATTGAGCAAATCACTCCCCTCACGTTGAAATCCTTTCTAAATTGGGACTTGGCGGTGTAATGTATTTGCTTCACGGGTTCTTTGCTTAAGAATTCATAGCAACACATTGCTATTAAGAACTAGTTTGTTAACAAAGGTTTAACAATTACACTACACATTACCAGTTCATCCACCAGGCTCACAACCACCTGCCTCATCGTGGATCCCCCGAACCCAACTGGCTGGGGTTTTATTGAGTCTTGTGAACATCACGTAACTGGCTAAGCTAATCACAACTCAACAGCCTACTCACAGGTGCATACATTACAGGCGGCTTCACCCCCCACTTCCCCCACTCTCTTCCAGATCAGGCAAACTCCACTTCACCTTCCGACCTAGTAGGGAGTCTTTCCCTGACCCCGGAAAGTCAGCAGCGGACATGGACCTACACTGTGATACACCCCACAGCTGACCTCTGAAACCCATGTTGTTCTCTCAGACAAGTATCCAGCTCGATCCTGTTGAGTGGCGTAGTGTTGAACACTTTTCTTAGAGCTGCTGATAGGGGTCACAGGCCTCCATTTGTCACAATTAGCTCTGTGTCCTTCCC
The DNA here is from genome assembly GCF_044704955.1 of Pristiophorus japonicus. Classification (NCBI taxonomy): domain Eukaryota; kingdom Metazoa; phylum Chordata; class Chondrichthyes; family Pristiophoridae; genus Pristiophorus; species Pristiophorus japonicus. The sequence goes on from NC_091992.1 coordinate 55,495,935, forward strand.
CACTTGCAGCAGGTCTCCATTCACTGGGCGATTCCTCAGAGTCCAATGCTCTCGGACATTATCTTGTGCATCCATCTGATTGTTGTTTCCTCTCCTGCTGTCTTATCATCATCAATCGTTTCTCTTTCCTCAGTTGTTGTATGACTTTACAACCTCCCTCATGTTTAGTATGTAACTCTGGTCTTCTAAACTAGGATATTAAGGTTTTGCTTCCTTCAGCCTGTCATAGAACTGTTCTTGGCCTTATTTCTTCCTCTAACCAAAGTGCAATCTTCATCCTGCAGAATCACTGAGCATTTAGAAGAAAGACTTGTACTTGAAATGTAGTGTCTTTCACGATCCTAAAGTGCTTCACAGCTGATAAAGTACTTTTGGAGTGTAGCCACTGTTGCAATGTAGGCAACACGGCATCCAATGTCTGCACAGCAAGCTCCCACAAACAGCAAAGAGATAAATAACCAGATGATCGGTTTCTGGTGTTGCTTTCCAGGACACTGGGGTGAACTCCCCTGTTCCCCTTCGAAATAGTGCCCTTTTATGCCCACCTGAGAGGGCAGACGGGGCCTCGGTTTAATGACTCATTCAAAAGACAGCACCTCCCACATTGCAACACTTCTTCAGTATTGAAGTGTCAGTCTAGATCTGTGCTCAAGTGTCTGGAGCGGGGCTTGAACCCACAACCTTCTGACCCAGAAGTGAGAGTGTGACCCACTGAGCCACGGCTAACTGCAGACAATTCAGGAGGGCCAGTCAATAAGCTGGGCAACAGGCCTGTGCCGACGGCTACTCCCGACTGCCCCCGCTGCTAATCTTTCCTTACCAATGCTCAGTGAATCGCCCTGCGGTTGCTGCTGCAGCTCACGAGCGACCTCTCCCACAGTGTTATGTCTCTGTGTGAGCGCCTGTGTCAAACAGGGATGGAGATGTTTGCGGCTCTGGTGGGTGCTGTTTGCTGCGGGATGGCTGGGTTTTTGTTAACGTGTATAAATAAGAGTAAAAGGAAGCACACGGAGTGATTGGGAAATGGAATCATCGTTACGGGCATTATTTCACGCTTGTGCACAATCACTGTGCACACATTGAAGTAATATATTGTACAAATTATTGAATATCTAAATCAAATGATGCATATTGCGGGGTAGTAATTCGTCTAGGACAGCAGAGTTAAGCAGACGGTCTTGAATCAGCCGTCTATTATACACCTCATGTTAGCTGTGAGTCAGAAGGTTGTGGATCTAGGCTGACACTCCAGTGCAGTGCTGAGGGAGTGTTGGAAATGCTGTCTTTTGGATGAGAGGTTAAACCGAGGCTTCGTCTGCTCTCTCAGGTGGACATCAAAGATCCTATGGCACTATTTCAAAGAAGAGCAGGGGAGTTATCCCCGGTGTCCTGGCCAATATTTATCCCTCAATCAACGTGAGAACTTGCTGTGCGCAAATTGGCTGCCGCATTTCCCACATTACAACACTGACTACACTTCAGTGTGAGGTCATGCACTTTGACAGAAAAAAATTTAAGAGCAGGTTATTATTTAAATGGAGATAGATTGCAAAGTGCTGCAGTACAGCGGGACCTGGGGGTACTTGTGCATGAAACACAAAAGGATCATATGCAGGTGCAGCAAGGCCACTGGTATCTTGGCCTTTATTGCAAAGGGGATGGAGTATAAAAGCAGGGAAGTCTTGCTACAGTTATACAGGGTATTGGTGAGGCCATACCTGGAATACTGCGTGCAGTTTTGGTTTCCATATTTACGAAAAGATATACTTGCTTTGGAGGCAGTTCAGAGAAGGTTCACTAGGTTGATTCCGGAGATGAGGGGGTTGACTTATGAGGAAAGGTTGAGTAGGTTGGGCCTCTACTCATTGGAATTCAGAAGAATGAAAGGTGATCTTATGGAAACGTATAAGATTATGAGGGGGCTTGACAAAGTGGATGCAGAGAGGATATTTCCACGGATGGAGGAGAAGGAGCCGCCCATTTAAAACTGTGATGAGGAGAAATTTCTTCTCTCAGAGGGTTGTAAATCTGTGGAATTCGCTACCTCAGAGAGCTGTGGAAGTTGGGACATTGAATAAATTTAAGACCGAAATAGACAGTTTCTTAAATGATAAGGGGATAAGGGGTTATGGGGAGCGGGCAGGGAAGTGGAGCTGAGTCCATGATCAGATCAGCCATGATCTTATTGAATGGCGGAGCAGTCTCGAGGGGTTGTATGCCCTACTCCTGTTCTTATTTCTTATGTTCTTATGTTCTTATGTACTTCATTGGCTGTAAAGCGCTTTGAGACATCCGGTGGTCGTGAAATGCGCTGTATAAATCCAAGTCTTTCTGTCTTTTCTTTTCATTCGATATTCACTGCCATTGCAGTACGCGGACCTGCTCAATAGGCGGGACCCTAACAGGCGGCCAATTCGATAGCGCTCAATTTGCGATACCACCCGAGATGAATTTCTATCCCCTGTGGGTTCTGCGCTTCTCGCACAGTCTGCACAGACCCAATTCCTCTCAAGTTCTCTGTCCCTGCGATATCGCACTTGTACACCATTATATGACTCTAATTTAAGCTCTAACTTCCAATTACCTGGACCATTAGCCTTTAAACATAGGATCTGTGACATGTTAACGCAGCTAGAGAAATTCATTCATGTAGCACCTTCGCGGTCTCATCATAGTGTGAACCCCCGTGTAATTTGTGACACCCAGTTATCTCCTCTTCTACGATCTTACCTGCTGCATTATGTCTGCCTGCCAATAATTGTCTTGTCCATCTATCTGTAACAGCTATGGCGCCGAAAGTTCGCAGGCTGTGATCCCGGCCGGCAACCTCCAGGACTGACCCCACCGGAGTTTGGAAGGTCAGCGGGTTGGTGCCTGGTTTGCAGGGAGCTAATAGCCGCCCATCATCATCATAGGCAGTCCCTCGAGATTGAGGAAGACTTGCTTCCACTCTAAAAGTGAGTTCTTAGGTGACTGAACATCCCAATACAGGAATTACAGTCTCTGTCACAGGTGGGACAGACAGTGGTTGAAGGAAAGGGTGGGTGGGGAGTCTGGTTTGCTGCACGCTCCTTCCGCTGCCTGCGCTTGGTTTCTGCATGCTCTCAGCGACGAGACTCAAGGTGCTCTTCCTCCACATAGGGCGGTCTTGGGCCAGGGACTCCCAGGTGTCGGTGGGGAAGTTGCATTTTATCAAGGAGGCTTTGAGGGTGTCCTTGAAACATTTCCTCTGCCCACCTGGGGCTCGCTTGCCGTGTAGGAGTTCCGAGTATTGCTGCCCACACCGCTACAGGTGGACCTGGGGCACGTGGCTGGAAAGTCCTTCACCTGTCCATCAACCTGGGGCGGGGAATTGCTGAAACCCGTACCCCCCCACCTCCCTGAGACCCCTGCCTGGGGAAAGGAGCCACTCGAGAGATTTGAGTTTTTATTTTAAATTGAAGGTTTGTTCCCATGTGGAAGCTGGAGCATCACATCTCATCTGGTGTCCAATAACACACCAGTTCCCAACTGAACTGGGGGAGAGCAGGAAACTGCCAGCATTTGGAATCCCAACACCCTTGGCTCCAACCCTCGGGCTACCTTGATGTTATTTTGCCGGAGTCAGTGGGATGCTGGCACAATTGGCTCTCTTCCATTTTCTGGTAGGTTCCACCCGACTCCCAGTGGAGTTATTTTTTTAGAAAAAGGGAAGGAACTTGCATTTATATAGTGCCTTTCATCACCTCAGAATGTCCTAAAGCGCTTTACCGCCAATGAAGTCTTTTTTAGTGTAGTTACTGAAGGCAACAAGGCAGCCAATTTGTGCACAACGAGGTCCCACAAACAGCAATGAAGTAGTGACTGGATAATCTGTTTGATAATGAAGTTGTCTGTGGTAGAATTATTAGCCAGGACTCACGGAGAACTCCCCTGCTCGTCTTCAAATGGCAGGAACCTGTCTGAGGCCCCAAAGAAAATTACTCACGAATATCGTGTGCTACTACTTTACAGGAATATTCATGATTTACTCGCGTCAGTTTGGCTCTGTTGGTAACATTCTGGTTTTCATAGAAATCATAGGTGTTTACAGCACGGAAGGAGGCCATTTCAGCCCATTGTGTCCATGCCGGCCAACTAGAGGCTATCCAGCCTAATCCCACTTTCCAACTCTTGGTCCGTAGCCCTGCAGGTTATGGCACTTCAAGTGCATATCCAAGTACTTTTTAAATGTGGTGAGGGTTTCTACCCCTACCACCCTTTCAGGCAGTGAGTTCCTGACCCTCATCATCCTCTGGGTGAAGAAATTACCCCTCATATCACCTCTAAACCTCCTACCAATTACTTTAAATCTATGCCCCCTGTTTGTTGACCCCTCTGCTAAGGGAAACAAGTCCTTCCTATCCACTCTATCCAGGCCCCTCATAATTTTATACACCTCAATCAGGTTTCCCCTCAGCCTCCTCTGTTCCAAAGAAAACAAACCCAGCCGATCCAATCTTGCCTCGTAGCTAAAATTCTCCAGTCTAGGCAACATCCTCGTAAAGCTCCTCTGTACCCTCTCTCGTGCAATCAGATCTTCCCAGTAATGCGGTGACCAGAACTGCACGCAGTACTCCAGCTGTGGCCTAACTAGCATTTTATACAGTTAAAGCATAACCTCCCTGCTCTTATATTCTATGCCTCGGCTAATAAAAGAAAGTATCCCGTATGTCTTCTTAATCACCTTATCTACCTGGCCTGCTACCTTCAGGGATCTGTGGTCCTGCACTCCAAGGTCCCTTTTTTTCTCTACATTTCTCAGTGCCTACCATTTAATGTGTTGTCATGCCTTGTTAGCCCTCCCCAAATGCACTACCTCACACATCTCTGGATTAAATTCCATTTGCCACTGTTCTGTCCACCTGACCAGATCATTGGTATCTTCCTGCAGTCTATAGCTTTCTTCTTCATTATCAACCACATAGCCGATTTTAGTATCATCTGCAAACTTCTTAATCATACCCTCTACATTGAAGTCTAAATCATTGCTATATACCACAAAAAGCAAGGGACCTACTACTGAGCTCTGCGGAACCCCACTGGAAACAGCCTTCCAGTCACAAAACCACCTATAAACCATTACCCTTTGCTTCCTGCCTCTGAGCCAATTTTGGATCCAACTTGCCACTTTGCCCTGGATCCCATGGTCTTCTACTTTCATGACCAGTCTGCCATGTGGGACCTTATCAAAAGCCTTGCAAAAATCCATATACATTACATCAAACGCACTACCCTCATCAACCCTCCCTGTTACCTCCTCAAATAATTCAATTAAGTTCGTCAGACATGACCTTCCCTTAACAAATCCATGCTAACTATCTTTGATTAATCCTTGTCTTTTTAAATGAAGATTTATCCCATCCCTCAGAATTGTTTCCAATAATTTTCCCACCACTGAGGTGAGGCTGACTGCCCTGTAATTACTTGGTCTATCCCTTTCTCCATTTTTAAACAAAGGTACAACATTATCAGTTCTCCAGTCCTCTGGCACCACACCTGTAGCCAGAGAGGATTGGAAAATGATGGTCAGAGCCTCTGTTATTTCCTCTTTTGCTTCTCAACAGCCTGGGATACATTTCATCCTGGCCTGGGGATTTATTCACTTTCAAAGCTGTTAAGCCCCTTAATACCTCCTCTCGCGCTATGTTAATCATGTCTAATATTTCACACTCCTCCTCCATGATTGCAACGTCTGCATCGCCCCTCTCTTTTGTGAGAACAGATGCAAAGTATTCATTAAGAACCATACCCACGTCTTCCGCCTCCACACACAGATTACCTTTTTGGTCTCGAATAGGCCCCACTCTTTCTCTAGTTATCCTCTTGCTCTTAATGTATTTATAAAACATCTTTGGGTTTTCCTTAATTTTACTTGCCAACATTTTTTCATGCTCTCTCTTTGCTTGCCAAATATCCTTTTTAATTGCACCCCTGCACTTTCTAGACTTTCTGCAGTATTGAGCCCTCGGTATCTGTCACAAGCCTTGCTTTTTTTTCTTTATCCTACCCTGTATGTCCCTTGACATCCACAGGGCTCTAGATTTGTTATTCCCACCTTTTTATCTTTAAGGGGAGATACTTGCTCTGAACCCTCAGGATCTCCTCAGGTTTTATTTCAGGTTTCTTTTTATATCAATCCCCTCCATCACTTGGACTCGTTTCACCTCATGTCCTTGACGGACTGAGAACACACTGTACATTCTGTGACCCAGGGACTGATGGAAAGAGTCAGGAAGGCCATTTCTCAGCAAGCCAATCTGAAGAGAGGACTACTGATGCACCAGCCTGTGGCTCTGCTTACAAATGGTACTAACAATGACCAATGAAGGTTACCGGTGGTGTCTTGTCCGGATCTACAGTTCCTACCTCGGAACTTCCAAGTTCTTCCCTAGATATAATCCTGAGTCATCCTTCAGGTGACCATCAGAAACTGCGGTTGAATGCGGCTTGGTTGAATCTTCGATGAGACTGTCAGAAAGGCTCTGGATGGGACCAGCACCTTCTACCTTCCCTGTGCCATCTCCGAAAAGCCAAGTACTGCACTGAGTGAAGTCCCATTACTGCACCATCTGAATAGACAGCAACAACAGCCCCTTGCAGACAAACAGAAAATTAATCTTGGAACAAGCACTCTCAGACCAGGATGAGGACGGCTCTCTCAATGTCAGTCAAGGTCACCATTGCGCTCAATTTCTACATCAGTGGATCTTTCCAGTGTGCAATAGGAGACATCTACAACATCTCCCAGTTTGCCATCCATTGCTCCATCCATGAGGTCATAGATGCTCTGTACAGAAGGAGGAGGGACTACATCTCCTTCCCCATCACCAGAGAGAAGCAGCACGAGCGTGCATGTGGCTTCAGCAGGATAGCGGACATCCCCATGGTGCAGGGCACCACTGACTGCACCCACATCACTTTGCGGCACAGCTTAACAATCCTGAGGTATTCTGTAACCACAAAGGCTACCACTCACTGAACGTGTAGTTGGTGTGCAACCACACATGCAGAATCCTCACCGTCAATGCCTGCTATCCTGGCAGCAGCCATGATGCCTTCATCCTGCGCCAGACCGGTGTACCAGCTCTCTTCCAGCCACCACATCAAGCTCGCAGCTGACTGCTCAGGGACAAGGGCTATCCACTCTCCAACTCATGACTCCCCTCCACAACCCCAACACTCCTACCCAGCACTTTTATAATGAGAGCCATGCTGCCACCAGGAACATCATTGAGCAGACCACCGGAGTGCTCAAGTAATAGTTCTGCTGCCTTGACCACTCGGGAGGAGCCCTCCAGTACTCAGCTGAGCAGGTGCCCCTTTTCATCGTCATCTGCTACATGCTGCACAACCTGGCCATCATGAGGGCGCAGGCATTGCCACCAGGCATAGCTCCCCCACCTCAGGAGGAGGAGGAGGAGCAGGAGGACAAGGACCCCACTGGGGTCATTGGCATTTGAGTTAACGTCCCACTTCCTTCCTGGAGCGCTAAAGCCCAATTTAGTCGACGTTCAGAATCATTAGCACCCAGCGCTAAATTTCCAAAATTTTCTTGAACTAACACCCCAAACAGGGCGCTATTGAATTTCTCCCCCCAGCTCTTTCACTGACCTAGTCTACATTTCAGTTGTTTATTTTTATTCGTTCATAGGATATGAATGTCGCTGACAAGGCCAGTATTTATTGCCCATCCCTTATGGGTAATGCTAGTATTTGAATGAGACCTGTGCCTGTTAATTCTCCTTACATTCATATTTACATCAGTTGGTTTATATTTACCAAATGATGCAAGGTTATAAAATGTTATTCGAAGTGCTGGGAATGATGTCCCAATGGGTTAGACACTAGTCTTTGAGCTCTGGGACTCTGGGACCTGGGTTCAAAACCAACTGATGTTTGTAGTCTGCTGGCTGTGAGGATTCTATATGAAATGGGTTTGGGTAGGCCCAATCCAGCTCCGAGTGGGCACCAGCACGGAGCTCCACCAATTCACACTCGGGGAGAGTATAGGATGGTTGGTGTGGGATATGGACACAATGTCACTCAGGTACAGGAGGAGGTGCTCTTCTGAGAGTGGAACTGAGGCATATTGTTGGGGTGGAGTAAGGGTAATGTATTAAATGTAATATACTTGGATTTTCAAAAGGCCTTCAATAAGCTACCATATAGTCGATGCAGGACTAAGGTCGGAGTCAGGGGGCAAGTACGAGGACGGAGAGCAAGCTGGCTACAAAGCAGATAATCGAGAGTAGAGACTAAAGGTATTACTCAGACTGGCGGGAGGTGGGAAGTGGTGTTCTGCAGAGGCCGGTGCTGGAACCACTGTTGTTCATCGTTTACACAAACAATTTGGAGCAGGGAATCAGAAGTACAATTTCAAAATATGTGGATGACACATTGTGGGGTGAAGTTACTACTGAGGAAACAACAACAAAATAGAGTAAGATATTAATAAACATAAGAACATAAGAAACAGGAGCAGGAGTAAGCCATTTGGCCCCTCGAGCCTGCTCCGCCATTGTAATAAGATCATGGACTCAGGTCCACTTCCCTGCCCACTCCCCATAACCCCTTATTAGCTTATCTGTTAAGAAACTGTCTATCTCTGTCTTAAATTTATTCAATGTCCCAGTTTCCACAGCTCTCTGAGGCAGCAAGTTCCACAGATTTACAACCCTCTGAGAGAAGAAATTTCTCCTCATCTCAGTTTTAAATGGGCGGCCCCTTATTCTAAGATTATGCCATCTAGTTCTAGTCTCCCCCATCAGTGGAAATAAACTTGCAGAACGGGCATGTAATTAGCAAATGAACATCAATATAGATAAGTGTGAGGTCGCGCATTTTGGTGAGAGGAATAATAATGGACTGAAATTGCATAGCGCCCGTTTTGGGGGCAGTACCAGCTGCGAGGCGGGGGTTCCTGTGCCCGGCGCAGATTTCCTGCCCCGTGACCTATATTCGGCTTACCGCCCCCGAGAGTAAGTGGAGCACAAAATATGCCACTATGTGGTGAGACACGCAGTGCTGCCCTGTAGACAGAGCGCTCCCCTTCATTAAAGGGGAAGGCCAAGCGTCTGACTCTTCGGGTGGGAAACGGAGGCCCTCCCTGGAGCACCGGGGAGTGGCCTGCCGGTGTGAAACCGGATTGCTGCACTGGTTGGAGTGGGGTGCTACCAGTTACCGTCGCTGCTAAACTCCCACGGAATTTCGCGGGAGTCGGTAGCGGTGCCATGCCCAGGCGAAACGTCGTTAGCCAACACCCCAAATTTCGCCACCTAAAGTCTAAATGGGGTGCAGGTACAACGAGATCTAGGGGTACAGATTCACAAATCATTAAAAGTAGCCACGCAGGCTAATAAGGCCATAAAACATAAACCGAGAACTGGGGTTCATTTTTAGAGGAATGGAACTGAAAAGCAGACAAGTTATGTTAAAATTATATCGAACCTTGGTTAGACCACATACTGTGCACAGTTCTGGTCACCATATTATAGAAAGGACATAGAGGTACTGAAGAAAGTGCTAAAAAGGCTGAAAATGATGATGCCAGAACTGAAGAATTGTACCCATCAGGGAACAATGAACAAGCTGGAGTCGTTTTTCTAGAAAATGAAAAAGCTGAGAGGTGACAGAATAGAGGTCTTTCCTCATTACTGAACACAGTAGATGTGAATGATATCCAACATCTCCATTTTCTGCTCCCTCCGAAACAGTGCAATCTGATATTGTGCCATGCACTTCTCCTTCCCTCCATTCCCTATTCCCTGCAAGGTCACACACTCTAAAGGTTCTCATGTGTTTGATGCCAAATAGGGAAATCAATCAGTATTGACTGTTCCTCTTACTGAATCTAGTTCTAGTACTTTTACTGACAGTATATTGCCCATGTAGGAGCACTGCAACACGTACTTCACCAAGATTAACCCAATCATCTGATAATGGTATCCTTGTTGTCTGTATCTCCAAGGAACACTGCTTGTCTGATGGATGCACTGCTTCTCTCTGTATGTATAGCAGTTGGCTGCAGTGAAATGGAATCGGTTCATCAGATTAATGGCGGCTGGGCTGACCAGTACATCATCTTTCCCCATTGACCTCAACAATCAACCAATGAGAGCTCGAGGATTTGTAGCAGTGACTGGCTTTGTCTGTGTACAAGGCATCATTGCCTGGGCACATGTTGCCATCAGAGCAGCCTAACACCAGCCAGCAACATCTGGAGTGGGCACCTAGAGAATTGGATAAATCATGGGTGAATTGCCAATAAATCAGAGTTAGAAGGTTGAGGCTTCGAGTCCCACTTCAGAGGCTTGAGCCCAAAATCTAGGCTGACGCTCCTAGTGCAGTGCCGTCTTTCAGATAAAATATTAAACCGAGGCCCCGCCTGCTCTCTTAGGTGGATATAAACCATCCCACGGCAATATTCGAAGAAGAGCAGGCGAATTCTCCCAATGCCCTGGTCAACATTTATACCTCAACCAACAACTAAAACAGATGATCTCATTTATTTCATTGTTGTTTGTGGGACCTTGCTGTGCGCATATTGGCTGCTGTGTTTCCTACATCACAACAAGTGACTACACTCCAATAGTACTGTTTATAAAGAGCTTTGGGATGTCCTGACGTTGTGAAAGATGCCATAAAAATGCAAGTCTCTCTTTTCTTTTAATTGCTCGTAAAACCAAGTTATTTAACATCTCTACTAAAGGTAGAATCGTATCAAATGATTCCTAAAAAAGATACCACAGCACCGTAACTTCAAAAACTGAGATAATTTCCCAGCCTGCATCCCTGTGATCGGCAGATTTCAGATTGTCCCTGCTCTCACTGACTGGTACCGGCACTGGTGCATCACCTGACCAATGGGTGTACAGTTTGGTGCTGGGATAAGCTGGAGAGAAGTACAAGTGTAGCTGTAGTGAAAGCCCGCTTGAACTTAAATCACAATAATCAGGGGCTGCAGGCCATCGCTTCCTCTTTACCATTACCTGCTTACCAGCTCCTCTCATCCCACTGTAAGAAGTGACTCCTTCGAACGACAAGGTCGACTATTGCCCCTCAAACCTGCTGTTGAAGGGCATGATGGTCTTGACTACAATCGGACTTTCCCACTGCCTGCCAAAGTGCCATCGCAATTTAGAGCTGAGTGTTGACAATAGTGGAGGTACTGAAATGAAAGCGAGTGAGTCTCACTCCAAATGAGGCAGAGCTGACTCGCCTGGTGGGAGCAGATTGATGCTGGCAGAGGCTTGGAAGCAAGCTGTGTTTGTCTCTCAGCTTGGCCACCACTCATGTGATGGGAAAGGTATGAAGGAAAGGGCAGGGTTGAGCAATTGTTTGACATGTGTATCCTGCTGTGGTCATTTTCACTAGGATCTGTACAGAGATGTACATGATATCTGTACATGATAGAGGAAAGGAAAGAGAAAGACTTAGAATCACAGAACAGCTCAGAAGGAAGCCATTCGGCCCATCGAGTCTGCACCGGCTCCTTCGAAAAGCAACTCAGTTAGTCCCACTCCCCCACTCTTGCCCCATATCCCTGCATTTTTTTTCTCCTTCAAATTTTCATCCAATTCCCTTTTGAAGGCTACTATTGAATCTTTATCCAGCTCCTTAAGTCAAGGGAGTCAAGGGTTATGGGGAGCAGGCAGGGAAGTGGAGTTGAGGCCAAGATCAGATCAGCCATGATCTTATTGAATGGCAGAGCAGGCTCAAGGGGCCAAATAGCCGACTCCTGCTCCTATTTTTTATGTTCTTAAAGCCTACCTCTTTGATCAACCCTTTGGTCATGTGCCCTAATTTCTCCTTGTGTGGCCCCGTGTAACATTTTTGTCTTATAACACTTCTGTGACGTGCCTTTGGACGTTTTACTATGTTAAAGGTGCTATATAAATACAAGTTGTTGTTGTTATTTTATTAACATATTTAAAATGCCTATCCGCCTCCTGGGAGCGGGTTCTCTGCCTTCCCCTGTCCCGCCTCCGTTAAAGCCGGAAGTCCGTGGGTTGGAGCCGGCTTCCTGATACGCTTCGATTTCTTTTGCCCATTTAACCCCTCACCCGCACCCACTGCCACCCACTCACACATGTTAAAATTCCTCCCAGACCTCTACTTATACAGCCCAGAATCCCAAATGCTTTATTAATTGCTTTGTTAACCTGCCCTGCCTCCTTCAAAGATATGTGCACAAACACCCCCAAGTCGCTCTCTTCTTGCAACCCCCTTTAAAATTGCAGCATTTAGCATGGATTGCCTCTCCTCATTCTTCGTACCAAAATGTATCACCTCACACTTTTCTGGGTTAGATTTCATGAGCCACATGTCCGCTCATTCCACCAGCCTGTCTGTCTTCTTAAGGTCTATTTCTATCTTCCTCAGTGTTTACTACACTTCCAAGTTTCGTGTCATCTGCAAATTGCAAAATTGTGCCCCGTAACCCCAATTCCAACTCATTAATGTGTACCAAAAGCAGCAGTGGTCCTGATACTGAACCCAGAGGAACACCTCTGTATACCACCCTCCAGTTCACCGCAACTCTCTGTTTCAATCCCTTAGCCAATTGTGGCTGCTACTGTCGGTTTCATCCTTCAATTTTGCTAACAGGCCTAATATGTGGTACTTTGTCAAACGCCTTTTGAAAGTTCACTTACACAACACCAACTGTCCGCTTTAGCCCTCCCACTTTTGAACAAGAATGTAACATTTGCAATCCTCCAGTCCGTTGGCACTATCCCCGTATCGAAGGAGGATTTTGAGATTGTGGCCAGCACCTCCACAATTTCTACGCTTACTTCCCCCAATAACCTCACGCCTTTCATGACCTCAGGATGTCCCAAAGCACTTTGCAACCAACTAAGTGCTTTTCAAGAATAGTCACTGTTGTAATGCAGGAAACGTGGTTGCCAATCAGCGCACAGAAAAGTCCCAGCCATGTGGTTGATCAGATAATCCGTATTAGTGATGTTTATTGAGGGATAAATATTGACCAGGACACCTGGGATATCTCACTTGCTCTTCTTCAAAACAGTGCCAAGTGGTGTTTTACGTCCATCTGAGCGGGCAGACGAGGCCTCGGTTTAACTTCTCATCTGAAAGACGGCACCTCCGACAGTGCAGCGCTCCCTCAGCACTGCACTGGAGTGTCAGCCTGAATTTTGTGTTCTAGTCTCTGTAGTGGAAACTGAACCCACAACCCTCTGGCTCAGAGGTCAGAGTGTGCTACCAACTGGGCCATGGTGGTCAGAGATCGACACACAAATGTTCTAGGAAGAACATAAGAAATAAGAGCAGGAGTAGGCCATTCGAGCCTGCTCCGCCATTCAATAAGATCATGGCCTCAACTCCACTTCACTGCCCTTTCCCCATATCCCTTTATTCCCTTATCATTCAAAAATCTGTCTATCTCCACCTTAAATATATTCAGTGACCCAGCCTCCATAGCTCTCTGGGGTAGAGAATTCCAAAGATTCACGACCCTCTGAGAGAAGAAATTCCTCCTCATTTCCATCTTAAATGGGCGACCCCTTATTTTGAAACTATGCCCCCTAGTTCTAGATCCCCCCACGAGGGAAACATCCTCTCTGCATCTACCCTGTCAAGCCCCCTCAGAATCTTATACATTTCAATAAGAAGAAGTACAGTGGGTTAGAGTTCCAATTAAGATTTCATTCACGTCAAGCTCCTCTTACCTTGTGTCTAATATTTGTTGCCGAATTGTTTTGATGTATTCAAAGCTGTCAAAGCAGCAGATGTCATACACCAGTACGTAGGCATGAGCACTCCTCAGTCCTCGACAGCATGTGTCCGCCCATTCCTGGAATTGACATGCAAACCAGGATTAATCCATCAGCTCCTCAATTATTGGTTTAGAATAAACAGTCTTAAAAATTAAAACAAACACTTCCTGATGTTAGTGCCCAATAGAATGATTAGCATTACAGGCCAAATAAAGAGGGAATGTCCCATAAAACATGCTTAAAGGGATGTGCCACATCTGATTCCTCCTCCCGTCACTTGCTGTAATTATGGAATGTAGAGGAGATGTCTGACTGATCAAATATTTCAGAAAGGTCTCACTACGCCCCCTACAGAATCCAGCACTGCGGTTCAGTTGGTGTCACACACGACACAATTAGGAACCCTAACTCAGGAAAACCCCCACACACAGTGTCGCAAAAGATGAAGGGCCTGAAATTGTCGTCTGTCCCAATCGGGGCGGATAATTCGAATAAAGCGAATATTCTCCGCCCGAATCCACGGGGTGGAGAATAGAGGGAAATTGCCCTCTATTGCTTCTCTATTTCATAGCGGCGGTGTTTGGGGACGGAAGTGCTTTTGGAGCGGAGGCCGAAGGTGGGCGGTGTCATGGGCACCGTGCTGAGCATGTTAGCGCGGCACTTATGACGTCAGCACGACACTTATGGTGACACGGACGTGCCACGTTGTGCTGATGCGTCACAATGTCCTTCACCTTCACTTAAAGGGGAGAGCCGCTGCGAGCTCTGCAGCCACTTTAGTGGCGCCCACTGGACCATCAGGGAGGGTTTCGGCTGGGTCAGCAGTGCGGTACCCAAGAGGAGGTGCTGGGCTGCCTGTTGGTGGCCTGGCCGAACCCGTGGCCGCCATTGTTGGATCGACTTCAGAGTCGGCCAACAATTAAAATAAAATGGCAGTCGCAGCAGTGCGCTCTCCCCTTTAAGAGCGGACGTACCACCCAGTCACTGCCAGCTTCCTGCCTGGAACATCTGTCGGGGACACCGAGCGGCTCCACTCCCATGGGGCAATTTCCCTTATGAGGCAGAAAGGGATTGGCACTGGGTGGCTGCCCCCGCCCCAAAGGAAGTTTCTGAGGAGTTGGCTCATCTGCTTGCCCCCGGTCAGAAAGGCCTTACCACCCCATTACCGCCTCTTAAAGAGGGTGGCAATTTCGGCCCCAAAACTTACCTGTATGCAAAGTGTGCATTTTCCACAACTGTTGTTTAGTAAGTATTTATACAGACAATGTGACAGCGCTGTAGAGTATACTTTATAAATACAATGTGACAGTGGTTTACAGTATACATTATATACACAATACAATGGTAGTGTACATGTGTATCCACGGTGCTAAATTCACCCTGTTTATACTGCAGGTTAGATGCAGAGAGCAGCAACGTCAGAAAATGGAGCATGCACAAAATATGCGAGTGTGCACCCAGTACAGATCACTGATTCTAGCCACTGTCCTCTCCCTATATTGGAGGAAGAGACTTATAATGTTGCCAAAAAGAGCAGTAAGCCTGAGGATTGGGAGGATTATAAAATTCAGCAAAGGAGGAACAAGAAATTGATAAAGAAAGGGAAAACAGAATGAGAGTAAACTAATGAGAGACATAAAAACAGACTGTAATAACTTCTATAGATATGTAAAAAGAAAAAGATTATCAAAAGTAAATATGGGTCCCTTACAGGCTGAGACAGGAGGAATTATAATGGGGAATAAAGAAATGGCAGGGAAATTAAACAAATATTTTGTGTCTGTCTTCACAGAAGAAGATACAAAAAACTTCCCAGAAATAGCGTCGAACCAATGGTCCAGCGAGAATAAGGAATAAAATAAATTATTAGTAAAAAAAAATAGTGCTAGAGCAATTAATGGGACTGAAAGCCGATAAATCCCCTGGACCGGATGGCCTCCATCCTAGGGTTGTGAAAGAGATGGTTATAGAGATAGCGGATGCATTGGTTGTCATCTTCCAAAATTCCATAGATTCTAGAATTGTTCCCAGATTGGAAGGTAGCTAATGTAACCCCGCTATTTAAGAAAGGAGGGAGAGAGAAAACGGGGATCTGCAGACCAGTTAGTCTGACATCAGTAGTTGGGAAAATGCTAGAATCTATTATTAAGAACGTGGTGACAAGGCACTTAGAAAATAATACTAGGATTGGGCAGAGTCAACACAGATTTATGAAAGGGAAATCCTGTTTGACAAATCTGTTAGAGTTTTTTTAAGTTGTAACCAGCAGAATAGATAAGGGGGAACCAGTGGATGTGGTGTATTTGGATTTTCAGAAGACATTCGATAAGTTGCCACACAAGAGATTATTAAACAAAATTAGGGTTCAAGGGATTGGGGATAATATACTAGCGTAGATTGAGGATTGGTTAATGGACAGAAAACAGAGAGTAGGAATAAACAGGCCATTTTTGGGGTTGGCAGGCTGTAACTAGTGGGGTGCTGCAAGGATCGGTGCTTGGGCCCCAGCTATTCACAATCTATATCAATGATTTGGATGAGGGGACCAAATGTAATAGATCCAAGTTCGCTGATGGTACAAAGCTGGGTGGGAATGTAAGTTGTGAGGAGGATGCAAAGAGGCTTCAAGGGAATATAGGCAGGTTAAGTGAGTGGGCAAGAACATGGCAATGGACTACAATGTGGAGAAATGTGAAGTTATCCACTTTAGTAGAAAAAACAGAAAAGCAGAGTATTTTTAAATGGTGAAAGATTGGGAAATGTTGGTGTTCAGAGGGACCTCGTTGTCCTTGTACACAAATCACTGAAAGTTAACATGCAGTTACAGCAAGCAATTAAGAAAGCAAATGGTATGCTGGCCTTTATTACAAGAGGATTTGAGTATAAGAGTAAAGGGGGCCAAAATTCAGCCTCCCGACAAGGCCTATTATCACCGGAAAGCGGTGGCCACATGGCAGAGTCGAATGGCCGTCACTCGCGAAATTCTTCGAGATGCTTTTTCTGGCAGTCCCCACTCCCGCCCTACTGCTACCGGCCACTCCTAAGTGCGTCGCCGATCTTCTGCACCTCAAGCTAAATTCACGGGAAGAAATCTTCGGCCCATCATGCGGTGCCCCCGACAGTGTTTTCAGGCGGTGCACTGTGTTTGCTCTGTGTGCGACATGGCTGTGCGTCGGCCATTCAAGGGGAGGGCACACTGCCGCGGCTGCCATTTTATTTTTGTCGGCCGACTGCCAGGTCAGCCTGACAATTATGCCCTCGGGTTCGGCCGGGCCGCCCACAGGCAGCCTGGCACCCCCTCTTGGGTGCCAGGACGCTGGCCCGGCCGAAACCCTCCCTGGTGGCCCAGTGGACCTAACTAAAATAATCACAGAGTTTGCAGTGGCCCTCCCCTTTAAGTGAAGGGGCGAGATGTTGGTGACGCACAAGCTATGCTGATGACTGACAGTGGCGGAGTCTCCGTCCCGCCTCCACTTCCGTCCCTCCTGTGATCGATCTTCCGCTCTCCGCCCCACTTCCGCCCCCATTATGACCGACTTCCGGTTCGCTCGGGAAAAAATGAAAAAGAGCAGAATTTCGCGCAAGAGGCCACCTCGTCCACTGTGCCGGTGAAAACACGGGGAAAACGATAGGTGCGACCCATTTCAGGCGGTGGCAGATTTCAGCCCCAAGATGTCTTACTGCAATTATATAGGGCCCTGGTGAGATCGCACCTGGAGTATTGTGTACAGTTTTGGTCTCCTTACCTAAGGAAGGATATACTTGCCATAGAGGGAGCACAACGAAGGTTCACCAGACTGATTCCTGGGTTGGGGGGATTGTCCTATGAGGAGAGATTGAGTAGACTTGGCCTCAATTCTCTAGCGTTTAGAAGAATGAGAGGTGGTTTCATTAAAACATAAAATTCTTACAGGGCTTGATACGGTAGATGCAGGGAGGATGTTTCCCCTGGCTGGGGAGTCTAGAACCAGGGAACAAGATCTCAGAATATGGGGTCGGCCATTTAGGACTGAGATGAGAAGAAATTTCTTCACTCAGAGGGTGGTGAATCTTTGGAATTCTCTACCCCAGAGAGCTGTGGAGGCTCAGTTGTTGAGTATATTAAAGTCAGAGATCAATAGATTTTTGGATATTATGGGAATCAAGGGATATGGGGATAGTGCAGGAAAATGGAGTTGGGTAGAAGATCAGCCATGATCTTATTGAATGGCAGAGCAGGTTCGAGGGGCCAAATGGTAGGCAAAAGCTCACATCTCTTTCCCTTTCTTTCCTAATTACATAAAATAAAGCACAGGACATACAGCCCAACTAGTCCATGCCAACATTATTCTCCACACCAGCCTCCTTACACCTCTCTTCGTCCAACCCTATCAACATAACCTTCTATTCCTTTCTCCCTCATATGCTTATCCAGCATCCCCTTAAATGCATCTGTTATTCACATCATTTGATAGCAAGTTCCATATTCTTACCACTCTCTGGGTAAAGAAGTTGCTCCTAAATTCCCTATTGGTTTTATTGGTGACTATCTTATATTTATGGCCCCTAGTTTGTTTGCCCTGACGAGTGGGAATATCTTCTCTACGTCTACCTTATCAATATAACACAATTATGTTTGGGAGAAAGACTTATGAACAACTAGTAGCCCCTGTTTTGTTGCAGGATTGAAGATTGATGAGCTTTGCAATGAAACCAGCATTGCAGACATGAAATCCCCTCCAAGCCACACACCTTCAAGACTTGGAAATATATCGCTGTTCCTTTATCGCCGCTGGATCAAAATCCTGGAACTCCCCACCTAACAGCACTGTGGGAGCACCTTCACCACACGGACTGCAGCGGTTCAAGAAGAAGCCCCACCACCACCTTCTCAAGGGCAATTAGGGATGGGCAATAAATGGCGGCCTTGCCAGCGACACCCACATCCCAAGAATGAATTTATAAAATGATGATTCATACAAAAAACTTTGCAACCATTTACAGTTAGCTTGATGTGTGTGGTGTGTGGTACAGTACTGTGTGTAGTGTAGTACATCAGTAGCATGCAGTATTTAAGCAGTGTATTGGAACTCAGTGCTATAATCAAATGAATTAACAGGTCTTTTACAAAGTTCTTCTTAAATTCTGAAAGCTTGGGGAATGGCCAAGTGTTACAGTGTAGTACACCAACAAGAGTAAGAAGGCTAGGAACTATGATATAGTCGTGGTTAACAGGCAGAAAACTTGGGCTTTGAAAGCGCCTGCATTGTAGGATGAATGAAAGGCCGATGGTGGTGAGGCTTGAGATCCTGAGAAAGAATGGGTTAATGTTGGAAATGTTACAATGAGTCTTGAATTCAACACATTGAGGATATAGGATGGAGGGAGGGTGTGTTGGGTGGTGGAACTAAAACTGAGAAGGAATTAAACAGGACAGTTTCATAAGATCATAGAATCATAGAAAAATTACGACACAGAAGGAGGTCATTTGGCCCATCATGTCCGAGCCGGTTGAAAAAGAGCTACCCAGCCTAATCCCACCTTTCAGTCCGCAGCCCTGTAGATTATGTTTAGAGGACCACTGTCCATAGAATTATTGGTAAAATAAGTAAACAACAAATTACAGATGAGGGAGGCTGGTCAGCCCATGTAACCCATCCTTCCATGGAAACACAGCCTCCTACCACAGCATTTAACTGCCTCTTGAATGACTCTTGTTTTTGCCTCCAGTAACCTACCCAAAAGGCCATTCGAAGTATTAATTACTGTGAGTTAATGTGGAGAAGTATTTCCTGACATCAGAACTTGCCTTTTACCTGTCTGTACCTACTGCATCCCCTTGTCTTGCAGTTGTGGTTTAACTTGGAATTAACTTTACTACATATTTATACATAATAATGTCCCCTCATCCACTTCCTTTCAAGGCTGACAAGTCTAAATCTTCCTGTCCTTTCCTTACCTACCTCTGGGCTGCTTCCAGCACTTGAAAGTCTTCCTTGTACCTTTAATGACCAGAATCGAATGGAGTATTCAAGGCACAGCCTGACTAGAGCACGAAACAGCTTCAGAATGATAGATTTAGACTAAAACCCTACTGATTTGGCAATATAACTCAGCATTACCTTTCCTTAATTGCTGTTCTACAATGATGGAACATGGTTAGTGCAACGTCTACAATCATTCCCAGATCCCATTTAGCCTTTCCCCTAGCTAGTTCAATGCCATTCATTAAATGCTTTCCTCATTTTCCCTTCAAATGTGCAAAACCATATACTTATCTACGTCGAATATCAATTGGCATAGTTCTGCTCAGTTGTGCATTTAATCGCGGTCCTTCTCTAATTCCTACTCTACTGCAGCCCTCCCGATTTAGGACCATCTGTGAATCTGACCAACTTACATCAGAATCCAATCATTTTTGTAGATCAGAAACAGTAGGGCCGTGTCACCTACCTCTGGAACTTTCCACTTAGTACATCTCCCAAGCCTGGCCTAACTTCCCCAATTACTTATTGCTGCTACTTCGCTTTCAGCCAATTCTTTATCGAGCTCCAAGTTTTACCTAGGATAGTCACTGCCTTAAACTTGCGTAGCAGTCTTTCCTATGGAACTTTATCGAATGCTTTCTGGAAGTCTTGGTACACTATGTCACATGGCTTTGAGCAGCCAAAGTATTTATCCAATTCCTTTATGAAAGTTACTATTGAATCTGCTTCCAGTACCCTTTCAGGCAGCGCGTTCCAGATCACAACTCGCTGTGTAACAAAAAATGTTTCCTCATGTCGCCTCTAGTTCTTTTGTCAGTCACTTTAAATCTGTGTCCTCTGGTTACTGACCCGACTGCCACTGTCCCACCGCATCAAAGCCAGTCACGATTTTGAACAGTTCCATGAAATCTCCTCTTATACTTCTTTGTTCAAAGGAGAACAACCCAGCTTCTCCAGTCTCTCCACGTAACTGAATTCCCACATCCCTGGAACCATTCTAGTAAATCTCTGTTCATCCTCTGCAGCCTTGACATCCTTCCTAATGTGTGATGCCCAGAATTGAACACAATATTCTAGCTCAGGCCAAACCAGTGTTTGATAAAGGTTTAGCATAACTTCCTTGCTTTTGTATTCTATTCCTCTACTAATAAAGCCCAGGATCCCATGTGCTTTGTTACCAGACTTCTCAACTTATCCTGTCACCTTCAAAGATTTGGGTACATAAACCCCCAGGTCTCTCTGTTCCTGCACCCCCTTTAAAATTGTACCAGTTAGTTCATATTGCCTCTCCTCATTGTTCCTACTGAAATGCATCACTTCACACTTCTTTGCGTTAAATTTCATCTGCCATGTGTCTGCCCATTTTACTGCTCTGTCTATGCCCCCCTGAAGTCTGACCATCCTCCGCACTGTTTACTACGGGCTGGATTGTACCAACCTCAGCGGGGCCAGGGTGGGCAATGTCGGTGGCGGGTCCCGGCCAATCTGCCAGCTCCAGCCCGCTTTCCAAAATGATTTTCGCCTGATGGGGCCTGTTAAGCCCGCCTGACGAGGTTCCCGGCCAATTGAAGGAAGCGGGTCTGATGGCGTCATTTGATGATGCGTAATCAGCCGGTTTCCTTAAAGGGACCATGCGCAAATTTATTTTGAGATTTGTGCTGTTAGTGTGCTACAGCATTGAGCTGCTGCAAACACTGACAAGCACTGCACAGAGATGCACGGCTGCACCCAGGCTCTCCAATAGCTCCCTCTCTATGCTTATGGAGGGAGTCACAGCACACAGGGAGGCTCTCTTCCCTTCCAGTGGGCGGAAGAGACCTCCCCAGGAGATCTACACAGCCTGGGTGCACATTGCCCAGGAGGCACAAGCAGGGATGTGGCCAGAAGGACCTGGCTGCAGTGGTGCAAACCTTTCAATGATCTCAGTGGATCACGAAACGTTACTGCAAAGCCACACTCCACCTCACACTGCTGTGCATCTCATTACATCCCCATCACTCTACCTTCCCTATCCTACTCCTGCACATCTATATTCACATTATCCCTCTCTATCACATCTCCATCTCACTAGCCACCCCTCACATTCACCCTCATCCTAGTAAAATCATATCAACTAGCAATCCACAAGGGTAAGCACTTGGATGTTTTAGACAAGGTTCATATAAAGTTTCTGTTAATAAGAACATAAGAACATAAGAAATAGGAGCAGGAGTAGGCTATACGGCCCCTCGAGCCTGCTCCACCATTTAAAACGATCATGGCTGATCCGATCATGGACTCGGGTCCACTTCCCTGCCCGCTCTCCATAACCCTTTATTCCCTTATCGTTTAAGAAACTGTCTATTTCTGTCTTAAATTTATTCAATGTCCCAGCTTCCACAGTTCTCTGAGGCAGCGAATTCCACAGATTTACAATCCTCAGAGAGAAGAAATCTCTCCTCATCTCAGTTTTAACTGGGCGGCTCCTTATTCCAAGATCATGCCCTCTAGTTCTAGTCTCCTCTATTAGTGGAAACATCCTCTCTGCATCCACCTTGTCAAGCCCCCTCATAAAGATCACCTCGCATTCTTCTGAATTCCAATGAGTAAAGGCCCAACCTACTCAACCTTTCCTCATAAGTCAACCTCCTCATCTCCGGAATCAACCTTGTGAACCTTCTCTGAACTGCCTCCAAAGCAAGAATATC
Source organism: Pristiophorus japonicus (assembly GCF_044704955.1). NCBI lineage: Eukaryota > Metazoa > Chordata > Chondrichthyes > Pristiophoridae > Pristiophorus > Pristiophorus japonicus. The sequence goes on from NC_091992.1 coordinate 55,518,348, forward strand.
CTTTCGTAAATATGGAAACCAAAACTGCATGCAATATTCCAGGTGTGGCCTCACCAATACCCTGTACAACTGTAGCAAGACTTCCTCTTTGCAATAAAGGCCAAGATACCATTGGCCTTCCTGATCACTTGCTGCACCTGCATACTAACCTTCTGTGTTTCATGCACAAGTACCCCCAGGTCCCGCTGTACTGCAGCACTTTGCAATCTTTCTCCATTTAATAATAACTTGCTCTCTGATTTTTTTCTGCCAAAGTGCATGGCCTCACACTTTCCAACATTATACTCCGTCTGTCAAATTTTTGCCCACTTACTTAGCCTGTCTATGTCCTTTTGCAGATTTTTTGTGTCCTCCTCACACATTGCTTTTCCTCCCATCTTTGTATCGTCAGCAAACTTGGCTACGTTACACTCAGTCCCTTCTTCCAAGTCGTTAATATAGATTGTAAATAGTTGGGGTCCCAGCACTGATCCCTGCGGCATCCCACTGGTTACTGATTGCCAACCCGAGAATGAACTATTTATCTCGACTCTCTGTTTTCTGTTCGTTAGCCAATCTGCTATCCATGCTAATATATTACCCCCAACCCCGTGAACTTTTATCTTGTGCAGTAACCTTTTATGTGGCGCCTTGTCAAATGCTTTCTGGAAGATCAAATACACCACATCCACTGGTTCCCTTTTATCCACCCTGTTCATTACATCCTCAAAGAATTCTAGCAGATTTGTCAAACATGGCTTCCCCTTCATAAATCCCTGCTGACTCTGCCTGACCGAATTTTGCTTTTCCAAATGTGGTGTCAAACATTGAAACCTTTATTTTGAACACTTTGCGTTCTTGGACAGATTTGTGTGTGCCTTTGGAAGTGGCTTAGTGAGTTGCAGCGAATGGTGACACATAATGGTTCCCCCAATAATGGTGATGATTGTGAAATGAATGGCTTGGGCACGGTAGGGATACTTTATGGTGTTGGTGTGGGGCGGTGCCAACCTAGCGCATCATGTGGCAGTCAGGGGGTGTACAGTGTCAAGTGAAGTAAATGTGGCCATGTTGAGGTCATCCCTGGCGTCCCGGGCAGCAATGTGCTCGGATGCTGATGCCCTGTGTCCTGTGCAGCATCAGTTGATTGCAGAGAAGTTTGGTGTTGTTGTTGGTGCTGCTGGTGTGCCTGGTGATGCTGGTGTTGGGGCTGATTCGTGGTGAGATTCTGAGTACCAAGCTGAAATCGTTTCAATTACCCAATGCTGATGGAATAGATGGCAGGTGAATTAGAGATGACCGATGCGATCTGTTAATGTTGGGAGAGGTAATAAGGTCAGATTGAATGGAGTCTTGTGCGAAGAACTGCAGCGTTCTGAATCTGTAGTTGAAATGCAGTTTAGAGAAGCTAGTGGCCAAGCGAAGATATCTGATTCAGCTGGGAGCTTTGATATGACATTTGAAGCTGTCAACTCATCAGCTGAAACTAAGGCCATTGATCTCCCATCTCAGCTTCACTGACGAGGTCTAGGCCCAGCGGGAAACCGAGGGCAACCTGTCAAAATTGAAAATCTGGGAAAAAATAAATTAAGAAGCGGCTGTAAACAAGCCACTAATGATTTCAATTGCCCGTCGGGTCTGCTCAGCGCTGGCAGACTCGTCGTTTGGGAAAGGCGCGTGGCGGTGGGTTGACAGCGCCAATTAGAAAGCAAAAAGACTCTTCATTACCCGATTGGATGATTGTTGACTGTCTGTCAAACAGCCTTTTTTTCCCAACTCCAATATTTTTATAATTAATAAAGAGAAGCAATGTTCCGGTTAAACTGCACAGTCGCACAGCGGTCTGGAGGCCCCGTACAGGATGGTCCCCAGTTTTTGGAATAAAAAAAAACGTCCAGACGTAGAAATGTGAATGGGCCGAGCATCCTGCTAAAGGGGCTGTACACCGGGAAAAAAAAAGAGGGAACATTGAACAGAAGTGTTCAAAGAAAATTAAAAACGCATACAATTATTTTTTAATGCACTTACGATTTTTCTCTTGGGTTTCTTGCAGCAGTTTCCTTGAGATTGGTCCTCAATTCCTGGAGACTCCAGGCCGATCCTGGAGTGTTGGTGGCTCTACTCGCTAACCGAGAGCCTGAGAGGCTAGGCGATGCACCGCCACTTAGCCTTGCTAACTCAGTATAAACTGGAGTGTAATCTGCAATCTCCATGGACTTCTCGTGCAAATAAGCTGAGCCATCGGGGAGTCCCTTGTATCACATGTTGACAACTAGAGGGGAAGAGATTCCCACAGAAACTTTACAAGGATGGAAACGTCACCATAGGCCTTGCTGACAGTTTATGCCCAAGTCTCCAGGGAGGAGATGTGCAGGTGGGAGATGTGAAGGATAAAGCCAAACTAGTAACTCACAGTGCAGCCACTAAACATGAATTCTGAGCTGTAAATTACCTGTATTACCATTGGAGGCAGTGGCAGAACCAGGGGGAGGGTTTTTGTAATATGTGCATGGTGGGTATGCTCACAGGCTGGTAGAGCTGTTGAGTTGGGAGTGGCTTAGCCAGTCACATGATGTTCACAAGACTCAATAAAACCCCATCCAGTTTGGGGGATCCACGATGAGGCAGGTGGTTGTCAGCCTGGTGGATGAACTGGTAATGTATAGTGTGATCGTTAAACCGTTTGCTAATAAACCAACTAGTTCTGAATAGCAATGTGTTGCTATGAATTCTTAAGCAAAGAACCCATGAAGCAAATACATTACAGGGTGGTTGTTGAACACGAGGTTTGGCCGAGGTTTGGCCAGGAAGCGGGTGGGGCTGGGAACTGGGGAATGGTGACTTATCCAATCCAAAGGCCATGCTGGGAACTGTACAGACTCTCAGACCCAATCAGGAGGTCAGAGACAGGTGACCGAGGTTCCTGGGAACAAGACGGAGGTGGGTCCTTCATAGCTGAGTTGGGCAACTGCAAAATAAATGAGGGAGGGCGGGGAGGGGGAGATCATGACCACTAATTATAGGGGTATAAATCCATCAATATAAACCTTTTCATCGCTGAAATGTGACTTGAAGTAAGTAGAAGAAAATAAGTAGCAGGCAGGCAGGGCGGGGCAAAGGGATTTATACGCATATATTATATTTCCAAGCTTGAATCACTTTAATCTTTTGTGAACATTTTAACTGCAGGCCTTAATCTGAATGATCACAATTACAAGACTAATTATTCTGCCTCCAGGAAAGCCTCCTGGTATATAAAATTGAAATATTACTGCTTATCTGTAATGCCTAATTACCTTTCAGATGAGACCTTAAACTGCCTGTTCAGGTGGATGAAAATGATCTCCTGGTACTTTTTGAAGACCATCAAAACGAGACTCAATGACCATTCATCCCATTTGCTCTTTGTGGGACCTTGCTGTGCGCAAATTGGCAGCTGTGTTTTCCTACATTGCAACAGTGACTTTCAAAGGTTACTCACATGATGTAAATACACTTTGGGACATCCTAAAGATATGATTAAATGCAAGTTATTTCTTTTCCTATTGGATGGGTACTGTCATTTCCTATTTTGGACACTGTAATGTATTTGTTTCATGGGTTCTTTGCTTAAGAATTCATAGCAACACATTGCTATTAAGAACTAGTTTGTTAGCAAAGGTTTAACGATTACACTACGCATTACCAGTTCATCCACCAGGCTCACAACCACCTGCCTCATTGTGGATCCCCCGAACCCAACTGGCTGGGGTTTTATTGCGTCTTGTGAACATCACGTGACTGGCTAAGCCACTCCCAACTCAACAGCTCTACAAACCTGTGAGCATACTCACGGGGGCATGCATTACAGACACCATGAGGTGGTGGTCATCATGGGAATAGGGAGGCAACTTATCAAGTAAAGTCAGGAACTGGTAACACCTGATAAAGGAATATGGTCAGCTATAACGGCTGCAGTACCAGGGATCAAATGTGTCCATCTATCTGCAGAATAGCATTGCCTACACTGATGGACATATTCCTGGCAGTTACATCACATGACTGCCTATCTCCGACTGCCTCGCCCCCACAGTCCTGCCATTGGTTGGCCAACATGTCCATCCTCAAGGTGCATCACCTTCCCAGGCCAATCGGAAATCAATAGACTCTTCATTACGCAATTGGATGGTTCTTCACCATCAGTCAATAGACATTTCCCCACATTCCACATTTTTATAACGAATAAACAAAATGTTCAAAAAAAATAATTAAAGTAATTTTTTTTTAATGCCCCTATGATTTTTGTCCAGAGTGGCTCTCAGCAGTGACCTGAGGATTTGTTGTTCATTCCTGGAGACTCCAGAACAATCCTGGAGGGTTGGCAACATTACTGTCGCATGCAAAGAAGCCCAAAGCATGGCCTAAACACTCAGAGGTCGAAACTGCCCTGATTTGTGACGCACATTAGCGCCTCCAGGGGGTGGTGGGGTGGGGTTAATGGGATGCGAAACAGTTTTTGTCCGGGGGGGGGGGCACTGCCGGCTCCTGTGAAATTGCACGGGAGTTAGCGGAGTCACTGCCACGGTAGCGCCACGCCCCGCCAGTAGCGTCCCAAGCCGCCATGTAGCCACCGATTATGGCATCGCCATGCGCAGTGACCTCTTAGCGCCGTGCGCCGACCCCTTTCCGTCCCACGGCAGATATTGCCCTGCACCTCACGAGCGGTGTCAGTGCCGGCCTCGCGGGGCACATACCGGGCCAACCTCCGCTCGCAGGGCAGAAGTTAAAGGGGAGGTCGGGAGCGCCCCGTACCACCACCTTACCCGCTTGGCCGACTGCTGCCTCCCTTGCCTGGTTCGGGCCGTCATCGTGCAGCCCGGCGCTCCGTTTCAGGTGGTGGGCTGCGGCCCCAGTACTATGCTCCCCTGGTGGCCCAGTGGAGGCCGTCAGAGGCCCTGCAAAGTGCGCAGTGACCCTCCCCTTTAACCAAAGGAAGGGGCATTGAGCTGCGTCAGTGCTACGCGGAGCACTGACCAATGCACCCCAGTTCCGCCCTGGAACCCGCCCCAAGAGGAAGTGGAGTGCGCGAGATTGTGCTCCACCTGCTCTGAGGGGCGGTAACTTCAATTTCGCGGCTAGGGCGGGACTTCCGTGCCAGATACAAGAAGTCCCGCCCTGAGTTGGTTACCGTCCCCAATCAGGCTGCTGGGTAATTTCGCCACCATTATAAGTGTTATGTATTTAACCCCTTGTAACCTGCATCACACCTGTCCAGCAGCGGGCCTACCTGTTGGAGTCTTCCAGGACAACATATTGGTTACAGGTCGGGACACCATGGAGCACTTGAAGCACCTGGAGGAGGTTCTTAGTCGGTTGGATCGTGTGGGGCTCAGGTTGAAACACTCAGTGCGTGTTTTCCTGGCACAGGATGTCGAATTCTTAGGAAGGAGAATTGCAGCAGACGGCATCAGACCCACTGACACCAAGACGGAGGCCATCAAAAACGCGCCGCGACCATGGAACGTGACGGAGCTGCGGTCGTTTCCAGGACTACTTCGGTAATTTCCTACCTGGGTTAAGCAGCCTGCTAGAATCCCTGCATGCGCTACTGCGCAAGTGAGATGACTGGGTATGGGGGAATTCACAAGAGGCTGCCTTTAAGAAAGCCAGAAATTTACTGTGTTCTAACAAACTGCTTAGAAACATAGAGACATAGAAACATAGAAAATAGGTGCAGGAATAGGCTATTTGGCCCTTCGAGCCTGCACCACCATTCAATAAGATCATTCCCTCAGTACCCCTTTCCTGCTTTCTCTCCATGCCCCTTAATCCCTTTAGCCGTAAGGGCCATATCTAACTCCCTCTTGAATATATCCAATGAACTGGCATCAACAACTCTCTGCGGTAGAGAATTCCACAGGGTAACAACTCTGAGTGAAGAAGTTTCTCCTTATCTCAGTCCTAAATGGCCTACCCCTTATCCTAAGACTGTGTCCCCTGGTTCTGAACTTCCCCATCATCGGAAACATTCTTCCCGCATCTAACCTGTTCAGTCCCGTCAGAATCTTATAAGTTTCTATGAGATTCCCTCTCATCCTTCTAAACTCCAGTGTATAAAGGCCCAGTTGATCCAGTCGCTCCTCATATGTCAGTCCCGCCATCCCGGGAATCAGTCTGGTGAACCTTCGCTGCACTCCCTCAATAGCAAGAATGTCCTTCCTCAGATTAGGAGACCAAAGCTGAACACAATATTCCAGGTGAGGCCTCACCAAGGCCCTGTACAATTGCAGTAACATCTCCCTGCTCCTATACTCAAATCCCCTAGCTATGAAGGCCAACATACCATTTGCCTTCTTCACCGCCTGCTGTACCTGCATGCCAACTTTCAATGACTGATGAACCATGACACCCAGGTCTTGTTTTACCTCCCCCTTTCCTAATCTGCCACCATTTAGATAATATTCTGCCTTTGTATTTTTGCTCCAAAATGGATAACCTCACATTTATCCACATTATACTGCATCTGCCATGCATTTGCCCACTCATCTAACCTGTTCAAATCACCCTGCAGCCTTTTAGTGCCCTCTTCACAGCTCACACCACCACCCAGCTTTGTGTCATCTGCAAACTTGGAGATATTACACTCAATTCCTTCATCTAAATCATTAATGTATATTGTAAAGAGCTGGGGTCCCAGCACTGAACCCAGCACTGATTCCACTAGTCGCTGCCTGCCATTCTGAAAAGGACCCGTTAATTCCGACTCTCTGCTTCCTGTCTGCCAATCAGTTCTCTATCCACGTCAGTACATTACCCCCAATACCATGTGCTTTGATTTTGCACACCAATCTCTTGTGTGGGACCTTGTCAAAAGCCTTTTGAAAGTCCAAATATACCACATCCACTGGTTCTCCCTTGTCCACTCTACTAGTTATTCTGTATAATCCATGTAAACGATTAGTGTTAGCTTGCGATGCATCGTCATACAGGGTCGGGTGTGTGTTACAACAGGCTAATGAATCGGGAATTTTGCAACCAGTTGCGTATGCATCCAGGAGTTTGTCCAAGGCCGAAAGGGCCTACAGCATGGTTGAAAAAGAGGCTCTGGCGTGCGCTTACGGGGTAAAAAAAATGCACCACTACTTGTTTGGCCTCAAGTTCGAGCTTGAAACAGACCACAAGCCACTCATATCGCTATTCTCGGAGAGCAAAGGGATCAATACCAATGCCTCTGCCCGCGTCCAAAGATGGGCGCTCACGCTGTCGGCATACAACTATGTAATTCACCACAGATCGGGCACAGAGAACTGCGCAGTTGCTCTCAGTCGGCTACCGTTGCCCACTACTGGATTGGAAATGGCACAGCCAGTGGACTTGCTCGTGGTCATGGAGGCATTTGAGAATGAGAAATCCCCCGTTACAGCCCGCCAAATCAGGACCTGGACCAGCCAGGATCCTTTATTGTCCCTGATAAAAAAACTGTGTATTCCTCCATAGGAGCTGGTCGAGTGTCCCAGTGGAGATGCAAGAGGCGATTAAGCCATTCCACAAATGCAAAGATGAGCTGTCCCTGCAGGGGACTGTCCCTTGTGGGGCAATCATGAGGTTTTGCTAAAGAAAGACAGAGACACATTTATTGAGGAACTACACAGCACCCACCCAGGCAACGTGATGATGAAAGCCATAGCCAGATCCCACATGTGGTGGCCAGGCATCGGCTCAGATTTAGAGTCATGTGTACGGCAATGCAACTCTTGCTCTCAGTTGAGCAATGCACCTAGAGAGGCACCGCTAGGTTTATGGTCCTGGCCATCCAAACCTTGGTCGAGGATCCATGTAGACTATGCAGGCCCATTCCGAGGCAAAATGTTTTTGGTTGTTGCGGATGCTTACTCAAAGTGGATTGAATTTGCAATAATGTCTGGAAGCATGTCCACGGACTCTGTTGAAAGTCTAAGAGCTATGTTTGCCACGCACGGCCTGCCCGATGTCCTAATCAGCGACAATGGACCGTGCTTCACAAGTGCCGAATTCAAAGAGTTCATGACCCGCAACAGGATCAAACATGTCACATCTGCACCGTTCAAGCCCGTATCCAATGGCCAGGCAGAACGGGCAGTCCAGACCACCAAGCAAAGCTTGAAACGCTTGTCGGAAGGCTCCCTGCAGACCCCGTTGTCCTGAGTACTGCTCAGCTACCACATCAGACCCCACTCACAGGGATGCCCCCAGCCCGAGCTGCTCATGAAAAGGGCGCATAAAACAAGGCTCTCTCTGGTCCACCCTGATCTACATGATCACGTGGAGGACAAGCGGCATCAACAGAGTGTGTACCATGACCACTCAAACTTGTCACGCGATATTGAGATCAATGATCCTGTGTTCGTGCTCAATTATGGACATGGTCCCAAATGGCTCGCTGGCACGGTCACAGCCAAAGAGGGGAGTAGGGTGTTTCAGGTCAAATTGACCAATGGACAAATGCACAGAAAACACTTGGACCAAATTAAACTGCGGTTCACCAACAGCTACGTACAACCTGAAGAGGACACCCCAACTTTGACCTTCCAACACACACACACACACACACACACACGTGGAAACAGAACTCATCATCCCCAGCAGCCCGGCAAGGCTGGTTGCCCAACAGCCCAATGAAGAACTGACCAACCCACCACACCAGCATTTGTACCGAGACGATCGACAAGGGAGCGTAAAGCCCCAGATCGTCTCCCTTGTAAATAAGTGTAGTGTTGACTTCATGGGGGAATGATGTTATGTATTTAACCCCTTGTAACCTGCATCATATCTGTCCACCAGAGGGCCTACCTGTTGGAGTCCCAAGGGATCCCAGCATCCCTTGGGAGTACAGTATATAAGCAGGCCACCCACGAGATAGCTGCACTCTGGAACTACAATAAAGGAGCAAAGGTCACACTTGCTCATTACACACAGTACTTGGTCTGACCATTTATTACGAGTATAACAAGAAGCTGTTCAGCTGCTTGCGTTTTTACAACAAGAACAACACATGAGTTGTATTTGGTTGGAAGCTTCTTCAAAGTTGCAGCTACAACTGATCAGCTTCAAAATCTGAATTACTCTTAGAATTCAACTTCAAAATAAACGGCTCTGTGCCTGATTTTTGTCCCCAAACCACAACGCTATTATTTTAAATGAATGACAGGCTTGACCGAGATTAAAGCAAATATTTGGTTTAGGGCAGCTCTGCAAATTGTCTCAACATGCTGGGATTCTTGGGCCTCCCTTATGCGATACTACGTGTGGTGCTTATACTTTTTGCAAATAAAAGCTACATGGTCCTCCGGGGTTACAGTCTTCAACTGAGAAATCAGTTTGGATTTGCAGCTATTTGCAGAATCAAACCGTTTGAAGCTGTATGCCTTCTATTTCTCACTGAGCCCTCTGACATGTTCACATCAACATCTGTAGTATTCTTCTCCAAGGAAGTGTTTAGATCACACTTGTCCATCTCTTGTTTTTAGCGGTGGGGGGGGGGCGGTTTGTCCTGATCTAGATGAGCACTGCGAATTGCTACACTTTTCCTACGAAAATATGAAAGATGACGGACAGGAAGAGACCTACTGGTCCACCCAGCCAGTTGTGGAGGGAAGGGGTGGGTGGGACTTGTTTGCCGCACTCTCTTTCCGCTGTCTGCGCTTGATTTCTGCATGCTCTCGGCGATGAGACTCGAGGCGCTCAGCGCCCTCCCGGATGCACTTCCTCCACTTAGGGCGGTCTTTGGCCAGGGACTCCCAGGTGTCGGTGGGGATGTTGCACTTTATCAGGGAGGCTTTGAGGGTGTCCTTGAAACGTTTCCTCTGCCCACCTTTGGCTCGTTTGCGGTGAAGGAGTTCCGAGTAGAGCGCTTGCTTTGGGAGTCTCGTGTCAGGCATGCAGACAATGTGGCCTGCCCAGCGGAGCTGGTCGAGTGTAGTCTGGTCGACCACCCTACCCATGTAATCGCCTGGGAGATTGCCTTCAGCCGTCTGGGCCCCAAGCTCTGAAATTCTCTCCCTAAATCTCTCCACCTCGCCATCTCTCTCGCCTCTTTTAAGTCACTCCTTAATATCCACCTCTTTGACAAGGCCTTTGGTCATCTGCCCAAATATCTGCTTCCTTGGCTCAGTGTCAGATTTTGGCTGATAATGCTTCTGTGATGAGGCTTGGGGCGTTTTACTCTGTTTGGGAGGATTGTCGTCTCTATGTGTAACATCACAAGGGCAATCAAAGACGTTACACAACCACAATTCTTCTCCTTAAACGTTTCCTTGATAATGTTCTATTAGTTATTAGTATCAGCTGTGGCTCAGTGGGGATCACTCTCGCCTCTGAGTCAGAACGTTGTGGATTCAAGTCCCGCTCCAGGCACTTGAGCACATAAGTCTAGGCTGACACTCCAGTGCAGTACTGAAGGAGTGCTGCACTGTCGGAGGTGCCGTCTTTCGGATGAGACATTAAACCGAGGCCCAGTCTGCTCTCTCAAGTGGATGTAAAATATCCCATGGCACTCTTTTGAAGAAGAGCAGGGGAGTTATCCCCGGTGTCCTGGCCAATATTTATCCTTCAATCAACATAACAAAAAAAAGATTACCTGGTCATTATCATATTGCTGTTTGTGGGAGCTTGCTGTGCACAAATTGGCTGCCGCATTTCCTACATTACAACAGTGACTACGCTCTAAAAGTACTTCATTGGCTGTAAAGCATTTTGAGATGTTCGGTGGTCATGAAAGGCGCTATATAAATGCAAGTCTTTCTTTCTTTTAGTTCCACATTAAATATACCTAGAAAAACACTGACAATTATCAGCTTACTACAAACCCACAGAAGTTCTCCACATTAGATGTCACTGCATTAAAAAAAGGCAGTGATAACTTTCAGCACAGTGCTGGCTGGTGACGCTGTTGGAGAAGGATCCTACTAACTAACACAATGAATACACCTCGCTCCTTTCAGAAGAGGCTGATCCCGAAGTGACGTTCACTGGGACTAGAATACAGACTTGCTGTGTTGCTGGGAGGATTCATTCAGAAGCAATCCGCGATTCTGTATCTGCATTTGGTTTGATTGGTTGTCACTGGCTGCTGTCGGTGTTTATGGTAATCTGTAATGTGTCTATCATTGAGTTGATTTTTGGGCTTATTTTCTTTTTGGTGATTGGATAGAAATCTCCAGTTGGGTTTTTTGGTGTTTAATGCAAATGAGATGTTTTTAACTCGGCACGGGCACGATGGACCGAATGGTTTCCTTCCATGCTGTAACCATTCTATGATGATACCTGTAGCCGGAATTGAATAATAGCCTGATAAGGGAGGAAGGTTTTCGATGTGTTTTTGTTTCAACATTCAGTGGCAACTGGGACACAACTGCTGCTTAAATGATAAGGTACAGAAAGTTGGCTGGCCTGTGTTTATCATGAGCTTTCAAATCACCTCACTATGTCAACTACCTTTGTTGCCTTAGGATAAAGTAACTCATTTTATATTACCTTCTATCAACAGCCAGTCCTCTGTTATCAGAACAGTTGCATTTTCCTCACTGCCCCCAAAAGGGCGTTTTGAGGCTACTTTTCCATACACTTTACATTAAACCTACGGTAAACGCAAGATAAAGAAAGACTGGAATTTCTCTGGCACCTTTCATGACCTCAGGACAGCCTCAAGCTCTTTACAGCCAATGAAGTACTTTTGGAATGTAGTCACTGTTGTAATGCAGGAAACACAGCAGCCAATTTGTACACAGCAAGCTCCCACAAACAGCAATGTGATAATGACCAGATAATCTGTTTTTGTGATGTTAGTTGACCAGGACATGGCATCGAGAGAACTCCCCAGCCCTTCTTCAAAATAGTGCCCTGGGATCTTTTATGCCCACCTGAGAAGGCAGACGGGGCCTCGGTTTAACGTCTCATCCAAAAGACGGCACTTCCAACAGTGCAGCACTCACTCAGCCCTGCACTGGGAGTGTCAGCCTAGATTTTGTGGTCAAGTCTCTGGAGTGAGATTTGAAACCACAGCCTTCTGACCCCTGGGCGAGAGTGCTATCCACTGAGCCACAGCTGACAGCTGTATATACATAGATGGACAGAGATCATGTAAGTACGTGCGAAATTGATAGATATTTCTATAAAATCTACTGGCACACTCATATTGTAAACCCCAATCCAGTAACTGAAGGAGTGGGTTGACGTTTGAATATATAACACTGCTCTCAGCCCAACATTACAGCAGTGACTACACTCCAAAAGTACTTAATAGCTGTAAAGCGCTATGAGAGGTCCGGTGGTCATGAAAGGCGCTATATAAATGCAAGTCTCTCTTTTTTCTTTAACATATCCGGGTGCAGAGATATCCGAAATAGTAAATTAGTTTTTCTCTCTATGCCGATAGGCCTAATGTGTATTGTCAGCGGTTTCTGGTTAAAAATCCAGAGGCGAGCTTCACGGAGTGGTGGAACAGCCTTCCATTGGAGCCTGTTATGCCAGAGAGCTGAGTCGCGTGCGAGGCGGGGGCTGAATACTTCAAATCAGCTCCAGGCTCCCTACTTCACAACACACATTTACACCGCTCAGTTCAAAGTTGCTTCATTTGAAATATATGCTAATTCAATTTTTCAATTTTTCCATTCCCCCCACCCCCCCCACTCCCCCAGCAAAAACACCATTTTATTTCAATGATTGAATTTAAAATACTGGAAGATCCGAATTTCTTTGAGCACAAACAACATTGAAGTAACAAGAGCAGTCTGTACCTTGGCGCTGACTGCAGGGTAGAAATCTTCGCATAGCACTGCTTTCACAGTCAGACACTGAGCTGAATACAATAGTTGTAAGATGCAAGAACCTCATGGGAAATAGTCTGGCTGAGGGCACTGATTAGAATCCAGAAAATACATATTATAAAAACCTAATACAAAATTAGAATTGCTTTAATTCCACAGAGGAGCCTGAAACTACCCCTGAACTCTCTTTGATATAATAGTAGAGATGAACCATTATTCCTATTGAATAATAACTTTTAAACTAATCTACATGCACAGAAACATTTGCACAATTACACTGCCTTACAAGTAGGTCAAATATTTTATAACCAGCCCCTCCTTAAGCACTTTGTAATTGCATCTGCAAGTATGATTGTAATGATGCTGCGCCGTCAAAGAAGGCTCTCAGAGGCATTCCCGAATGTTCCGTGCTGTGAGTTTCAAAGCTCCTTCACAGTGGGGTGCATGTTCACAGCGTGAGCGGCAGCCATGGGCAGCGTGGCAGCCCCGACCTGCGAGAGACCATCAGTGGCAGGTCGGGGCCATGAAAGGAGCGGTGAGTGGCGGTCACGGGCAGCGTGGTGGCGTGCCACTGCAAGGTACAACGCGAGCTGGTGCACAAGGGCGACAGCAGTGAAAAGGGACGTCATCAAGGTCCAGGTCGGTGATTGGAGAGTGGGCAGGTACAGCAGGAGCAGCAAGGTCGGGGCAAAGGAACGGGGAGAGATTGTAGAGGTACATGATTGGAGCCCAGGAGGGGCGTGAGTTCGGGACAAGAAGAGGCGTGGGCCCAGGGGCAGCATGGGCCAGACCACACTGCGATATGTGTGCGCACGAGGCCTGTGCAGCAGAGCTGGTCTCCGGTCGTCTTGGTTAATCCTTGCCACTGGACCAACACCTAGCTCTGTCAAGCCCGTGTGGTGGCTGGTATGCAACGGCCACCCCACGTTAAAAAAATCCACGTACAGGCATCTTCCACCCTCCAAGATGTAATTCGGGACCTGGAATATTAGGTCCTTCATTGAAACACCTGAGAACTCATCCTTTTTTGGCGTGGAAGCAAGTCATCCTCGCTTCAAGGGACCGCCTATGACGATGATGTCCCTCCAGGAGCTTACAGTGGGATTTGTTTGCAATTGAATCAGCAATATCTGTATTTCTGCTCCTCAGCCTTTGCCCAAATAAATTGGTGGTGTTTGCTCTAGCACGAATGTGCAACTGAAAGGAATGCAAGAATGCAGGGTCAATTCCTCCCCCACCCTTGCTCTAGTTTCCATCTCAGCAACATTACTAAGAGGAAGGCCCTGTCCGGAGAACAGACACCTCCTAGAAAGCAGAATGCGGAGGGTTTTAAAAAAATATTTATTCATTCACGCTGATGTGGGCGTCGTTGGCAAGGCCGGCATTTATTGTCCAATCCCAAATTGCCCTCGAGAAGGTGCTGGTGAGCCACCTTCTTGAACCGTTGCAGTCCGTGTGGTGAATATTGTGTATGTATAAAATAAGTATATACCCTGTACACTCAATGTACAGTTACATAAGACTACTAGATGTATCTTCACACTGTATACACTATGCCTGTACCACCAGAGGGTGCAACTGGTGGAGACCTAGGGGTCACCTGTACACTGCAGGTAACCAAGTATAAAAGGGAGCTCACCATACTGTACCCACACTCAGGAGCAGCAATAAATGGACGAAGGTCACAACAGTTTAAGTACAATACCTTACCACGTGGAGTCATTACTAGAGTGCTTACAGACACAATAGTGAAGGTACTCCCACAGTGCTGACTTTGCTGTAGCAGCTTGGTACAACTGAGTTGCTCGCTGGACCATTTCAGAGGGCAGTTAAGAGTCAACCATATTGCTGTGGGTCTGGAGTCACATGTAGGCCAGAACGGGTAAGAACGGCAGATGTCCTTCCCTGAAGGACATTAGTTAACCAGTTGAGTTTTTCTGACAACCCAGTAGTCTCACCGTCACCATTACTGATACGAGCTTTTTAATTCCAGATTTATTTAATTGACTGAATTTAAATTCCTCAGCAGCCGTGGTGGGATTTAAGCTCATGTCTCCGGATTATTAGTCCAGGCCTCTGGATTACTAGTCAAATAACTTAACCACTATGTTACCGTACCCCTTGGCTCAATGTGAAATGGCTCATAGCAGCTTTTATCGATACAAATACTAACTTGCCTAATGGTCCATTGGTCTCTGACTGTGTACTCAACTGAGATCAGAGATTGAACCATAGACCTCCAGGACTGTATAGTTCATTCTTGTATTAGGCTGCCTAATACAAGAATGAACTATACAGTCCTGGAGGTCTATGGTTCAATCTCTGATCTCAGTTGAGTACACAGTCGGAGAGCGATAATCGGCCTCATCGCCCCTGAGCTAGGGAGGGGAAAGTGTGAGTGCATGAATGGGACTCGACTCCATGCTTGAATTACCCGGCTGGAGTGTGTCCGAATGGGCCTGTGTCCAACCATGAGCCTTCAAGACAGGAGTGGAGGAAAACGATAAGACTGTTAACAAATCTAACAAGAAAGACTTGTATTTCTGTAGCACCTTTCACAACCTCAGGATATCTCAAAGTGCTTTACAACCAAGGAAATATTTTTGAAGTGTAGTCACTTTTGTAATGTAAGAAACGCGGTTGCCAATTAGGGGTACAGTAGTGTTGTGTATGCAATAACTGTAAGAATGAGTACTGTTTAACTCCAAGAGGTACGACCTTGGCTCTGCTTTATTAAGACCCAAAGTGACTAATATACAAAATGGCTGGCTTTTATACTTGGGCTGCATCCACGCCTCCAACAGCGACGCCATCTAGTGGCTAGTGATCCCAAAAGTACATACATGACAAGTAGTATAATGGTTATGTACTGGACTAGTAATCCAGAGGCCTCGACTAATGACCCAGAGACGCGAGTTCAAATCCCACCACAGCAGCTGGGGAATTTAAAGTCAGTTAATTAAATAAATCTGGAATAAAAAGCTAGTATTGGTAATGGTGACCGAGAAATGACCGGATTGTCATAAAAAACCCATCTGGTTCACTAACGTCCTTCAGGGAAAGAAATCTGCCATCCTTACCTGGTCTGGCCTTTGGTGGTAAAAACAGAGAGACAGACTATTATCTGAATGGTGACAGATCAGGAAAAGGGGAGGTGCAACGAGACCTGGGTGTCATGGTACATCAGTCATTGAAGGTTGGCATGCAGGTACAGCAGGCGGTTAAGAAAGCAAGTGGTATGTTGGCCTTCATAGCGAGGGGATTTGAGTACAGGGGCAGGGAGGTGTTGCTACAGTTGTACAGGGTCTTAGTGAGGCCACACCTGGAGTATTGTGTACAGTTTTGGTCTCCTAACCTGAGGAAGGACATTCTTGCTATCGAGGGAGTGCAGCGAAGGTTCACTAGACTGATTCCCGGGATGGCGGGACTGACCTATCAAGAAAGACTGGATCAACTGGGCTTGTATTCACTGGATTTCAGAAGAATGAGAGGGGACCTCATAGAAACGTTTAAAATTCTGATGGGGTTAGACAGGTTAGATGCAGGAAGAATGTTCCCAATTTTGGGGAAGTCCAGAACCAGGGGACACAGTCTAAGGATAAGGGGTGAGCCATTTAGGACCGAGATGAGGAGAAACTTCTTCACCCAGAGAGTGGTGAACCTGTGGAATTCTCTACCACAGAAAGTTGTTGAGGCCAATTCACTAAATATATTCAAAAAGGAGTTAGATGAAGTCCTTACTACTAGGGGGATCAAGGGGTATGGCGAGAAAGCAGTAATGGGGTACTGAAGTTGCATGTTCAGCCATGAACTCATTGAATGGCGGTGCAGGCTAGAAGGGCCGAATGACCTACTTCTGCACCTATTTTCTATGTTTCTATGTTTCTATAATGTGACAGCAATGTGGTTGACTCCTAACTGAGCTCTGAAATGGCTTAGCAAGCCACTCAGTTGTACCAAACCGCAACATAGAAGTGTCGGGACTGCAGTGGCTCAAGGCAGCTGCTCACCACCACCTTCTCAAGGGCAATTAATGATGGGCAATAAATATTGGCCTTGCCAGCAACACCCACATCCCGTGAATGGAAAAAAAATTGCGCACAGCAAGGTCCCACAAACAGCAATGTCATAATGAGAAGATAATCTGCTTTAGTGATGTTGGTTGAGGGATGAGTTCTTAGGTGACTGTACAGTCCATTAAGAGAACCCTGTCACAGGTGGGACAGATAGTTGTTGAGGGAAGGGATGGGTGGGACTGGTTTGCTGCACGCTCTTTCCGCTGCCTGCGCTTGATTTCTGCATGCTCTCGGTGACAAGACTCGAGGTGCTCAGCGCCCTCCCGGTTGCGCTTCCTCCACTTAGGGCGGTCTTTGGCCAGGGTCCCCCAGGTGTCAGTGAGGATGTTGCACTTTATCAGGGAGGTTTTGAGGGTGACCTTGTAACGTTTCCGCTGCCCACTTTTGGCTTGTTTGCCATGAAGGAGTTCCGAATAGAGCGCTTGCTTTGGGAGTCTTGCGTCTGGCATGCGAACTATGTGGCCTGCCCAATGGAGCTGATCAAGTGTGGTCAGTGCTTCAATGCTGGGGATGTTGGCCTGGTCGAGAACACTAATGTTGGTGCGTCTGTCCTCCCAGGGGATTTGTAAGATCTTGCGGAGGCATCGTTGGTGGTATTTCTCCAGCGACTTGAGATGTCTACTGTACATAATCTGCAACTAACCCAAGGATGGTTACTGATCCCTTTAAATATCACTGCTGGGGGGGGTCCTTGCTGTCGCTGAACAGATGCTCATCTGTGCAAGGTTAACACAGGGCGTTAGCTCCAACATTGAGGACGAAAATAGCAGCGGTGGCATCAAATCAGCATTGCATATTGATTAACATCACGATCTGCCGACTCTACATACTTCTTCCACACACTCCCAGCGCCGACGTAATGCCGAAAAACAGCATACGAGAAATAGGAGTCGTTTGTGCCTCCCGTTACGGGGACCCATATGGGGATTTTGAGGGGGATATAGGGATTGTGAAGGTTGTGAATCTTTGGAATTCTCTACCCAAAAAGGGCTGTGGATACTGAATCGTTGAATATATTCAAAGTTGATATAGATAGATTTTTCGACTCTAGGTGAACCAAGGGATATGGGTTTGGGCGGGAGAGTGGCGTTGATACGAAGATAAGCCATGATCTTATTGAGGCTCAAAGGGCCATATGGTCTACTTCTGCTCCTAATTCTTATGTTCTTATGTCCTTACGATTCAGTACACAGTGCTTTTTATGAATTTCCTGTTACAGTGTAGAAGGAACTGCTTATCAATGCCCTTTCTGTTCCATTCTCACATTGCTACTTGACTTCTGAAGTGGGGCAACATGTTGTTAAAAGTTTATTCTTGGGATGTAGGCATCATTGCCAAAGCCACATTTATTGCCCATCCCTAGTTGCCCTGGAGACGGCGATGGCATGTCTTCTTCTTGAACTGCTGCAGCCCGTGTGGTGAAGGAACTCCCACAGTGACGTGAGTTCCATGATTTTGACACAGGAACACCGACATATGTCCGAGTCAGGATGCTGTGTGACATGCAGGTGATGGTGTTCCCAAGCACCTGCTGCCCTTGTCCTTCTCAGTGGTGGAGGTCACGGATTTGGGCCGTCCTGTCAAAGGAACTGCGTCCTGTGGATAGTACAAACTGCAGCACCGTGCACCCTGTGTGTTGTAATGCATGCTGGTGTAGGATGGTTGACCTCAGCTTTCTGGACTGCTCTCCTTCACAACAACCTGTTGTCCCAGTTACAGTATTTCATCTTTGCTACAATGTCCGTTTCTTGAAGATCGTGGTTATAATAAAAAAGGAAGTCTTTTTTTTATATCCATATATCACTCCATGACCTGTGCAGCCCAGCTCCACTGAAAAAAACAACTGTTTGCATTGGTAGCGTTCCTCGAATGTAGGGAACCATCCTGGGGTGCTCCACGGAGACGCGAGGAGATCAGACACCAGGCACAGGAAGGGACACTACGCGGAACAACCAAAAGTTTGGTCAAAGAATGGAGTTTTATGGAGGTAGAGAGGTGGAGAGGGGTTGGAGTGTAGGGAGGGGATTCCATGGCATTGAGCCTAGGTGGCTGAAGGCACTGCCACCAATGGTTGGAAAAGTAGGGAGGTTTACATCAGAGGAAGAGAGGAAGAGAGTGTTTGGGGAGGAGGGCTGTAGCACTGGAAGAAGGTATAGATTAATGAGAGGCAAGGCCATGCTGTAACTTAGAGAAATTTTACATTTCAGGAGTTGGAGGACCGAGAGCCAATGTTGGTCAGAGGAGGGAGGGGGATAGGCAAGTTGGACTTGGTGGCGGGATAAGATAACAACAGCAGAGAATTGGCTGAGCTGATTTTTATGGAGGGTGGAGAATGGGAGAGGGGCTATGAGTGCCTTGGAATAATCAAATCTGGAGATAACATAGCCAACTATGGGGATTTCAGCAGTAGATGGGCTGGGGTGGGCGATGACACAGAAGTGCAAGTTGGGGCCTTCGAGACTACCGCGGTTAACTAATCATCTCATAGGATAACTAATCATCTCACAGGAGAACTAATCATATCACCGCATTAACTAATCATCTCACAGCATTAACTAATCATTTCACTGCATAACTAATCATCTCACTACATAACTAATCATCTCACAGGACAACTAATCATCTCACAGCATAACTAATTGGTTTGTGGTATAACTAAACTGTTTGCGCTATAAATATTCTGTCTCACGCTATAGGTTCACTCTGAAGTGCACGCTGGAAACATTAACCTCACTTTGTCTTTCAGACACCAATCGAGCAGCTGTGCGATTCTAGCAACTTCTGCTCTGATTTACGATTTGCTGCAATCACAGTTTATGTCTTTATCTCCACTACACCAAGTCCCCACAGAATAAAGCCATTATGCTGCAGCAATCTAAAGACAAGATTCAAGACGTGACTTGAAAGATTGTGATAAGTAAACAGCTCAAGGAGTTGGCCCATCATAATCCACTTGTCCTTTAAGTTGGGAGATTTGAGTCAGACCCAGTGAATGCTTTACCTTACAATTTATCACTTTATCCTCCAAGCGCTGAGTTGCTGGGTCTGTGGGGACAGGAAGGAAGACACAAATGACCTTCCGGATGTACGAGGGGACCGAGGGTCTAGTGAGAAGGAGGAACTGAAGGATATCCTTATTAGGCGGGAAATTGTGTTGGGGAAATTTATGGGATTGAAGGCTGACAAATCCCCAAGGCCTGATTGTCTGCATCCTAGAGTATTAAGGAGGTGGCCCTAAAAATAGTGGATGCATTGGTGATCATTTTCCAACAGTCTATCGACTCTGGATCAGTTCCTATGGACTGGAGGGTAGCTAATGTAACACCACTTTTTAAAAAAGGAGAGAGAGAAAACGGGAAATTATAGACCGGTTAGCCTGACATCAGTAGTGGGGAAAATGTTGGAATCAATTATTAAGGATGAAATAGCAGCGCATTTGGAAAGCAGTGACAGGATCGGTCCAAGTCAGCATGGATTTGTGAAAGGGAAATCATGCTTGATAAATCTTCTGGAATTTTTTGAGGATGTAACTAGTAGAGTGGACAAGGGAGAACCAGTGGATTTGGTGTATTTGGACTTTCAAAAGGCCCTTGACAAGGTCCCACACAAGAGATTGGTGTGCAAAATTAAAGCACATGGTATTGGGGGTAATGTACTGGCGTGGATAGAGAATTGTTTGGCAGACAGGAAGCAGAGAGTCGGGATAAACGGGTCCTTTTCGGAATGGGAGGCAGTGACTAGTGGAGTGCCGCAGGGCTCAATGCTGGGACCCCAGCTCTTTACAATATACATTAATGATTTGGATGCAGGAATTGAGTGTAATATCTCCAAGTTTGCAGATGACACTAAACTGGATGGCGGTGTGAGCTATGAGGAGAATGTTAAGAGGCTGCAGGGTGATTTGGACAGGTTAGGTGAGTGGCCAAATGCTTGGCAGATGCAGTATAATGTGGATAAATGTGAGGTGATCCACTTTGGTGGCAAAAACACGAAGGCTGAATATTATCAGATTAGGAAAGGGGGAGGTGTAACGAGACCTGGGTGTCATGGTTCATCAGTCATTGAAAGTTGGCATGCAGGTACAGCAGGCGGTGAAGAAGGCAAATGGCATGTTGGCCTTCATAGCTAGGGGATTTGAGTATAGGAGCAGGGAGGTCTTACTGCAGTTGTACAGGGCCTTGGTGAGGCCTCACCTGGAATATTGTGTTCAGTTTTGGTCTCCTAATCTGAGGAAGGACGTTCTTGCTATTGAGGGAGTGCAGCAAAGGTTCACCAGACTGATTCCAGGGATGACTGGACTGACATATTAGGAGAGATTGGATCAACTGGGCCTTTATACACTGGAGTTTAGAAGGATGAGAGGGGATCGCATAGAAACGTATAAGATTCTGACCACACGGGACAGGTTAGATGCGGGAAGAATGTTCTCGATGTTGGGGAAGTCCAGAACCTGGGGACACAGTCTTAGGATAAGGGGTAGGCCATTTAGGACTGAGATGAGGAGAAACCTCTTCACTCAGAGAGTTGTTAACCTGTGGAATTCCCTGCCGCAGAGAGTCGTTGATGTCAGTTCATTGTATATATTCATGAGGGAGTTCGATATGGCCCTTACGGCTAAAGGGATCAAGGGGTATGGAGAGTAAGCGGGAAAGGGGTACTGAGGTGAATGATCAGCCATGATCATATTGAATGGTGGTGCAGGTTCGAAGGGCCGAATGGCCTACTCCTGCACCTATTTTCTATGTTTCTATGAAGCACTTGGTTATCTCAGCCCAAGAAGTCAGGTGAGCTCTTCATCTATGGAGGGCAGTGCAGCCTTATAGTGTGTGAGAGGCTCGGCGTGTGAGAGGCTCAGTGTGTGAGCTTGGTGTGTGAGCTCGGGGTGTGTGAGCTCGATGTGTGAGGGGCTCAGTGTGTGAGGTGCTCAGTGTGAGGTTCTCTCAGACGGGGCACGGGAGATCATTATTAATCTTAACTCTATTTTCAACTTGTGTTGGTAATTTTAGTGGTTTAAGCATCTGAATTTCCAGATCCCTTTGTTCCTTTTGATAATTTAGTTTCTCACTGGTCGGACTGGAGTAAAATTTGAGTGCCGGGCGGCCCCGACCTCAGTAAGTCCGAGAGGCCAGAGAGTTCGGTGAGTTCGGGAGGCCAGGAGTCCGAGGAGCAGGAGGACCGGAGGTAGGCAAGTGATGACGCATCACCCATTAAATGCAATCTCTGTGGTCAAGGACGAAACTTGGTTATGCATACAAAGAGATTGATACTATCTATCAGAAGAGCCCCGGAGTTGATTGGCCACAGGGGGTAAAACAGTTCACTCCAGAGACTACAAGTCTGCAAGAAATCAGGACTACAAAGGCCCCTACGAAATGCAAATTTTTGGATAACAGGACATTCAGGATAAGGAGTTATCTTTTGCACTGTCGACTCCACATGAAAATCAGTAGCCACTCAAACTCATCACCACAGCCAGTTAGACAAATCACCGCATCAATCCAGACACATTCATCGGACCCCGGTCCAGCGGGAAACTTATTCATACTATGGATATAAATATACGAACACAGAAACACAAGAGCAGGAAAGAACAGAAGGAGGAAGAACCACAAAGAAGGACAAACAGAGAGACAGAAAGACACAAAAGGAACAGCACTGCAGAGAACGGCCAGAAGAAGAACCAACCGGTCACGGAACCAATGACCACGAACCTACAATAGCTACAGCCAGGGCTGATGATTGTATATTTTCAGTCAATTTCTCTCAGAAGTCTAGTCCTGTAATTTTAGTCATTTTTTGTTGTGTAATAAAACTGACACTGGGTTGAGCCTAAATTTTGTGCCACGTGTTGTCCTTTCCCACTATAAGATCCGAGGTCTGAGAATCAGAGTAGAGGGAAAAACAAACACCCTACCATAAGTATCCCTCTTTTTCTTTTTTTTTTAATTAGATTTTAATTAGCTAAGTCTAATTAGAGAGATGGCAGGGCAGCTCAGTCCTGTGGAGTGCACATCCTACGGCATGTGGGAAGTCCTGGATGCTTCGCGCGGCCTAGACAACCATGTGTGCAGGAGGTGTCTCCAGCATCAGCTACTCAAGCTCCGCGTTTCGGAGCTTAAGCGGCGGCTGGAGTCACTATGGTGCATCCTCGAGGCTGAGAGCTACGTGGATAGCACGTTTCAGGAGGTGGGCACCCGGCAGCTTAAAAGCATGCAGGTAGAGGGGAAGTGGGTGACCACCAGACGAAGTAAGGACACTAGGCAGGTAGTGCAGGTGTCCCCCGTGAGTCCATCTTGTTTTCCAACCGATATTCTCTTCTGAGCACCGGTGAGGGCAATGGTGCCTCTGGGGAGTGCAGCCAGAGCCAAGTCCAAGGCACCACGGGTGGCTCAGCTGCACAGGGGGAAGGGACGAAGACTAAGAGAGCTGTAGTGGTCAGGGATGCTATAGTTAGGGGAACAGAGAGGTGTTTCTGCGGCCGTAGACGTGACTCCAGGATGGTATGGTACCAGGGTCAAGGATGTCGCAGATCGGACGCAGGGTATTCTGGGGGAGAGGGTAAACAGCTAGAGGTCATAATCTATATCGGAACCAACAACAGGTAGAAAGAGGGATGAGGTCCTTCAGGCAGAATTTAGGGAGCTAGGAGAAAAAGTAAAGGGTAGGATCTCAAAGGTAGTAATCTCCGGGTTACTACCGGTGCCACATGCTAATGAGTATAAGAATAGGATAGAGAGGATGAATGCATGGCTGGAGAGTTGGTGTAGGAGGGAGGGCTTTAAATTGCTGAGGCAGTGGGACTGCTTCTGAGGGAGATGGGACCTGTACAAACTGAACGGGTTGCACCTCAACAGTGCCGAGATCAATATCCTCGCAGGGAGTTTTGCTAGTGCTGTTGGGGAGGGTTTAAACTAGCTTGACAGGGGGATGGGAACCGGAGAACAAATTCAGTAGGGAAGGGAGTAAAGCTGAAATTGGATAGCAAGAATTTAGAAAGTGAATCTGTAAGACAGAGAGGGAGGTAAAAAGGGGGGGGGGGACGCGGTATTGATTAAAGAAACTATTACAGCGGTGAGGAGGGATGATATGTTTGAGGGATCATCAAATGAGGCCATATGGGTTGAATTGAAAAATAAAAAAGGGGCGATCACATTGCTGGGCGTGTATTATGGACTCCCAAACAGTGGGAGGGAGATAGAGGAGCCGATATGTAGGCAAATTGCTGTGAAGTCCAAAACCATAGGGGAGTAATAGTAGGGGATTTTAATTATCCAAATATTGATTGGGACAAATATAGTGTGAAGGGTATAGAGGGTGCGGAATTCTTAAAATGCATTCAAGAGAATTTTTTTAGTCAGTATGTAACAAGTCCAACATGAGAGGGGGCGGTCTTGGATTTAGTTTTGGGGAATGAAGCTGGGCAGGTTGAAGGGGTATTATGGGAGAGCACTTGGGTGCCAGTGACCATAATTCAGTCAGATTCAAGTTGGTTATGGATATGGACAAGGATAGACCAGGAATAAAAGTCCCAAATTGGGAGAAAGCTAACTTTGCTAAGTTGAGGAGTGATTTGGCCATAGTGGACTGGAAACAGCTACTTGTGGGTAAATCAGTGTCGGAACAGTGGGAGGCATTCAAGGAGGAGATCCGGAAGGCTCAGGCCAAACATGTGCCCTTAAAGAAAAAGGGTGGGAATAATAATTCTAGAGCCCCCTGGATGTCTAGGGACTTACAGGGGAGAATAAAGAAAAAGGGAAAGCTTATGTCATATACCGACTGCTAAATACTGTAGAATCTTTGCAGAAATATAGAAAGTGCAGAGGTAAAATTAAAAAGGATATCAGGAATGCTAAGAGAGAGCATGAAAAATTCTTGGCAAGTAAAATTAAGGAAAACCCAAAGATGTTCTATAAATATATTAAGAGCAAGAGGATCACTTAAAAAAGGGTAGGGCCTATTGGAGACCATGAGGATAATCTTTGTGTGGAGGCGGAAGATGTTGGTATGGTTCTTAATAAATCTGTTTTCAAAAGGAAAGGGGCAATGCAGATACTGTTATCAAGGAGGAGTGTGAAATTCTGGATGCAATAAACAGTGAGAGAGGAAGTATTCAGGTGTTTAGCAGCTTTGAAAGTAGGTAAGTCCCCAGGCCCGGATGCAATGCATCCCAGGCTGTTGAGCGAAGTAGAAGAGGAAATAGCAGAGGCCTTGACCATCATTTTCCAGTCCTCTTTTGATTTGGGCATGGTGCTGGAGAACTGCTAATGTTGTTTCTCCTTGTTTAAGAAGGGAGAAAGGGATAGGTTAAGTAATTATAGGCCTGTCAGCCTAATCTCAGTGGTGGGAAAATTATTGGAAAAAATCCTGAAAGACAGGATAAATCTACATTTAGAAAGGCAAGGATTAATTAGGGACAGTCAGCATGGATTTGTTAAGGGAAGATCGTGTTTGACTAACCTGATTGAATTTTTTGAGGAGGTAACCAGGAGGGTCGGCGAGGGTAATGCATACGATGTAATGTATATGGACTTTGGCAAAGCTTTTGATAAGGTCCCACATGGTAGACTGGTCACAAAGGTTGAAGCCCATGGAATCCAGGGCAAAATGGCAAGTTGGATCCAAAACTGGCTTAGAGCAAAGGGTAATGGTTGATGGATGTTTTTGTGACTGGATGGATGTTTCCAGTGGGGTTCCGCAGGGCTCAGTACTGGGTCCCTTGCTTTTTGTGGTATACATCAATGATCTGGATTTGAATATAGGGGGCATGATTAAGAAGTTTGCAGATGACACTAAAATTGGCTGTGTGGTTGATAATGAAGAGGAAAGTCATGGACTGCAGGAGAATATCAATCTACTGGTCAGGTGGGCAGAGCAGTGGCAAATGGAATTTACTGCGGAGAAGTGTGAGGTAATGCACTTGGGGAGGGCTAATAAGGAAAGAGTATACACATTAAACGGTAAGCCACTTAGAGTGTTGATGAACAAAGGAACCTTGGAGTGCTTGTCCACAGATCCCTGAAAGTAGCAGGCTAGGTGGATAAGGTCGTTAAGAAGGCATACGGAATGCTTGCCTTTATTGGCCGAGGCATAGAATACAAGAGCAGGGAGGTTATGCTTAAATTGTATAATATTCTGGTTAGGCCACAGCTGGAGTACTGCGTGCAGTTCTGGTCGCCGTGTTACTGGAAGGACATGGTTACACTAGAGAGGTGCAGAGGAGATTTATTAAGATGCTGCCTGGAATGGAGAATCTTAGCTATGAGAACAGATTGGATAGGCTGGGTTTGTTCTCATTGGAACAGAGGAGGCTGAGAGGAGACCTCATTAAGGTGTATAAGATTTTATGGGCCTGAATATAGTGGATAGCAAGGGTCTATTTTCCTTGGTGGAGGGGTCAATTACAAGGGGCATAGTTTTAAAGTGGTTGGTGGAAGGTTTAGAGGGGATTTGAGGGGAGGCTCTTCACGCAGAGGGTTCTGGGGTCTGGAACTCACTGCCTGGAAAGGTGGGGGATGCAGGAACCCTCACCACATTTAAAAGATGCTTGGATGGGCACTTGAAGTGCCTAGAGCTGGTAAATGGGATTAGACTGGATAACCTCTTGTTGGCTGGCGCAGATACGATGGTAAGTATCTGCAGGGAATGAAATATGGCCAGGGTGATCTCCTGGACTAGTTTCGATTGCCTGGATGGGTTGGAGAGGAATTTTCCCAGATTTGTTTCCCCAATTGGCCTGGGTTTTTTATCTGTTTTTTTGCCTCTCTCCATGGCTCTGGGTGGGGTGGAGTGTAGAATGTTGTGGTGCAGGGGTGTCGCAGTTGTGTGGGGCGGACTGGTTGGGCCGGGTGATCTTTACCCTCCCACCAAAATAGCAGCAGCAACCTAAAAATATGCCCCAGACAACACCTGCGGCCATGCACCTCACTTTCCTTCCCCCCACCCCCCCAACTACGCTTCTCCTCCCCATCTCTACCCCTCCCCTCCTTCCCCTCCTCCTGACTCCAAGTCGCCTGGCCGAGGAGCTCCTCAGGCGATGCTTCATTGGGGGAGATGACGGCAGAACCGCTGCTTGGATGTATATGGGAGAGGACGGTCCCGAGGTGGGAACGTGCTCCTGGCTCTCATGTGTCGTTGGCAATGGGGGTGCGGCACCTTGGGATGCAGTGCTGCGCTCCAGGACCACTGGGAGCCCTCTGCCACCAGTGCTCCTGGCTACCAGCTCCAGGGCCTCCTCCATCCCTTTCATGTTATATATTATTTGTTGGGCAAACACTTGGCGCCAACTACTGTCTTGGTGCTTAGTAGGCTTTTTGCTGCCAGTGAATCTTCCTGCTGCCTCCCACAACAGCCAAACAAGCACACACCACACCCACACACGCTTCAGTCCCTCTCTGCTCCCTCTCTCTTTGTCTCCTCTTCTGCGAATGTAATGATGACCACTGACCTCCTGAAACGTGGGAAACGAGTGTTGCCATGCCGTTGCTATGGTCAACAACACTTTACGGCAGATCAAAAAATTTTAACGCTAACGCCCATTTCAGATCACTCGCGGTAACGTCCATTTTAAAAAGTGGAAAGTAAGTGTTTTGGAAATGGCCGATAATCCGGCGCTCTCAAAACCCGTATTTACCGGCCACGCTGGAAATAAAGCCCATTTTTGGCCGATTTGAACAAAAGTGGAAAGTCTAGCCCTATGTTTCTTTGAGTGAACCTGAACCATCAGTGTTGGCAGGTTAATATTGGAGGTCTTCTCACAAAGAGTCCTGAGTTAGTACTCAGGGTGTAGGAACCCTGACGGATTTTTCCAATCTACCTAGCTTGGTGTACTAAGGCCAATTATAGCACTCTAACTATGTCCCCATTTATATCCGCACAAACCAGAGATTTAACATGGGAGCTTCCTAATCTATGCATTTTGCTAATACTTTGGCTGGTGCATTGTCCCCTTTGAGCCATCAGACGAGTTCTTGGAGTGAGCGCATTTCTATCTAACCCCATTGCATGTAAAAGAAAGAAAGACTTGTGTTTATATAACGCCTTTCACAACCTCAGAACGTTTCAAAGCATCTAACAGCCAATGGAGTGCTTTTGAAGTGTAGTCACTGTTGTAATGGGCTTGGAAATCTATGCAGGGAGACAGATAGAAGTAAAATGGGGGCAGAAGAAAAAGGTAGAAAGGAGATAAGGAAAGGTGGAGAGCAGAGAAATCAAAGGCAAAAATCAAAAAGGGCCACATTACAACATAATTCTAAAAGGACAAAGAGTGTTAAAAAAAACAAGCCTGCAGGCTCTGTGTCTCAATGCGAGGAGCATTCGTAATAAGGTGGATGAATTAACTGCGCAGATAGCTGTTAATGGCTATGATGTAATTGGGATTACGGAGGCATGGCTCCAGGGTGGCCAAGGCTGGAAACGCAACATCCAGAGGTTTTCAATATTCAGGAAGGATAGAGAGAAAGGAAAAGGAGGCAGGGTGGCGTTGCTGATTAAAGAGGAGATTAACGCAATAGTAAGGAATGACATTAGCTTGGATGATGTGGAATCTGTAAGGGTAGAGCTACGGAACACCAAAGGGCAGAAAACGCTAGTGGGTGTTGTGTACAGACCACCAAACAGTGGTAGTGAGGTTGGGGATGGCATCAAACAAGAAATTAGGAATGCAGCAGTTATCATCGGTGACTTTAATCTACATATAGATTGGGCTAACCAAACTGGTAGCAATACGGTGGAGAAGGATTTCCTGGAGTGTATAAGGGATGGTTTTCTCGACCAATATGTCGAGGAACCAACTAGAGAACAGTCCATCCTAGACTGGGTCTTGGGTAATGAGAGAGGATTAATTGGCAATTTTGTTGTGCGAGGCCCCTTGGGGAAGAGTGACCATAATATGGTAGAATTCTTCATTAAGATGGAGAGTGACACAGTTAATTCAGAGACGAGGGTCCTGAACTTAAGGAAAGGTAACTTCGATGGTATAAGACGTGAATTGGCAAGGATAGACTGGCAAATGATACTAAAAGGGTTGACGGTGGATAGGCAATGGCAAACATTTAAAGATCACATGGTTGAACTTCAACAATTGTACATCCCTGTCTGGCGTAAAAATAAAATGGAAAAGGTGGCTCAACTGTGGCTAACAAGGGAAATTAGGGATAGTGTTAAATCCAAGGAAGAGGCGTATAAATTGGCCAGAAAAAGCAACAAACCTGAGGCCTGGGAGAAATTTAGAATTCAGCAGAGGAGGACAAAGGGTTTAATTAGGAGGGGGAACATAGAGTATAAGAGTAAGCTTGCAGGAAAACTGACTGCAAAAGCTTCTATACGTATGTGAAGAGAAAACGATTCGTGAAGACAACAAATGTAGTCAAAATCAGGTGAATTTATAATGGGGAACAAAGAAATGGCAGACCAATTGAACAAATACTTTGGTTCTGTCTTCACTAAGGAAGACACAAATAACCTTCTGGAAATACGAGGGGACCGAGGGTCTAGCAAGAAGGAGGAACTGAAGGAAATCCTTATTAGTCAGGAAATTGATGGGATTGAAGGCCGATAAATCCCCACGGCCTGATAGTCTGCATTCCAGAGTACTTAAGAAAGTGGCCTTAGAAATAGTGGATGCATTGGTGGTCATTTTCCAACATTCTATAGATTCTGGATCAGTTCCTATGGATTGGAGGGTAGCTAATATAACCCCACTTTTTTAAAAAGGAGGGAGAGAGAAAACAGGGAATTATAGACCGGTCAGCCTGACATCGGGAGTGGGGAAAATGTTGGAATCAATTATTAAAGATGTAATAGCAACGCATTTGGAAAGCAGTGACAGGATCGGTCCAAGTCAGCATGGATTTATGAAAGGGAAATCATGCTTGACAAATCTTCTAGAATTTTGCGAGGGTGTAACTAGTAGAGTGGACAAGGGAGAACCAGTGGATGTGGTGTATTTTGACTGTCAAAAGGCTTTTGACAAGGTCCCACACAAGAGATTCGTGTGCAAAATTAAAGCACATGGTATTGGGGGTAATGCATTCACGTGGATAGAGAACTGGATGGCAGACAGGAAGCAAAGAGTAGGAATAAACGGGTCTTTTTCAGAATGGCTGGCAGTGACTAGTGGGGTACCGCAAGGTTCAGTGCTGGGACCCCAGCTATTTACAATATACATTAATGAGTTGGACAAAGGAACTGAATGTAATATCTCCAAGTTTGCAGAAAACAATAAGCTGGTTGGCAGTGTGAGCTGTGAGGAGGATGCTAAGAGGCTGCAGAGTGACTTAGACAGGTTAGGTAAGTGGGCAAATGCAGTATAATATAGATAAATGTGAGGTTATCCACTTTGGTGGCAAAAACAGGGAGGCAGAATATTATCTGAATGGTGACAGATTAGGAAAAGGGGAGTTGCAACGAGACCTGGTGTCATGGTACATCAATCATTGAAAGTTGACATGTAGGTACAGCAGGCGGTGAAAAAGGCAAATGGCATGTTGGCCTTCATAGCGAGATAATTTGAGTATAGGAGCAGGGAGTTCTTACTGCAGTTGTACAGGGCCATGGTGAGGCCACACCTTGAATATTATGTACAGTTTTGGTCTCCTAATCTGAGGAAGGACATTCTTGCTATTGAGCGAGTGCAGCGAAGGTTCACCAGACTGATTCCTGGGATGATAGGACTGACATATGAAGAAAGACTGGATCGACTCGGCTTATATTCACTGGAATTTAGAAAAATGAGAGGGGATCTCATAGAAACGTTTAAAATTCTGACGGGTTTAGAACGGTTATATGCAGGAAGAATGTTCCCAATGTTGGAGAAGTCCAGAACCAGGGGTCACAGTCTTAGGATAAGGGGTATCCATTTAGGACCGAGATGAGGAGAAAACTCTTCACTCAGAAAATTGTTAACCTGTGAAATTCTCTAGCACAGAAAGTTGTTGAGGCCAGTTCGTTAGATATATTCAAAAGGGAGTTAGATGTGGCCCTTACGGCTAAAGGGATCAAAGGATATGGAGAGAAAGCAGGAATGGGGTACTGAAGTTGCATGATCAGCCATGATCATATTGAATGGTGGTGCAAGCTCGAAGGGCTGAATGGCCTACTCCTGCACCTATTTTCTATGTTTTCTATGTTTCTATGAAACGTGGTAGCCAATTTGCTCACAGCAACTCCCACAAACAGCAATGTGATCATTTGTTTTAGTGATGTTGGTTGAGGGATAGATATTGGCCAGCACACCAAGGAGAACTCCCTTGCTCTTCTTCGAAATAGTCCCACGGGATCCTGAGAGAGCAGACATCCATTGGTTTAACATCCTATCTGATAAACGGTACCTCTGACAGTGAAGCACTCCCTCAGTAATGCACTGGAGTGTACATAAGAACATAAGAACATAAGAATTAGGAACAGGAGTAGGCCATCTAGCCCCTCGAGCCTGCTCCGCCATTCAACAAGATCATGGCTGATCTGGCCGTGGACTCAGCTCCACTTACCCGCCCGCTCCCCATAACCCTTAATTCCCTTATTGCTTAAAAATCTATCTATCTGTGATTTGAATACATTCAATGAGCTAGCCTCAACTGCTTCCTTGGGCAGAGAATTCCACAGATTCACAACCCTCTAGGAAAAGAAATTCCTTCTCAACTCGGTTTTAAATTGGCTCCCTCGTATTTTGAGGCTGTGCCCCCTAGTTCTAGTCTCCTCTACCAGTGGAAACAACCTCTCTGTCTCTATCTTGTCTATCCCTTTCATTATTTTAAATGTTTCTATAAGATCACCCCTCATCCTTCTGAACTCCAACGAGTAAAGACCCAGTCTACTCAATCTATCATCATAAGGTAACCCCCTCATCTCCGGAAGCCTAGTGAATCGTCTCTGTACCCTCTCCAAAGCTAGTATATCCTTCCTTAAGAAAGGTGACCAAAACTGCACGCAGTACTCCAGGTGCGGCCTCACCAATACCCTATACAGATGCAGCAGGACCTCACTGCTTTTTACTCCATTCCTCTCGCAATGAAGGCCAACATTCCATTCGCCTTCTTGATTACCTGTTGCACCTGCAAACTATCCTTCTGTGATTCATGCACAAGGAGCCGGCGCCTCACAACTTGAGCCGCCTCGGGGAAATCCCCTCCGTGCCTTTCAGTTCCGCGCGGAGGGGTTTCCTGTACGGGCTGCTCCTGCACACTCTCAACTTTGCCATCCTCGCCGGCCGTCCGGACACGCCATGGCGTACCATCTTGCCGTCCGGAGGAGGCGGGGGTCCCCGATGGAGGGCACTCTACGCAGGGGTCCTCCCACTATTCATCGGGGACTTGGCCTGGAGGGTGGTGCACGGAGCAGTGCCGTGCAACAAATTTTTAAGCCGGTTCACGGACTCCCAGGCCGCCTGCAATTTCTGCGGTCTGGAAGAGTCCGTGTTCCATGTTTTTATGGAATGCACAAGGTTGCAGACCCTGTTTTATTATTTGAAGGGGCTGCTCCTGAAATTCTGGCTGCACTTCAGTCCCACTCTCCTGATCTTTGGGCACCCTGTGCGGAGGGGAGCGGGTAGGTCCGAAGGCCTCCTCGTAGGACTGCTCCTGGGCACGGCCAAGGGTGCCATCAGCCGGTCCAGGCAGCGGGCGGTCGAGGGGGTCGTTCAACCTGACTGCCTGCCTCTCTTCCGCTCTTACAAAGAGTTGGAGAGAGGGGGAAAGACCAAAACAACATCCAGTGTGGAAGGAGGGAGACTCTACATCTTCTGCAGGTGGGTGTGGGTGCATTTCCCAAAAAGACTTTGTTATATCGGTGGGGGGAGGAAAGAAGACCACTGAGGGCCGGAACATCTCGGGGGGTGTGTGTGTGGGGAAGTGTGTGTGGGGGCCTTGCTTACAACTAGGCCCCACACACAATTGAACCCCCCCCCGCCAATTGCCTAGCCTGGGATAGCTGGAGCTACCAGGCTGAAGATCTTATTTACTACTTATTCAACATCATTAGGAGTGTGTGCCTGGTGGCTCTAGCTGCCCCAGGTGAAGACATCTTCTCCCCTCACCCGAAGACCATCCCAAAGACTATTTTGTGTTTTACCATCTGGGGATTGCACCCACCCACAGCTGCGAGGGGAGACCTGCCCTCGCAGTTCCCCCCCGCCATTCCCAGCCCCCTCTCTCTTTCTCTGTTTCTCCCCTCTCTCTCTGAGACCCCTTCCTCCTAATTTAGAAAAAAAAAAGATAAAACAATTAAGACAACTGAGCAGAGGGAGCAAGGCCCCTCCCCAATTGCCAACTAGGGGAGAGGTGTGCCTCGTTAAGAGCTCCTCTGCTCAGTCTTTTAGATAAGAGGCCTAATTAAGACCATTAAGCCCTGTGACTTTGGGGTGGGTGTAGCCCTTAAAGGGACCCCGTGATGGCGACCCCATCCACGCTGGTGGCAGGGCCAGCGAAGACATATGCGCAGGTGGCAACCGCTTCCACGGCACCTCCTGCGCCACCCGCTGCCCTGCCACCATTCAGACTTATTACAAAGAAACACGGGGTCAAGAGCTACACTCACCCCACAATGAGCATCGAGGAGTGCGTGCGGGCAATGGCTGGGGTAGTCGGCCCCTCGGCCATTGTCGCAGCCTCCAAGATGTCTGGGAAGGCCGTGTTCTTCCTGGGGTCGGAGCGGGCGGTGTCCCTGGCCCTTGAAAAGGGGCTCACGGTGGGCGGGACGTTCCTGCCGGTGGACCCTCTCGAGGCCACCGCGCAGAGGGTCATCGTGTCAAACGTCCCGCCCTTTGTTCCCGCTGAGCTCCTCCTCCCTCACCTACACCAACTGGGGGAGGTAAGGTCGGGGATCAACCCCATACCGCTCGGCCTCAGGGAGAACAGCCTGCGCCACGTGTTCTCCTTCCGCCGCCAGCTCTTTGTCCGGCTGGCGCGGGAGGACACGACGGAGGGATCTTTTAATGTGGTGCACGAGGAACTGCCTACCGCGTCTTCTGGACGTCGGACGGCGTGCGGTGCCATGCCTGTAGGGAGGTGGGGCATGTTCGTAAGAACTGCCCCGCCTCCAAGGCCGCCAAACCACCGAAGGCGGCCAAGGCTGGCGCCGCCGCCACCCCTCCCCCTAGTTGCGTCCGCGTGCCGGGAGCCGTAGGTGCGCGGGCATCGTCGGGGGCCTTTGTTTTCGCGGCCTCCGGCGGGGGGGAGGGAGAGCGTCCGATCGTAAAGAAGGCGCGGAAGAAGACGAGACATCTAGAGGCGGGTCCCCTCAGTGCGCCGGAAAGTTTGACCACCGCGCTCAGCCCAACCCAGAGGGGCTCGGGCGAGGGCAAGATAAGGAAAAGCGGGGGGCGGAGCGGGAGGCCTCGGCAGACATGGAGGTCTCCCTGCCTCAGCGCACCTCCAGCAACAAAAGGAGGCGCCGCTCCGTTGAGGCGGAGGGGGAACAACATCCCTCCGCGGAGGAGGCGGTGCCCGCCGCGTGTCCCGCGTCCCCCACCAGCGCCCCCAAGCAGCGCCGTAGGCGGGAGGAGTCTGTCCCCGGGGAGGGTGAGACAGTCGAGGCTGCCCAGCCTCTGCCTCCCAGGGAGGGCGTGGAGGATCTGCCTGTCGTGGGGGGCGTGGGGATCGCGGAGGAAAGCATTGCCGCCGGGCCGGGCGTCCCGGGGACTGAGGCGGGCGGGGCCGAAAAGGCCGAACCTGAGCCCGCCCAGCCAATATCCAACTTCCCCCGGGGTTTGCTCGACCCGGCAGAAACACAAATGAACAAATTTAATGAAACTGTACATGCTGGGCCAGCGGGTGGCAGCGGGGAGGGGGAGGAACACCCACCCTCGCCCCTTACTTTGGAGCTGGAGCACTTGGGGAGCCTGGGGATTTCCTATGGCCGGGTCTCTCCTTGTTCCCCGGTTCCTGGGGTGGAGGGGGAACCCCTTCCGCTGTCATTTCCCGACACAGCACCATTTTTAAAAGAGCCCAGTGGGGACTCCTCTGCCGACGATCCTGGGGGTGGGATCGGGGCAGTGCCAGGGCCGGTTGGAGCGGCCGGTTCATTTGCCGTACCTTGTGCGGTCGATGGGCCGGCTGCTGGCGGCCACCTCCCGGAGGAGGACGGGGACTCGGTGGGGGACGCGGGAGAAAATCTAGAGACCACCGCCAGCGAGGCGGTGGATCTGCTCGCGGCCGCCGCCGATACCATCCTCATTCCTGCAAAGGAACTCCGGGACTTTTTGGCCCAGAGCCGGGGTCGCTACAACCAAGCCCGACTGGCCCTGGAAAAATGGTCCGAGCCAGAGCTGATCAAGGGGTCCGTCCGCGCCGCCGCTAAAACCTTGGCCGCGGGCGGGCCCTTGACAAAGGCGCAACACCTTGAGCTGCGCGAGCTCGAGGGACTCCTCGCTGGGCTGCGGAGGGAGTGGAGTTCAACAAAAGACTCCGCTCCCTCCCTCACAATAGGTTAAGGTAGAGGTTGTACTATGCTTTTGCCATGAAGATAACCATAGCCAGCCTCAACATCAACGGCGGCAGAGGGGCACGCCGTAGATTTGACAATTTTTCGCTCCTGCGGGAGGGGATATATGCGGTGTGCTTCCTGCAAGAAACCCACACCGTTCCGGGAGACGAAGCCACGTGGCTCCTGGAATGGCAAGGAGAGGTCCGCATGAGCCACCTCACCGCCATTTCTAGTGGGGTGGCCATCTTGCTGGGCCCACATTTTCAGCCGGAGATCTTTGGGGTCGAGGAGCCCATGCCAGGCCGCTTGCTGCACGTAACGGTTCGCCTGGGGGACGTGCCGCTCCATCTCGTGAACGTGTACGCCCCTCAGCCCGGCCTGCAGCAAACGCGCTTCTTTGAAGAGGTGTCCGCTCTGCTTGGCTCCGTCGACGTCGGCGATTGCATTGTCCTCGGGGGGGATTTTAACTGCACCCTCGAGGCGAGGGACCGCTCCGGTGCCCCGCAGTGCATGACGGCGATGGAGAAGTTGAGGGACCTGGTCGGGTCCTTCGACTTGGTGGACGTCTGGCGAAATCTCCACCCCGACTCCAGCGCCTTTACTTGGGTGAGGCCTGGAGTAGGATGGTCTAGAGTCGACCGCCTTTACGTGTCTCGGGCGTACGTTTCCTGTGTCCCGGCGGCCTCCATGCGGCCGGTGCCGTGTTCGGACCACCACCTGGTGTGGGCGGAGCTCGCTTCGCTCCGCGCGAGGACGGGGTCCGCGTACTGGCACTTTAACAACCGGCTGCTGGAGGACGTGCGGTTCCAGGATTCGTTCTGTCGATTCTGGTCCGACTGGAGAAGGAAGCAGGGGGGCTTCCCCTCCTTGAGGCTATGGTGGGACGTGGGCAAGGCTCACGTCCGCGTCTTCTGTCAAGAGTACGCGAGGGGGTCGACCAAGAGGCGGGCGTCCAGAGTCGGGCGCCTAGAAAAAGAGGTGCTCGACCTGGAAGCCCGTCTCGGTCAAGTCGTCCAGGACCCGGCCCTGCGGACGGTGTACGAAGCGAAGAAAGCCGCGCTGAAGGACCTGCAGCTCGTCGGGTCCCGAGGCGCGTTCGTGAGGTCGCGGATCCGGTTCCTGCGGGATCTGGACCGCGGCTCCCCCTTCTTCTACTCGCTGGAAAAAAAGCAGAGTGTCCGTAAGCAGCTCTTGACGCTGCTGGCCGACGACGGCTCTCTCGTCTCGGATCCGGAGGGCGTCAACAACAGGGCCCGTGAATATTACGGGGCTCTGTTCTCTCCGGATCCGTCCAGCGAGGAAGCGCGTAGAGTTTTGTGGGAGGAACTGCCGAAGGTCAGCCCGGAGGGCGCCGAAAATCTGGCGGAGCTGACCAGTGCGCTCGACCGGCTCTCGAGGGGAAAATCCCCGGGGCTGGACGGGCTGACCGTGGAGTTCCACAGGGCGTTCTGGGACGTCCTGGGGAGCGACTACGCGCGGGTCCTGGGGGAAAGTCTGGCGACCGGGGAGATGCCCCTCTCTTGGCGCAGGGCAGTCATCGTCCTGCTGCCTAAGAAGGGCGATCTCCGCCTCCTTAAGAACTGGCGCCCGGTCTCCCTCCTCAGCACGGACTACAAAATCTTCGCCAGGGCGATGTCTGCTCGCCTTGGTGCCGTGCTGGACCACATGATCCACCCCGACCAGTCATACACGGTCCCGGGCCGGACAATCCACGATAACATCCATCTGGTCCGGGACCTCATCCATTGTTCCCAGGAGGCTGGTCTGTCGGTCGCCTTCCTATCCCTCGACCAAGAGAAGGCGTTCGACAGGGTGGATCACGACTATCTGCTCGGAACTCTGCGCGCTTTCGGGTTCGGGACGCATTTCGTCGCCCGGATCCGACTTTTGTACGCCGCCGCGGAGTGTCTGATTAAGGTTAACGGGTCCTTGACGGCGCCCCTTCGCTTTAGGAGAGGGGTGCGCCAGGGATGCCCCATGTCCGGCCAGTTATACGCCGTTTGCGTGGAGCCTTTCCTGCGCCTCTTGCGGACGAGGTTGACGGGACTGGCTCTGCAAGGGCCGGGCGTGGAGGTCGTCCTCTCGGCTTACGCCGATGACGTGCTCCTCGCGGTAGAGGATCCCGCTGACCTGCGGAGGATGCGTGAGTGCCAGGAGATTTACTCGGCCGCGTCCTCCGCCAGGATCAACTGGGAGAAATGTTCCGGACTCCTGGTGGGTCAGTGGCGGGTGGACTCCCTGCCGGAGGAGCTCAGGCCTTTTGCCTGGAGCACGACCCATCTCCTCTATCTGGGAGTCTACCTTAGCCCCGACGAGGGAGCCTGGCCGGCGAACTGGCAGGAGCTGGAGGCCAAGGTCGCCGCTCGCCTAGGGCGCTGGACAGGACTGCTCCGAGTGCTGTCCTACAGGGGTCGAGCGCTAGTCATAAACCAGCTGGTGGCCGCAATGCTGTGGTACCGGCTGGTCACTTTGACCCCTCCCCCTGCGTTTGTCGCCAAGATACAGAAGAAGCTGGTGGACTTCTTCTGGAACAACAGAAAGCACTGGGTCTCTGCCGCGGTCTTGAGTCTCCCGCTTGAGGAGGGCGGTCAGTCGTTGGTGTGCGTCAGCGCCCAGCTCGCGACTTTCCGTCTTCAGACCCTGCAGAGATACCTTTACGTCGAGCCCCCTCCTAGGTGGTGCGCTCTGGCGAGGTATTTCTTCCGCCAGCAGCTCGACCTCAATTATGACACGCAGCTCCTGTTTGTGAACTTGGGGGGTGCCAGGACCGCCCTCCGGGAGCTGCCTGTCTTTTACAGGGAACTCATCAGGGTCTGGAACAAAGTCTCCACCAAGCGCAGCTCTCCGCCGGCTGGAGTGGCGGCCGTCCTGCAGGAACCGCTGCTCGGGAATCCGTACCTCCACGGCCGAGGCTTTATGTGGCGGTCGGAAGAGAGGGCTGTGGCTGGTGAGGTGACCAGGGTCAGGGACCTGCTCGATGGCGGAGGAGCGGGCTGGATGGCGCCAGACACGCTGGCGCGGCGCCTAAATTCTGCCAACGTCCGCCACGCGGCCGATGCCATCGAGTCGCTAAAAACAGCTCTGGGCCCTGACTCCGTTAGGTGCATCGAGGAGGCTCAAGCACGTGGGGAGATCCCGTCCGAACTGACCCCCGTCCGGACGGAATTCCTCATCGGCGCCAAACCCCGGAACCTCCCTCGGGGGCCGGCGCCTCACAACTTGAGCCGCATCGGGGAAATCCCCTCCGTGCCTTTCAGTTCCGCGCGGAGGGGTTTCCTGTACGGGCTGCTCCTGCACACCCTCAACTTTGCCATCCTCGCCGGCCGTCCGGACACGCCATGGCGTACCATCTTGCCGTCCGGAGGAGGCGGGGGTCCCCGATGGAGGGCACTCTACGCAGGGGTCCTCCCACTATTCATCGGGGACTTGGCCTGGAGGGTGGTGCACGGAGCAGTGCCGTGCAACAAATTTTTAAGCCGGTTCACGGACTCCCAGGCCGCCTGCAACTTCTGCGGTCTGGAGGAGTCCGTGTTCCATGTTTTTATTGAATGCACGAGGTTGCAGCCCCTGTTCCACTATTTGAAGGGGCTGCTCCTGAAATTCTGGCTGCACTTCAGTCCCACTCTCCTGATCTTTGGGCACCCTGTGCGGAGGGGAGCGGGTAGGTCCGAAGGCCTCCTCGTAGGACTGCTCCTGGGCACGGCCAAGGGTGCCATCAGCCGGTCCAGGCAGCGGGCGGTCGAGGGGGTCGTTCAACCTGACTGCCTGCCTCTCTTCCGCTCTTACATCCGGTCCAGGGTGTCCTTGGAGATGGAGCACGCGGTGTCCACCGGTACGCTCGCGGCCTTCCGCGAGAGGTGGGCACCGGAGGGACTGGAGTGCATCATCACGCCCGGCAACCAAATTTTAATTTGATTTTACGTTTTAAAGTTAATTTGTTTTAATTGCCGGTGCTTTTAGTGTCCCCTTCCCTTTTATAGGGGGCACTGGGGAAAAATTGTGATTTTAGTGCCCAAAAAAAAAACCAAAAAAAGAAAAACACAAAAAAAAAAAGGGGGGAAAAAAAGGGCCTTGTAAATGTCTGGAGTGTCACCCAGGTTGGGTGGCACTCTCTAATGTTTTATGTTTTCGCAGGTAAACTCAAAAGAGTTTCATGCACAAGGAGCCGGCGCCTCACAACTTGAGCCGCCTCGGGGAAATCCCCTCCGTGCCTTTCAGTTCCGCGCGGAGGGGTTTCCTGTACGGGCTGCTCCTGCACACTCTCAACTTTGCCATCCTCGCCGGCCGTCCGGACACGCCATGGCGTACCATCTTGCCGTCCGGAGGAGGCGGGGGTCCCCGATGGAGGGCACTCTACGCAGGGGTCCTCCCACTATTCATCGGGGACTTGGCCTGGAGGGTGGTGCACGGAGCAGTGCCGTGCAACAAATTTTTAAGCCGGTTCACGGACTCCCAGGCCGCCTGCAATTTCTGCGGTCTGGAAGAGTCCGTGTTCCATGTTTTTATGGAATGCACAAGGTTGCAGACCCTGTTTTATTATTTGAAGGGGCTGCTCCTGAAATTCTGGCTGCACTTCAGTCCCACTCTCCTGATCTTTGGGCACCCTGTGCGGAGGGGAGCGGGTAGGTCCGAAGGCCTCCTCGTAGGACTGCTCCTGGGCACGGCCAAGGGTGCCATCAGCCGGTCCAGGCAGCGGGCGGTCGAGGGGGTCGTTCAACCTGACTGCCTGCCTCTCTTTCGCTCTTACAAAGAGTTGGAGAGAGGGGGAAAGACCAAAACAACATCCAGTGTGGAAGGAGGGAGACTCTACATCTTCTGCAGGTGGGTGTGGGTGCATTTCCCAAAAAGACTTTGTTATATCGGTGGGGGGAGGAAAGAAGACCACTGAGGACCGGAACATCTCGGGGGGTGTGTGTGTGTGGAAGTGTGTGTGGGGGCCTTGCTTACAACTAGGCCCCACACACAATTGAACCCCCCCCCGCCAATTGCCTAGCCTGGGATAGCTGGAGCTACCAGGCTGAAGATCTTATTTACTACTTATTCAACATCATTAGGAGTGTGTGCCTGGTGGCTCTAGCTGCCCCAGGTGAAGACATCTTCTCCCCTCACCCGAAGACCATCCCAAAGACTATTTTGTGTTTTACCATCTGGGGATTGCACCCACCCACAGCTGCGAGGGGAGACCTGCCCTCGCAGTTCCCCCCCGCCATTCCCAGCCCCCTCTCTCTTTCTCTGTTTCTCCCCTCTCTCTCTGAGACCCCTTCCTCCTAATTTAGAAAAAAAAAAGATAAAACAATTAAGACAACTGAGCAGAGGGAGCAAGGCCCCTCCCCAATTGCCAACTAGGGGAGAGGTGTGCCTCGTTAAGAGCTCCTCTGCTCAGTCTTTTAGATAAGAGGCCTAATTAAGACCATTAAGCCCTGTGACTTTGGGGTGGGTGTAGCCCTTAAAGGGACCCCGTGATGGCGACCCCATCCACGCTGGTGGCAGGGCCAGCGAAGACATATGCGCAGGTGGCAACCGCTTCCACGGCACCTCCTGCGCCACCCGCTGCCCTGCCACCATTCAGACTTATTACAAAGAAACACGGGGTCAAGAGCTACACTCACCCCACAATGAGCATCGAGGAGTGCGTGCGGGCAATGGCTGGGGTAGTCGGCCCCTCGGCCATTGTCGCAGCCTCCAAGATGTCTGGGAAGGCCGTGTTCTTCCTGGGGTCGGAGCGGGCGGTGTCCCTGGCCCTTGAAAAGGGGCTCACGGTGGGCGGGACGTTCCTGCCGGTGGACCCTCTCGAGGCCACCGCGCAGAGGGTCATCGTGTCAAACGTCCCGCCCTTTGTTCCCGCTGAGCTCCTCCTCCCTCACCTACACCAACTGGGGGAGGTAAGGTCGGGGATCAACCCCATACCGCTCGGCCTCAGGGAGAACAGCCTGCGCCACGTGTTCTCCTTCCGCCGCCAGCTCTTTGTCCGGCTGGCGCGGGAGGACACGACGGAGGGATCTTTTAATGTGGTGCACGAGGAACTGCCTACCGCGTCTTCTGGACGTCGGACGGCGTGCGGTGCCATGCCTGTAGGGAGGTGGGGCATGTTCGTAAGAACTGCCCCGCCTCCAAGGCCGCCAAACCACCGAAGGCGGCCAAGGCTGGCGCCGCCGCCACCCCTCCCCCTAGTTGCGTCCGCGTGCCGGGAGCCGTAGGTGCGCGGGCATCGTCGGGGGCCTTTGTTTTCGCGGCCTCCGGCGGGGGGGAGGGAGAGCGTCCGATCGTAAAGAAGGCGCGGAAGAAGACGAGACATCTAGAGGCGGGTCCCCTCAGTGCGCCGGAAAGTTTGACCACCGCGCTCAGCCCAACCCAGAGGGGCTCGGGCGAGGGCAAGATAAGGAAAAGCGGGGGGCGGAGCGGGAGGCCTCGGCAGACATGGAGGTCTCCCTGCCTCAGCGCACCTCCAGCAACAAAAGGAGGCGCCGCTCCGTTGAGGCGGAGGGGGAACAACATCCCTCCGCGGAGGAGGCGGTGCCCGCCGCGTGTCCCGCGTCCCCCACCAGCGCCCCCAAGCAGCGCCGTAGGCGGGAGGAGTCTGTCCCCGGGGAGGGTGAGACAGTCGAGGCTGCCCAGCCTCTGCCTCCCAGGGAGGGCGTGGAGGATCTGCCTGTCGTGGGGGGCGTGGGGATCGCGGAGGAAAGCATTGCCGCCGGGCCGGGCGTCCCGGGGACTGAGGCGGGCGGGGCCGAAAAGGCCGAACCTGAGCCCGCCCAGCCAATATCCAACTTCCCCCGGGGTTTGCTCGACCCGGCAGAAACACAAATGAACAAATTTAATGAAA
Organism: Pristiophorus japonicus; assembly: GCF_044704955.1. NCBI lineage: Eukaryota > Metazoa > Chordata > Chondrichthyes > Pristiophoridae > Pristiophorus > Pristiophorus japonicus. The sequence continues at coordinate 55,560,425 of NC_091992.1, forward strand.
CTGTACATGCTGGGCCAGCGGGTGGCAGCGGGGAGGGGGAGGAACACCCACCCTCGCCCCTTACTTTGGAGCTGGAGCACTTGGGGAGCCTGGGGATTTCCTATGGCCGGGTCTCTCCTTGTTCCCCGGTTCCTGGGGTGGAGGGGGAACCCCTTCCGCTGTCATTTCCCGACACAGCACCATTTTTAAAAGAGCCCAGTGGGGACTCCTCTGCCGACGATCCTGGGGGTGGGATCGGGGCAGTGCCAGGGCCGGTTGGAGCGGCCGGTTCATTTGCCGTACCTTGTGCGGTCGATGGGCCGGCTGCTGGCGGCCACCTCCCGGAGGAGGACGGGGACTCGGTGGGGGACGCGGGAGAAAATCTAGAGACCACCGCCAGCGAGGCGGTGGATCTGCTCGCGGCCGCCGCCGATACCATCCTCATTCCTACAAAGGAACTCCGGGACTTTTTGGCCCAGAGCCGGGGTCGCTACAACCAAGCCCGACTGGCCCTGGAAAAATGGTCCGAGCCAGAGCTGATCAAGGGGTCCGTCCGCGCCGC